>NC_022010.1:21472926-21480355 GCF_000317375.1 Microtus ochrogaster
CCCGAGTGCTGGGATTACAGGCGTGCGCCACCACCGCCCGGCCAACTCTTTTTGGTTTTGTTTTGTTTTTCATGGCAGGGTTTCTCTGTGTAACAATCCTAGTTGGAATCAGCTCTTGTAGGTGGCCTCGAACTCATAGAGATATGACTATGGCAACTCTTTTTTGTTGTTTGTTTGTTTTTGTTTTTTTCGAGACAGGGTTTCTCTGTAGCTTTGGAGCCTGTCCTGGAACTGGAGCTAGCTCTTGTAGACCAGGTTGGTCTTGAACTCACAAAGTTCCCCCTGCCTCTGCCTCCCCAGTGCTGGGAATAAAGGCGTGCGCCACCACCACCCAGCCTATAATCATGGCAACTCTTATAAAGGAAAACATTTAATTGGGGCTGGTTTACAGTTCAGAGGTCTAGTCCATTGTCATCAGGGTGGGACATGGCTGCTCGCAGGTAGACATGGTGCTGGAGAGGAAACAGAGTTCTACAACTGGATCAGCAGGCAGCAGGAAGAGAGAGTGAGACACTGGGCCTGGCTTGAGCTTCTGAAACCTCAAAGCCTACCCACTAGTGACACACTTCCTCCAATAAGGCCACACCTCCAATAATGCCACTCCCTATGCGTCGACAGGAGCCATTTTCTTTATGTGTTGTAATACTGGCATTCAGGACATCAGCACAGGGAGATCATGAGTTCCAGGCTGGCCTGGGTTATAGAGTGAGACCCTGTCTCAAAGGAAGTGAGCATGATAGGGTACACGCCTGGAACCCCAGCACTCCAAGAGGCAGGAGCAGGAGAATCAAAGAGAGCTCAAGGCCCCCGCTGCACAAAGAGACCTTGTCTCTTGCAGCTCAGGAAATGACTCGGTAGGTGCCTCGAAAGCACCTGAGTCTGATGCCCGGCACCTGTGTAAAAAGCCAGGCACAGCAGCCTGTGTTTGTGACCCCACTGCTAGAGAGACAGGGAGGGACCCCTGGGGCTCAGTGGCCAGGTAGCTGAAAGGGCCTGGAGAACTCCAGGTTCACCGACAGATCCTGTCTCAAAAGAACAAAGCAGGGGCTGGAGAGTTGGCTCAGCCATTGCTGTTCTTTGTTTGTTTGTTTGTTTGAGACAGGGTTTCTCTGTGTATCTTTAGATCTTCGGCTGTCCTGAAACTCATTCTGTAGATCAGGCTGGCCTCGAACTCACAGAGATCCACCTGCCTCTGCCTCCCATGTTCTGAGATTAAGAGTGTGCGCCACTACACCTGGCAAGCACCCGCTGTTCTTGCAGAAGACCCAAGTTCAGTCCCCCGCACTCACACAGTGGCTAACAACTATAGCGGGACTCCAGTTCCAGGACTCTGATGCGCTCTTCTAGCTTCCTTGGGCACCACGCACGCATGTGGTGTATACATGTACATTCAGACAAAACACTCATACATATAATAAAATAAGGTGGAGAGAGAGAGCGCAAGCTGTGGGTTCTATGTGCACACATACACACGCACACGTGTGTGCATGCACACAGAAAGAGAAGAATGGCTGGGGTGGGGAAGACAAACCCAGGCATATATTATGAGACAAACATAAAAGTATTAGGGAAATTTATTTCTGATAAGAACTGGCTAGTCCAAGCTTTGGATTGAAAGCATTTCCCGCTAGAGTTCCAGAAGGTTCCAAGCAGGCCCCAGTCCAGGTTCAGCCGCTTGGCCCCTGGAGAAAGCCCTTGGAATCTCTCAGGAACTCTGCTCGGCCCGAAGGCTGTCCATGTGGTGGGTGTGATATTGTCTCATACGAACTTGCTCCTCTGGGCTGGATACAGGAGTGTTCCAGCAGCTTCGGGAGATCAGGCAAGAGAAAGTGAGAGAGAAGGGTCAATGAACAGCCTTAATTCTGCTTCCACTTTGATGTGGGTTCCAGGGAGTTTAAAAGAACACCAGAGCTCTCTTCCATGAAACCGGCCCTGCTCACCCAGTTTCTTGCTCCCTTGTGCAGTGTCTAACGCTCTAAACACCATGGTGGAGTTTAGATAATACCCCCTAAAGTTGTTGTTGTTAGCTGGGGGCGGGGCTGTGTGTGTGACCCAGTGAGCCTGCTCAGTGGGTGAAGGTCCTTGCTACCAAGCCTGAGAGCTTGATCCCTGGAACCCAAGTGGTTGAAGGAGAGAAATGACTCCAAGAAGTTGTCCCCAGACCTCCACAAGTGTGTGGTGGTGCACACGTGCTACACACAAAATAAATAAATCAAGAGTAACATAAAAAACAACTGCCATTTTGTGCATTTTTTGTTTTTGTAGTCCTGGCTGGTCTGGAACTTGCTGTAGACCAGGCTGGCCTTGAATCCATAGAGATCTACCTGACTCTGTCTCCCAAGTGCTGGGACTAGCAGCCTGTGACACCATATCAGGCTCTCTCTGTCCCTTTGAAAGTAATTGTACTGGCAGGAAAGAAGATATTCTTTTTCTTTTCTTTTTTTTTAAGGCAGGGTCTTATTAGCTCAGGCTGGCCCTCAGCTCCTAACTGAGGATGGCCTTGAACTCCTGATCCTCTTGCCTCCACCTCCTGGGTGCTGGAATTACAGAGGAGCACCACCATGCAGTCTGTTTTCAGCAGTGCTGGGGAAACCTTTGTGCATGTGAGGGCAAGCACTCTAGCAGCTGAGCCGCACCCCTAGCCTGGGAATAAACACTTATGTCCCTTCTTTTGTCTATCAGACCATAAAACAATGGGTCCCAAGAAATTCCACAGGAATCCCATGCTGGGAAGTAGAGGGTTGAAGCCTGGTGCCAGCCAGAGGGAGACTGGCAGATGACAATGGCGATGGGCAGTGATGGCGGAGACCATACCGTCACCAGGATTGCTCAGCTATGCCTGGCTTACCCTCTATTTAAACCTAAACCTTACATCAAGATCTTGTCCTGATCCCAAAGATTGACTTAGCGAGACATGGGGTCTCTTTGTTACTCTTTCCCACGTAGGGACATTGAATATATACATCTCCTTTCTCTGCCTTGGACTACTTTTGATTTATTTTATTCTATCACTTTGAAGTGTGTGTGTGTGTGCGTGTGTGCGCGTGTGTGTGTGTGTGTGTGTGTGTGTGTGTGTGTGCGCCAGAGCACTGGATTCCTCTGGAGCTGGAGTTGCAGGTGTTTGTGAGCCTTAGGCCTGGATGCTGGGAGCTGAACTCGGGTTCTCTTAGTCCACACTCCTAACCACTGAGCCATCTTTCCCGCCCTCCTTCTCATTATGATTTAATTGCCCACCCAGGATGGCTGACGGAACCCAGCTTGCTAGGGCTGCCAGCCCCTAGGCTTTGGCCCTAATAAGTCCAGTAATACCTTCTTAGTGCCTGGCCCCACCCTAAATCCAGGGATCCTCTAAACAGTGGTTCTCAACCTTCCTCACACAGTGACCCTTTAATAATACAGTTCCTAGGGTTGTAGTGACCCCCCCGACCATAAAATTAGTTTTGTTATTCCTTCATAACTGTAATTTTGCCACTGTTATGAACCACAATGAAAGTATCTGCTATTCAGGATATCTAACATGTGAACCTTGTTAAAGGGTCGTTCATCGGCAAAGGGGTCATGACCCACAGGTTGAGAACCCCTGCTCTAAAAGGTATCAGTAGCTCTCTCTTGATTACACTCCACTATTGGTTCCCGTGGGCCTGTGAGACAGAGTTCGGATCCTCTGCAGGACACCCCGATTCCCTGCTCATACCTGCTGGCAAACTGTCTCCAGGAGCAATGGCCCGGGCCCACAGACCTCCCCGAAACCTCTGCTTTCCCTACACAGAGATGCCTCTCCAGGTCCCTCCGGGCGTTGAATGTCTTTTCTTCTGGGAACTTTTGTGCCGGCCCCCAGTACTTCAGCTCTCTGGCTGAGATGTCAAAGCCAAGGTTTTTAGTGGGCTGAGCCTGACCGCAATTCACCTTTCCACCTGCAGGGCTTCACTTTTGGAGTGTTTTCTGACTACTCGCTTGCAACTCCGAAAACTGCCGCCAGGGGGCAAGCGGCGACCGCGGAGAAAACCAGGCCTTTGATGGCGACAAGGGAGAAGAGCTATAGGTAAATTCTCCTTAATCTTCAGGGGGAAGAACGTCATTAGACAACAGCAAGAAGAAACCAAGGCTATTTTTGGGAGGCGTACAGCACTAACCCTGTCCACTCACCTAGCGGATATGAGCAGGGCGAGGAAGACCGCCAGCAAGATTGAAGAGAAGACGATGATGATCACAGTACTCTTGCTTCGGGACCCTGGGGCTCCTGGGAATGTCTGGGCTTCACAGGTAAGCAGTAAAAAAGTTATTTACCCCCACAAAAGAGTCATTTAGTCAGCTTCCAGACCCACTCTCCCGTGTCCACTGGGGAGGTGTGAGAAGCCCATAGACTAGAGGAGGGGGTACGGGCAGAGAACTGGATAGGATAGCGCTGCTCTCCCTGATTTGGGGAGCTCCCTGTTAGCACCCCGTATACATTTTGAGCCACTCTTAGGTCCGCATACCTTGCTGCAGGTAGATTTCTTCAGACCACTCCGTCTCAGCCACGGGACCCTTGGCGCTCATCGCCAGGAACTTCACTCTGAACAGGAGACCAGCATTGGCGGTGGGGACCCACCTCCCCACGGTTCTGAAACCCTCACATCTTAATGCCAGGGATCCCAGCCCAAGGCAGGAGTCGGGTCCTGGGACCACAGCCCCAGAACCCCACAGAAGCTGTGACCTATTCGAGTTGTGTGACATTGGCAGTGGCCCTCACTGTGTGTGTGGATTAGATCTCTCCGTACCAAATATGAGTTAATCAAGCATCTAGTGAGAGGAGAAAGGGGCCAAGGCTAGTCCCCACCCAGGAATGCCTGGTAAATCCACACGCACTGTCAGGACCTCCCACGGCGTGAGACCGTGAGTTAGAAGGATGCTATTTAAAGATGTGACCGTAGTAAGGGGACACATTGCACCCATGTCAGGTAGTTCAACTGCCTGTAACTCTCTTTCCAGGGGATCAGACACGTGTGGCTTCTGAGGGAACCCACACCCACGTGAACAAAACCACACGCACATAATTAAAAACAAAATAATTTTTTCTTGGGGGCTGGAGAGATGGCTCAGTGGTTAAGAGCATTGCCTGCTCTTCCAAAGGTCCTGAGTTCAATTCCCAGCAACCACATGGAGGCTCAACATCTCCTTGGGCACCAGGCACATACGTGGTACACGGACATACATGTAGACAAAACAGCCATACACAGAAAATAATAATTAAAAAAAACTCTAAAAGGGAACTATGTAAGGACCTACCTGCAATCCCCCAGTGAGAGGGTGGGGTGTGCTGGAGAACCCGTTCAGCTTGCTCCATGCCCAGGTTCCACCCCCAGCACCACTAACATGAATAAGAAAAGAAGGGAGGGAGGGAGGAAGGGAAAATACTGGGGAATTCAGGCACTCTATTTGACTTCAATGAACCTTCTAGTAGCTGCCCTGGGCTCCTGTTTGTCCCAAGCAAGGCCCCTCCCCCATCTTTGCTGCTCACCTGTAGGGGCCAGCACCTGGCAGAGGAGAGTTACAGCCCAGGGACTTCAAGGAACACTTGGTATCATTGCCAACACGGAGGATTCGGAGCTGGTTGCCAGACTGGCCTCCCTGGTAGTGTACCCGGCTGGTCCTTAGTGTGAGGTAGTAGCCGTTGTGGTCAAAGCTGGCAGGGGCATGTATGTCCTCTACCTTCTGTGGGGCAGCAAAGTACTGGGTGGCTGAGGGAGGCACTGAGGGTCAGTCAAAGGGAATCACGTGGGCAGGACCGCAAGGTCCACACTAGCAGGCTCTGACAGCCTTTCCCAGACACAACTCCCCAAGCACCTCCCTCCCAGCTCCCCCAGCCTACTAAGCCTTTCAGACCCCAGCTCTGTTTGCCCATTTCACAGTGAGAAAGCAAACACATACCGTTGCTATGAGCCACCACCAGCCAGATGGGGTCTGGGTCAGAAAGGCTGACATTCTCAAACTGGCCCAGGGGCTGCTCCAGCGTGAAGGTGGACTGTGTGAGCTTTCCCAACAGGGCGGCGCTGGAGAGCTGGGGGGCATAGCCAATGCTCTCTGGGCAGAGTGGGGAAAGAATAAATCAGTCCAGCTTCAACCAAGGCAGGATGTATCCATCACCAAAGCCACATTACAAAGGGAATTAAGGAACCAATTTTTATATATAATTTATTTGACTTTATTTTATTTGTGTTGGTATGAAGGTGTCAGATCCCCTGAAGCCAGAGTCACAGACAGTTGTGAGCTGCCATGTGGGTGCTGGGAATTGAACCTGGGTCCCCTGGAAGAGCAGCCAGTTCTCTTAACCTCTGAGCCACCTCTCCAGCCTGTTAAGGAACAATTTCTTCCACCACACTTTAATTGATTGATTAATTAATTAATTGGTTAATTAGTTCTCTGTCTCTCTCACTCTGTGTGTGTGTATATGTGTGTGTGTGTACACAAACCCATGTGTGCCCCAGGTCAAGGACAATTTTGGGGAGTTGGTTCTCCACCATGTGGGTCCTGAGGATCAAATGCTAATTATCAGGGCTAACAAATGTCTTTACCACCTGAGACATTTTACCTGATCCAAAATTAAGGAATCTTTATGGCAGGTGCCCTTGGGGGGCTGTGGAGCACCTGGACCCCCCTCTCTTGGCATCCTACTGGAAGG
This sequence comes from Microtus ochrogaster, assembly GCF_000317375.1. Lineage (NCBI taxonomy): Eukaryota > Metazoa > Chordata > Mammalia > Rodentia > Cricetidae > Microtus > Microtus ochrogaster. The sequence continues at coordinate 21,479,588 of NC_022010.1, forward strand.
TAGGTAGGTAGGTAGGTAGGTAGGTAGGTAGGTAGGTAGGTAGGGGCTGTGTTACTGGAGTGATGGGTAAGGAATGGCGAGGGGCAGAGGGAGGATCAGGAGACTCAGATTCGGGGCATCCAAAACCCTAGGCTGGGCTTGTCCAGAGACCCTGTGTGTCCCTCCCGCTCAAGCCTTGTAGTCCAGGCTCGTTTGTTTGATGAGAATGAACAAGAACTAGAGAGATTTGATTCCATACATAGTAAAGCGCCTACCTCCCAAACATGAGTTTAGATTACCGGAACCCATGTCAAAATCGAGGCACGGTGAGAGGCCCTGTATGGGAGGCAGGGACCAGCTGATACCTCAAACTGATGGAAAGATTGACCTGGCCCACATGGCAAAGTTCTGGCCTATGAGAGACCCTGTCTCAAAGAGAAGGTGGAAAGACCCTGAATATCAGCATCCATGGTCTTCTGCTGACCTGTACACACCCCATAGAGCCACATACCTGTAACCTCATGTGCATATGTGCACAGAGAGAGAGACAGAGAAGATCCTCATAGAAAGGACAGAGGGGGAGGCACACAAATGTCCCCTGGACTGAGACCCTGACTCTGGACACAGACTACCTAGTGGGACCTGGGGCTAGCTCACCCAAAGACATTACTTCAGACCACCTAGTGGGACCTGAGGCTAGCTCATCCAAAGACATTACTTCAGACCACCTAGTGGGACCTGAGGCTAGCTCATCCAGAGACATTACTTCAGACTACCTAGTGGGACCTG
>NC_022010.1:21480550-21485640 GCF_000317375.1 Microtus ochrogaster
TCAGACCACCTAGTGGGACCTGAGGCTAGCTCATCCAAAGACATTACTTCAGACCACCTAGTGGGACCTGGGGCTAGCTCATCCAAAGACATTACCTGCTTCCTTCTCAGTTCTTTGCCACCCCCCATCATCTTCCATTCTCACCGTGGCCACATGACCAACATCATCATGGTCACATGACCAACGTCTATCCTTTCAATCCTCATCCCTTAAGTCCCCTTCTCAGATCCATCTAAACAGTTTCGTATGCTACAGGGACCCCTGGGGAGCACCATGGATTTGTGCAGCTCTGCTGCTCGTGGGAGAAGCCTGGCCCTCCCCTCAGTCCTCCTTGATCCTGCCCTGCCCACAACCAAAGCCATAGCAGGATTCCAACGCCAAGCCCCTAACACTGGACAATAAAAAAGACGAAGTGGATCTTTGTACAAATCTTGTATCAATTCAGGGCCGCTGAGATGGCTCAGTGGGAAAGCGGTTGCCTTGCAAGCTTGGGGACCTAAGTTCTAATCCCCAGTATACACGTAAAAAGCCGAGTGCGGTGGCCAGCTGTGGTGGACACGGGTCCCTGGACACTGGCACCTGAAGTGATCCTCTGAGCTCCACACTGATTGTGCATGGACACAGCCTTGTACACAATGTGTGTTTGACTGGAGACAGGATTTCTCTGTGTAGTCCTCTCTGTCCTAGAACTGAGATCCACCCAACCCGATGAGCTGAGTTCTGTGCCCAGGATCTATCAGCTGGCTCCTGAAAGTTTCCCTCTGACCTCAACACTTGCATCTTTACACGCATTCCTCAATCCCCATACACACACAGATACATAGACACGCACACACACAGAGATACACACAGACTAAACAAACAAATAATAACAAAGCCTCTGTTGTACCTTGGAGGACTAGGGTATCCTGTACACAGTAGGTAGCTAATGTTTGCTTCATTTGAGGGAAGGGAAATAGAGCTATGGAGAGGAGGGGTTACTTAGGAGCCATTGGTAAAAGTGTGGGCATGAGAATCCAAAGGAGGAGAGAAGCAGAATTCTTGCTCTTCAGTCTGGCGGTCAAGAGACAGGCGGCCATCTGTGATTGTGTGAGGTGGGCTGAATGTCTTGACACACCCAGGAGCCCAGTCCACAACCAAGGGAAGGGGTGCTGGGGTGCTGTAGGTATTCCATCCTACAGAGGGTTGAGTATGTGGGGGTACCCCGCACTCCCCAGCCTCACTCACCCAGACCTGCCCCACAGTGGACCAGCAGCAACAGCGGCATCAGCAGCAGAGACCATCTCTCTTGGAGCCCCATGGCTGGGATGCTGTCCCTCCTTCCAGGTCCGCCTGCAGTATGGGCTGGGCTGCTCTGTCTGGGCTGGGCTGCTCTGGCTTGGAGGTGCCCCCTCCTCCCGTACAACTGGTTGGACCAGCTCAGGGGCTGAGTCTGTAGGTTCTGGGGGATTCAGCCTCACTTGGCGCGGGTCTGAAGAACACAGAACAATGAAGGAGACAAGCCAGGACATCTGCACCCCACTCCAAGAGGGCCTGCGCTGGGAGGGGCCAGGGATGGAACAGGCAGTTCTGGGCAAGGGCTGTCCCCATAAAAACCCTGCTTACCTGTCCTGGGTGCTGGCCACTAGGAAGGGAGGAAGTCCCTTTATCTTCTAGACAAAGGACATAGAAGATAGGTGTCCCTTCAAGATAGGATCAAGATCACCTAAGCTGACGGACAAAACCTTGAGGTGGTCCAGCAAATGTTGACTCTAGGTCTCTCTCTCTCTCTCTCTCTCTCTCTCTCTCTCTCTCTCTCTCTCCCCTGTCTCCCCTTCCCTCCCTCTCTTCCATCACGTTCAGGTAGTTTCTATGCTGGCGTCAAACTCAGTACATAGCCAAGGATGACCCTGAACTCCTGATCTTCCTTCATGAGTGCTGAGATTACAGGAGAGTACAGGCCACCACAGCTAGCAAGCCACAGTGTGTACCCACACGGATAATGCTGTTGTATCTCTATGTGTGTGTGAGATATGTATAAGAAAGATGATAGATAGATAGATAGATAGATAGATAGATAGATAGATAGATAGATAGATAGATAGATGGAGGCTGAGATGTAGCTCAATGATAGAATTCTTTTCTGGCATGTATATGACTCTGGGTTCCTTTCCCAGTATCACAAATATGTGGATGTGTGTGTGTGTGTGTATACATGCATACATACATATACACATACATATTCTCTCTCTCTCTCAACAGGATGTTAAGAGCAGTCATCAGAACACGGATCCAGATATAGTTAGTGCCTCACACCTATAATCCCAGCACTAGGAGGTGGAGGCAGGAGGATCAGGGGTTCAAGGTCCTCCTCAGCTACACAGCCAGCCTGAGCTACAGCACACCCCGTCTAAAAACAGCAAAACAGCGTAGAAAGGGCGTCCTTGCAAAAGCACATCCTTGCTCATCCTCTCTCAGGGCCCCAGAACTGGGCAGGGTCAGCCTCACACTTAATCACATCATACAGATGACAGGATGGCTCTCACAGGGAGGGCACCTCCTGCATCCTCATGGCAGGTCAACCGTGAGTCTAGGAAGCAGCCCTGTTCTCCAGCACCCCAGCAGGCTGCAGCTCGCTCCGCTCCCCTCCGTGACTAATTCAGACAAATGATTCTTGTATTCCTCCTTGTGTTCCCCTCTCCATTCCAGGCATCCTCTCTAGGCAACGCAGAGACCCTTGTGTCAGCACCTGTGGGGCCAAACAAACAAGCCCAGAACTGAAAACTTAAAGTAATAAACACTTCCTTTTTCTTTACTTTTTAAAAGGTCAACAGTCTTTTTTCTCCTTTCTTTTTTTTAAGATTTATTTATCCATGTATTTTATGGATCTGAGCACTCTGTCTTCACACACACCAAACCTGATCCCGTTACAGATGGTTGTGAGCCACCATGTGGTTGCTGGGAATTGAACTCAGGATCTCTGGAAGAGCAGCCAGTGCCCTTAACCTCTGAGCCATCTCTCCAGCCCCACTTCTTTTTTTCTGATTTGTGCATCTATTAGTTATCTATCTTTGTATATGGGTATGCATAGCGTGTGTGTGTGAGCACACACACGTGAGTGCTATGGCTCCTGTGTGGAGGTCGGAGGATGACTTTCCAGTTCCACCTTGTTGAGGCAGGGTCTTTCTTGTGTCTGTGGCTGTGTTGTGTCATACTCCAGGCTAGCTGGCCCGTGAATGTCTGGCTGATTCTCCTGTTTCCACTGCCCATTTCAGAATAAAAATTCTGGCATTACAGATGTGTACCACTGTACCTGGCCTTTAAAAAAGATTTCTCTGTCTCTGTCTCTGTCTCTCTCTCTCTGTGTGTGTGTGTGTACACGCACACGTACCTGCTTATACAGAGGTCCGAGGGCAACACTAAGGAGCCAATTCTCTCCTCCCCCGGGCATGATGGGGCTGCTCAGTTCATGGCAGTGGAATATGTAGTAAGGATGTTATTTTTACTTATTTTTTATTTTTTTATTTAAAAATGATGGCACATGCTTTTTTTTTAATTTTTATTTTGAACCAGGTAACAGAGGGAGCGCAGGGTAACCTTCAGAGATCAACCCCTAGTGACCTATTTCTGTGACTAGACCCCACCACCTCTCCACTACATTCTGAAACAGTGCCACCAGCTGGGGACCAAGTACTCAAGGAGTGAGCCTCTGGGGACATTTCAGATTTAACGGAACATGGCAGCTGCCTCTGTTTCCATTAACTGAGGACAGGGGTTAACCTGCTCAGCTCCACCTGGTTTGTGCTGGGTTTATGATAGGGCAAATAGATTCGTTCAAAAACTGATGATTTGGAAACTTCTTGGTGTGTCTGGCTGTGGCCTGAGATGGCCATTTTATTTTTACAGCATCAAGGGGATGGCCATAATGGCTTGGCTTCCTCCTTTCGGGGTCCTAGGAGTGTCCAGCACCAGTGAGAACTGGTATGAAGGGAGTGGGTCCCGGAGCCCCACAGGGACCAAGGGGTGCCATACCAAGTCGCAAGGAATACTCTACGCCTTCTGACTTTTCTTGCTGTGTACATTTGGGGGTGACTCATAAGGCAGGCGGGGCTCCCCTCTTGCTATCTCCTCATACAAGTCAAATAGAGTTCCAAAGACTCACCCAACTCCAAGTCACCAAACAAAGACTCAGCTCCATAGCAACCGTCACACCCACAGTCTGAGGAGGTACACAGGGAAATGGTACCTCCAAGAGTTGATCAGGCTTGCCTTATGCCCTCCGAAGAGAGAGGGCTCAGTCAGGGCTTGTTTGGGCCCAAAGAGAAAGCAGAGAGTACTCGGTGCCCAGCCCCCCCCCCCAAGCCCTTATGCAGTGGGAAATGCTCCAGAGCTTCTCACAGACAGCTTGCCACACTCAAAGTCTTGTGCTGTGCCCACCACCATGAACTAGGAAGTGCTTCCTCATCAAGCTCAGCAGTGAGGCACCTGCCTAGAATCCCCCAGTGAGGGGCTGGGGTGTGGCTCAGTGGTACAGTGTTTACCTAACATGTGCAAGGCTCTGGGTTCCATCTAGAATGTGTAATGTAATCAAAAGCTATTTTTTAAAAAAAAGCATCAAAACCAACCACAAATGTACCAGGCATGGTGGCACAAGTCTGCAATCTTTTCCAGGCTGAGACTGTCTTGCACTGCACAGGAATTTCCAGACTAGCCTGAGATGCTTAGCTCCACACCAGGAAGAGGGGCTGGGGGGATGGCTCAGCAGTTAAGAGCCCTTGTTGCTCTTCCAGAGGACCCAGGTTCAGTTCCCAGCATCCATGTGATGTTTCACAGGTGTCTGTAAGTCAAGTGGATCCAACGCTCTCTCCTGACTGCAGGCACCAAGCATGCTGTGATACACGGACAAACATGCACGTAAAACACTCATGCAAACGAAAGAAACAAATCTTTTTTAGAAATTAAGTTCTTTCCTTAAAACTACAAAGAAAAACAGTTCTTTTTTTTTGTTGTTGTTGCTTTTTTTTTTTTTTTTTTTTTTTTGGTTTTTCAAGACAGGGTTTCTCTGTGGCTTTGGAGCCTGTCCTGGAACTAGCTCTGTAGACCAGGCTGGT
>NC_022010.1:21485740-21491015 GCF_000317375.1 Microtus ochrogaster
TTTTTTTTTTTTTGGTTTTTCAAGACAGGGTTTCTCTGTGGCTTTGGAGCCTGTCCTGGAACTAGCTCTGTAGACCAGGCTGGTCTCGAACTCACTGTTGTTGCTTTTTTAAAATTGATTTTTATTGAGCTCTACATTTTTCTCTGCTCCCCTCCCTGCCTCTCCCCTTCCCCTTAATCCTCCCCCAAGGTCCCCATGCTCCCAATGTACTCAGGAGATCTTGTCTTTTTCTACTTCCCATGTAGATTAGATCTATGTAAGTATCTCTTAGTATCCACATTGTTGTCTGGGTTCTCTGGGATTATTATTTGTAGGCTGGTTTTCTTTGCTTTATGTTTAAGAACCACCTATGAGTGAGTACATGTGATAATTGTCTTTCTGTGTCTGGGTTACCTCACTCAATATGATGTTTTCTAGATCCATCCATTTTCCTGCAAAATTCAAGATGTCATTTTTTTTTCTGCTGTGTAGTACTCCATTGTGTAAAAGTACCACATTTTCCTTATCCAATCTTCAGTCGAGTGGCATTTAGGTTGTTTCTAGGTTCTGGCTATGATAAACAATGCTGCTATGAACATAGTTGAGCACATGTCCTTGTGGCACGATTGAGCATCCTTTGGATATATACCCAAAAGTGGTATTACTGGGTCTTGAGGAAGGTTGTTTCCTAATTTTCTGAGAAATCGCCACACTGAAGAAAAAAAAAAAACCCACAGGTCTTTCTTTCAGCAGGGGAGGTTTCAATGACATCATATCACATAGTATCTTCAAAACTTTTTTGTTATAGCTGGGTGGTAGTGGTGGCGCACACCTTTAATCCCAGTACTTGGGAATCAGAGACAGGTGAGTTTGAGTTTGAGGCCAGCCTGGTCTACAGAGGAAGTTCCAGGATAGCCAGAACAACACAGAGAAACCTTGTCTTGAAAAGCCAAAAAAAAAAAAAAAAGGTTACATTTATGTATGTGAATGTGTTTGTGTGTGTACATGCGCGTTTGTGCCACAAGATACATGTAGAGCTCAGGGGACAACTTGGGGGTTTTCGTTCCTTGCTTCTACCGTCCTGAGGATGGAACTCGCGTCATCAGGCTTGGCTGCAAGCTCCCTTGTCAGCTGAGCCATCTCATTGGCCCCTGACCAGGTGTCTTGAGGCTCTCTGGTATGCCAGAACCTCAAGGGCATTCTTTGTGGTCCGACAGTGTTATAGGAGGAGCCTAAGGGCCGGGGAAAGGTAGGGACTTCATCCCTTCACTTCCTCCACAGAAACTTGCTGCCTCCTGCCCTGGGCTGGTAAGAGAACCCCTTCCCTGGGAGACATAGGGGAAACCCTTCCTTCTAAGTTCCCAAGGACAAAACACAAAGCACAGCCCACCAAAGTTTGCCCTGGGAAACTGATGAGCTTGTCCAGTTTTACTTAAAGAACATGGGTGAGCAGTTCCCCGGGGACCATAGGTAACTCCAAAGCAGCCGCACTGGGGAGTCTGCATCAGCATGGACAATCCTGGCCCTGGGTCCCGGATGGAGCCCTCTGCATTGCCTTCCTCAGCACGTATGCCTTAGCTCCTTCCCTCGGCACACAAACCACGTGCAGTCAAGGGCAGAACTGCACACAAATGGCTGGGAGGCGAGGCTGGAATCGCAGGTGAGGGTCCCACGTCCCTCCTCACCCCCCTTCTGTGTGAGGGAAGGTCAGCAGTCTACAGGCTGGAAAGGAGGGACAGTTGATTAGAAGAGAGACATTGTTTTGCTAGGAAGACTTAGGGTAGACATTCTCAGTAGGAAAAACAAAACAAAAAGGGTGATGTGTAGGCTTTTAATCCCAGCACTCAGGGGGCAGAGGCAGGCGGATCTCTGAGTTCAAAGCTAGTCTGCTCTACAGAGTGAGTTCCAGGACAGCCAGGGCTACACAGGGAAACTCTGTCTCAAAAAACAAAGAAACACTAAAACGGTGCCAGGTATGATGGCTCATACCTACAATCTCAGGAGTCTGAGGCAGGAGAATTGACTCCAGTTCAAGATCAGCTTGGGCTACTGGGCTACAGAGGGCTGGAAGCAGGGCCAGGTTATGCCCTTCAAAGCCGGACCCAGGGGACCTGCTTCCTCAAGTGAAGTCCCACCTCCTACCAATTCCACTACTCAAAACAGCCACCAGCTAGGGACTGAGTGGGGACATTTCATTTTTAAACCACAGCAGGCTGTGTGATTCAAAGTTTCTCTGAAGTCACGAGGCTCTCTGCGTGGAAGCTTGAGCGGCTCGAAACTGGGGTGATATCAGAGGACAGAGTGGGGAGCCCGGATCCTCAGTCACCTCAGCAGCTCCTGGACAGAGTGGGGAGCCCGAGTCCTCAGTCACCCCAGCAGCAACTGGAAGCAGCCAGATGGGGTGCACGTGGGAGCAGAGCAACCCACGTTCTAAGCTCATGTCTTCCTGCTCTCTCTCAAACGCTTGATTTATTTTGTTCTTTTTGTAAAACTGAGGATTGAACCAGGGCCTCACACAAAACAGGCTGGTTTTCTACCACTAAGCCACGCCCCAGCCCCTCACTGGGGATTCCAAGCAAGAGTTCCACTTCTGAGCGAATTCTCAGCCCTTCACTTGCCGATTCTTGCCAGGTGCTGTGTGTTGAGCCAGGCCCTCAGCCCAAAAGATGATAGATCAAAACAAGCAGCGATGGTGCCAATAGGAATCCATTGTAGCCCAGGCTGGTCTCCAACTCTGGCCTCAACTTCCCGAGCACTGGGATTACAAGCATGAACCTCCAAGCCCAGTTTGCCTTCCAGCTTTTTATTGCATCTTCCTTACCCCACGCAGCCCCACCACACAGGAAGACTTCACGTTGCCCAGATACCTGCCATGGCCTTAGGGCAGTGCACGCCTTGTCCCGGGCTATCTCTCCCACCTACTTTACAGTATTTTTTTAAAGATTTTTATTTACCTTCTATTATGTGTAGGTGTCTGTGTGTTGGGGTGCGGGGGGGGGATGTGCACCTGAGTTCAAGTGCCTTTGGAGGACAGGGGCATCAGATCCTCAATGGGGCTGTAAACCGCCACATATAGGGCTGAGAATCGAACTCAGATCCTCAGCAAGAGCAATTGGTGCTGATCCATCTTTCCGGGACCCCTCCCCCACCTGACTTTCTTGGAGGGTGCTTTCACGCCCCTTCATCCAGCTGGTTGAACACCTGGAAGGGTCAGCAGGGACACCTAACTTCCAACTCTCCTCCTTTCCGCACTCACAAGCACCCCGCATCCCTCCCATCCCTCCACACACCCCGCTCCCGCCTCCCACCGCACCGCCTCCAGGAAGCCCCTCCCCCACTCTGGGTCAGGTGACGCCCTTGGGTTCTCTCTAAGGCTCTTGTTTTCCTTATCATGGCTCCCCTCCCCAGCACTGGACTCCCTGGGCCGGTTTCAGCTGTGTCTAGTGGAGGGTGCCCAGGAAACGGTGCCAGAGATGTCTGGAGGACCAGTCCCCTCCCTGTTACTCTCAGGGGCTCTTCCACTGCCCTGGCCCCGTGGTTTAGAAACGGAGCCATAGGTGGGGGTTCCAGGCCCAGGGGCTGAAGGGGCTCCACGAAACACCCCGAGAAACGGGCTGTTTTCATGAGGAGCACAGGGTGAGAAGGCTGGAGAGGGATAGGGAGAGGCCTGGATGATTAATGGGGCATTCCTCTCGGTCCCTCATTGGAGGGAAGCCAGGCAGAAGAATGGTTGTCAGGGCAACGCATTCTTTTCTTTCTCTTGGGTCCTCTGGCCTGTGTCTCTCACAGGGAGTGGAGTTTCGAGAGGCCGAGAGTGAAGTATTGAGATACCAAAGGGCCCTGGATATCTTTTGGGTTAAATGTTCACCTCGCAGAAATTGAAGCCAGGAAAATGGGCGGAGCTTCCTCGTGGGGCTAACACAGCAAAGGAGGCCGAGAGTGGGTGTGGCGCCTGTCTTGCTCCACCGGACTCAGAGACCTGAGGGATGGAGGGGAGGTGCAGGCTCAGGGACTGCGGTTCGGGGGTTCGGTAGCTCTGGCTTTTCTACCTATCCCTGCCTGATCTCTGACCTCTAAACCCTCATCCACATCACATATCCACACGCCCTTCCTTTTTTCCTCCCTCCCACCTTCCCTCCTCCCTTTCTCTCTTTAAAAACTATAGCCCTGGCCTGGAGGGATGGCTCAGCCGTTAAAGGCTAGGCTCACAACCAAAAATATAAGAGTTCTGTTCCCAGCACCCACGGCTGTCCCTCCGGGTACTTAAAAAAAAAAAAAAACAAAAACAAAAAAAACCTATAGCCCTGGCTGACCTAGAATCTTCCTCCTTAACCCACAACGCTAGAACTATAGGCATATCATATATTTTTTTTTTTTTGAGACAGACTTTCACTATGTCATCCTGACTGTTCTGGAACTCGCTCTGTAGACCAGGCTGGCCTTGAACTTGCAGAGATCCACCTGCCTGTGTCTCCAGAATGCTGGGATTAAAGGCATATGCCATTACCAGCTGGCCAAAAGTATTTTTAAATTATTATTTTATTATATAAGTATGGGTGTTTTGCCTGTGTGTATGTATGTGTGCCCTGTGTGCCTGGTGCCTGTGGAGGCCAGAAGAAGGCGTTGGATCCCCTGGAACTGGAGTTAGTGATGGTTATGAGCCACCACGTTGGTACAGGGGCCTTTGGAGCAGCCAGTTTTCTTAATCACGGAGCCATCTCTCTCTGACCCCCTAAGAGCCTCTGTTGCATTTATTTATCATGTGTGTGCATGGCGGAAGGGGGCTGTGTGCATGTCACAGCGCATGTGAGAATGCCAGAGGACAGCTTTAAGAGTTGGGTTCTGGGGACTGGACTGGTGTCCTGGGACTCAGCAACGAAAAGTTCTCTTGGGGCTAGGGCTGGGGAAGACATCCCTTCACCAGCAGATGCTGAAGCGAGGGAGTTTCCTGAGGCATTCCCACCCTGTGTTCTAACAGCTAGGATCTGCTGACTGATGAATCACAGTACAGTCATCCCCCAGTCCTGGATGTTTGTCCTTTCTCTGATGAGCCATGAAGTTACAGTGGGTGCCATGGCACTTCCTTATATAGCATCCTCAGGGATCATTAAAAAAGTGGCATTTAGCCGGGCGATGGTGGCGCACGCCTTTAATCTCAGCACTTGTGTAGTAATAGGAGCCGTGGGCTGTGTCCCGCCACCCAGTTAGCTTTACCCGAAATAATTACACGGACACCGCATTCTTTCAATCACTGCTTGGCTCTTTAGCTCCAGCCCTTTTCTCGGCTAACTCTCGC
>NC_022010.1:21494540-21502773 GCF_000317375.1 Microtus ochrogaster
AAAAAAAAAAAAGGCATTTAAAAAATGTTCTTGCGACTAGGGAAAGAAGTAAATCCCCTGCCTAGAATCCCCCAGTGAGGGGCTGGGGTGTGGCTCAGTGGTAGAGAATTTGCCTAGCATGTGGGGGACCCTGAATATAACCCCTCGCACCACAATTGAGTAATGATAAGAATATAGAATTCTTCCTACGTGGTGTCATGGCTTATTCTTGTAATTCTAATACTTGGGAGGTAGAGGCAGGAAAATCACAAGTTGGATGCCAGCCTGGGTTACATAGCAAGACCCTGTCTCAAGAAGCAGGGACCTTTAATCCCAGCATTCAGGAGGCAGTGGCATTCAGATGTCTGTGACTTCAAGGCTAGCTGGTCTACATAGAGGGTTCCAGGTCAGCCAGGGCTATATAGTGAGACATTGTCTCAAAATAAGACAAATAAATAAACAAACTAACAAAAAAAAAAAAAACCCTCTGCACAACACCATTGGCCTGAGAGACCTAAAGGCTCATCCCAGGATTGGTCCCGACAGTGCTGGGGACTGCCTGGTGTTCCTGGTGTGTGGAATTCTGGGAAGAATGTCCTGCCAGGGTTAGAAGGGGCCTAGCAGCGCCTGTTCTGGGCTGGGCCACTGGATTCTGTGACACCTCAGCTGGTATAGCCTATGGCAGGATTTCTCCACTGGGTGGCTTCCCACAGTGGCCTCCAATGACCTGAGGTAGGAATCCCTCTTCAGGAAGCATTAGCGATTTGCTAACACCCTTGTGCAGGTGACTGGCTATCAAACACCGTTGTCACGGCTGAGCGGGAGCTGTTAGCATTGCAAACATCCATCGCCTCCACTGCTCTCAGAGAGCTACAGCATGCCTTTGGTTCATTCAGCCTATACCATCCCACTGTGGTGTCAAAGTTCTGACAGGGCTGGGGAAGACATCCTTGGAGCAGCAGTGAGACAAGAACACCAGGCGAGGAGCAGCTCTGCTGTGCCATCAAGGCCAGTTTTATTTATTTATTTTTTTTTACTTTTTTAGACAAGGTCTCACTAGGTTACAATGGCTTCCCTGAAACTTGCTATGTTAGCCAGGTTGGCCTTGAACTTACAGAGATCCACCTGCCTCGCCTCTCTCCTCAGGGCTGGGATTGAAGGTGTGTGCTCTCACACTTGGATCATTTTAAAAAAAAAATTTTTATTTTGTGTATGTGCATGATATGGGATTCCCCTCTGTATGCTGTGATTACTATGAATGAATAAAGGAACTGCTTTGGGCCTTTAGCAGAGCTACAGGGGAACAGAGCTAAGCGGGGAAAACTAAACTGAATGCTGGGAGAAAGGAGGCAGAGGCAGAGGAAGAGAGAAGCCATGTAGCCCTGCCAGAGATAGACACTGGAACTTTTCCCGGTAAGCCACAGCCTTGTGGCGACACACAGATTAACAGAGATAGATTAAATTAATATGTAAGAGTTAGCCAATAAGAAGCTAACGCTAATGGGTCAAGTAGTGTTTTAAATAATATAGTTTCTGTGTGATTATTTCTGGAGTCTGGGCATCCGGGAAACAAACAAGTAACTTCTTACAACATGTGCACAGGTGCGTGTGTGTGTATGTGTACATGTATGTGTGTGCAAGTGCTTGTGGGTACCCAGAGATACCCTTAGAGGACTGGATCCTCTGGAGCTGGAGTTACAGGCAGTTGTGAGGTGCTGAGGTGGGTGCTGGGGACCAAACTTGGTTCCTCTTAGAAGAGCTTTAACTAAATAAGAAGGTGAACCCAAAGAAAATCATATAGACATCCTCCTGGATATTAACCTCCAGCAGGTGATGAAAGGAGACAGAGACAGAGTCCCACATTGGAGCACCAGACTACAACCCCAAGGTCCAAATCAGGAGCACAAGGAGAGAGAACACGAGCAAGGAACTCTAGGCCATGAGGAGTGCACCCACACTCTGAGACAATGGGGATGTTCTTTCGGGAACTCACCAAGGCCAGCTGGACTGGGTCTGAAAAAGCATGGGATAAAACCGGACTCTCTGAACATAGCGGACAATGAGGACTACTGAGAACTCAAGAACAAGGGCAATGGGTTTTGATCCTACTGCACGTACTGGCTTTGTGGGAGCCTAGGCAGTTTGGATGCTCACCTTACTAGATCTGGATGGAGGTAGGTGGTCCTTGGACTCCCCACAGGGCAGGGAACCTGGTCTGCTCTTAGGGCTGATGAGAGAGGGGGAGTTGACTGGGGGAGGGGGAGGGATATGGGAGGCCGTGGTGGGGAAGAGACAGAAATCTTTAATAAATAAATAAATTAAAAAAAAAAGAGCTTGGGGCTGGAGAGATGGCTCAGTGGTTAAGAGCATTGCCTGCTCTTCCAAAGGTCCTGAGTTCAATTCCCAGCAACCACATGGTGGCTCACAACCAACCATCTGTAATGAGGTCTGGTGCCCTCTTCTGGCCTGCAGACATACACACACAGACAGAATATTGCATAAATAAATAAATAAATAAATATTTTTTAAAAATAAATAAATAAATAAATAAATGAATGAAAGAGCTTTAAGTGCTCTTAACTGCTGAGCCATCTCGCCAGCATGCCCGCCTTTCAGGTTACAATAATTCTGCAGGAAAGGGGGTGCAGGCAATGCCCGGGGTACATGTGGACGTCAGGGGTCAATTATGTGGAGCTTGCTCTCTCTTTTCACCTTTATGTGGGTCCCCAGGATCAAGTTCAAGCTTTCTAGCTTTGGTGGGGAGTGTCTTTACAGGCTGAGCCGTCCTGCCTACACTCCAAGACGGGCAAGTCCTACAGACGTGGGTTTTACCAGTGCTGTGCTGAGCCAGAGTGCTGTGCTGTGCTGTGCTAAGCTGTGCTGTGCTGAACTGTGCTGTGCTGAGCTGTGCTGTGCTGTGCTGAGCCAGTGTGCTGTGCTGTGCTGTGCTGAGCCAGTGTGCTGTGCTGTGCTGTGCTGTGGAGGCTTGGGCTGTTTTTAAGGCTCTCCATTTTCTTGCCCCTTTCCTGTGAAGGGACTAGGAAGAAGGGAAGAGCCACAGAAAACCAACACGGGCTTAATTCCCTGCCTGCCATCTTCCTGCTGGCTTAGGATGCTAGAGCAAAAGGAGTTGTTTAGTTGTCTATGAAGAAAAGCCATTGGTTTACTTTATATACTGGTATACTTTTAGAACAATATTTATTATGTGTGTACATTTGTAACATCCATACTACTATGTGTACTATGGTGTAGCACCTGTACTACGTGTACTACAGCACCTGTAGTACGTGTACTACGGTACTATGCCTGTAGCATAGCCTGCACTATGGGAAAGGGTTCTATAGACAAAGACACACAGGTCATCCTTGAATTCCCCAAGAATGCCCCCTTAATTGTGTCCAGGGGCAGCTTATATAGGGATCCTTAACTGATAGCCACGCCCCAGCCGAACCCACCAGAAACCACTCCCCTGCCATCAGGAACTCATGAAGGTCTCATGCTCAGAGCAGCTGCAAACACAGGAAAACAAGTTGTTTACAGGAAATTCAGGGTCTGGGGGTCCACAGCCCCCAACATATATTTATGGCCATGAGTGTGCCAGTGGGTGGAGGTCAGAGGACTCAGCTTTTGGGAGGGAGTTCTCTCATTCCACACGGAGGTCCTGGTGGTGAAACTCAGGTGACAGCCTTGGTAGCGAGCACCATCACCCAAGGAGCCGTCACCGTATCCCCACTGGTGTCGGAACAGTTCAGGCGGCGAACAATGACTGAGAACAACACCCTGGGCTGGAGGTCGAGAGCAATGGCTGCTCGGTGTTGATCCCAGCACCCACATCACTCACAACTGTCACTTCAGTTCCGGGGAATCAACTCCCTCCTCTGCGGGCACCTCATGCATGTGGGGCACACACATACATGCAGGAATTACACTCATATACACAAAATAATTTTTTTTAAAAAATGAAGGCTGTATTATTTTCTATTGGGAAGAAAAGAAGAAAAGGACATTACCAGGCAGATATCCTGTATACCCGTCACTGTAGTAATTGAGAAAAGAGCATGGTGAGTTCAAGGCCAGCGAGAGCTAACCTATGATCCTGTTCACACACACACACACACACACACACACACACACACACACACGTCCCCCCCAAAACTCCATTATCTATCTGGGAACCTGCTGAAACTCTCGCTGAGTTAGTAACACCCATTTTTGGCGCATAAAGGTCTCCATTTTCGTGTGTGTGTGTGTGTGTGTGTGTGTGTGTGTGTGTGTGTAATTTTCTGTTTTTGAGGCAGAGCTTCAAACTTTGTGTAGTGAGAACGATCTTGAACCCCTGATCCTCCTCCTTCCATCTCTGGCCTCAAAAGCACAGTAATTCTGCCTCTGGGACCCAACCGCCCCTTGCAGTCGCCCCAAGTCAACTGTTCCCCGTTTTTTCCCTCCGTTCACGGCTTAGTAGAGTGCAAAGGCACACTCCCGCCCCCGTGTGGCGGCAGCGGAAATCACCGCAGCCTTTGCAAAAAGCGCCCCCAGCAAGCCACAGGCACCAGGATCACAAAGTCGGGGGACCCTTTCTCAAGTCTAGCTGATCCTTGAGCTCGGTGAAAATTCATTCGCCCTAAAAGTTAGAATCTGTTACTTATCTTGAGTTCGCGGGTGTATGGGTGGGTGGGGTGCACACAAGTGCCACGTGTGGAGGTGTGGAGGTCAGGGTCAGAGTTGCCAGGACCGGTTCTCTCCTCCCACGCGGAAACAACTCAGGACAGGTCAGTCTCACCTGCCCTTCATCCTTGTTTTAACTGAGCAGACATCAGTGACCCATGGAAACCAGGAGAGGTGCTGGGACGGGGTAGAGGTTAACCCTCTCCCATCTAGTGCAGTTTCACAGACTGCTCCACGATCGATGTTTCTCTGGAGCATTTGGCCGAGTGTAGCTTCTATCTACACCTCCAGGGGTCACCTGAATGCTGGGGTACGGCAGGATGGAGGATATGACTCAGACCCAGGGGTTCAATGGCTTGATAAAGACCTGCCACTGAGGCGTGTGCCAGGAGGGAGGGTCGCCGTGTCTACTTGATCCTGAACTGTGAGTGGGTCTTTCTATGGCTCCAAAAGCACAAGCTGGTGGCCATCAAAGGGCCCACACGTTGCACGCTCCTGCCGTAGAGCCGGCGTGGGCAACACTCCCGCCACCGGAACATTTATTAACTTCTAAAGAGCTTAATCAGACAGGCCCAACGGGACATGGGGTACAAGGGGTGATGTGGCTGGACAGTGTGGGCAAGCAAGTCAATGAGCCTCAGGTGTCGCCTTCGAAGAGAACGGGAGAGCTCTGCGGGCTTGACCTTGCTGAGGCTGGCTTCCCCGACCCCTGCCTGAGTGGATGGTGCAGGCAGGCGACGAAGAAGTTAACAGGAGCGCAGGCGCCGTCTCTGATGCCACGTGGCTACAGCACACGGGCGCCCCCGCGCGGTGCTAGTGGGGATCACCGGCTTTGTCCTGGAGAGCTTTTCCTTTGATGGAGCTCTGTGATCCCAAAGAGCTCACCATGGGTAACTGAAAGAGTGTGACCCTGAGGGCAATTTGAGGGCACATCATCTCCCCAACAATAACAGATCCCACATCTGGACAGGTGTCCGTCCGAGATTCAAAGCAAGGCAGCCCCTTGAAAGTCACAACCAGCTTTGCCCGAGGCCGTGTCTATCGCTGTATGTGGCGCATAGCAGGTGCGCGATAAATGATGTGGAGTGAGCGGCTGAGTGTGGGAACCATCTCTGTATGTCGAGGGGCTGGGGCAGGGAGCCGAGCTGCCATTGATAGCCATTTACACCTTTACACTGGCGAGTCCCGGCCTCAGAAAGCTCCAGCTCTCGGGACAAGGGTGGTACTTCCGGACTAACGACCTTCTCCAGCCTTACATGAAGGAGTTAAGCAGATCCCAACCTGACCACGATCATCTCCAAATGTATTTACAGACAGAGGTCTAGTGAGGGACAGAACCAGAAGAGGAAGATACAATAGCCAGGCAGCTATGATGCAAAACCCCCCTACAGGGCCTGTATCCCTGCTCTCTGTCCCTCAGCCCAGGCCCAAGCTGCAGAGATCAGGCTACGGGCTGAGGCTGGGAAGGGGGTCTAGGCTAGGGTCACAGCCCACCGGCAGTGTGGCAGCCTCGCTGGGAGGGATATGGTGTGTCATGTAGCGTTTTCCCATGAAGGAGCCAATCCGGAGCTGCTCGGGGGCTTCCTCGGGCCACCACAGGCTGGAGCTGCACACGACAGAAGAGAGAGGAGGTGGGTCACATCACAACCCCATCCAGAGGCTGCCATACGACAGCTGCATCCTGTCCCCAGCATACTCATCCCTCATCCTGATCCCTCACCTGTCCTTCTTATTTGGCACACAAAGTGTGTAGTGTGTATGTACATGGGTACACATGTATGTGGTATGTATGTGTGCACATGCATTGCCTGTGTAGAGGCCAGAGGTTGAGTTGGGTTAAATTGTCGGGGGACTGGAGAGATGGCTCAGAGCTTAAGAGCACTGGCTGCTCTTCCAGAGGTCCCGGTGGCTGGCAGCCATCTATAACGAGATTTGATGCCCTCTTCTGGCCTACAGGCGTACATGCAGGCAGAACGCGTCTGTTGGGGGATGCACATACTACTGTGTGTGCTTGTAGAGGTCAAAGGACAACTTGCAGGTGTCAGCTCTCTTCTTCCACAACGCGGGGGCCAGAGACCAAACTCAGGCCATCAAGCTTGGTGATGGCGAGAGACTTTACGCACTGAGCCATCCTGACAACCTGAACCCCTTAAAGACTGGCTGGCCACAGGGTCTAGGGACCCATCTCCCTGGGTTACGTTACAGACATGCATGGCCACATCCGGATTGCAGGCAGGGCTGGGGTTCTGAACTTGGGTCCCTGTTTGTGCAGTGAGCCCTGTCCTTACTAAACTGCCTTCCCAGTCTCCCTCCCTCTGTTTTGGAGACAGCTGGAGAGGCAGTTACTGAAAGGATAAACCCCAGGGGAAGAGCCTTGGCAGAAGGCACAGACCCCTGACCCTGCCTTCGGGTGAGTTACTGTCACCCAGGCAACAGATGCAGAGTGGAAACCCTGTCCACACAGCCTGGAAGGACACCAGCCAGCTCAGGACCGCTGTGTTCCCGAGAGGCTTCCCCGATCTAGGGATCAGGACAGGGAGGGGGTCCCGGGTGGAAAAGGTGCCCATGGGGTATCATCACTCACAATCGCATAGTGGAGGCTGCCAGGAAAGCCAGGAGCAAAAGGCCGGCCAGGGCAGAGAGGATGGAAGCTATAACAATCATGGAGCCACTCCGCCGACCGGGCCACGTGTCAATGGTATCGGGGGCTTTCCCTGCACACATAGGAATCATTCAGAGGCTGTCCGCCCACCCCAAGGCTGTCTGTCCCTCCTCATTCGAGTTCAGTGCACTTCAAGGCTTGGCCGAGAGTCTCCTGAGCTTGTCCATCTCCACCAACCTGGGTCAGCCATTGTTCCAACCTCTTCTACACTGAGTTTGCCTTCTAGACTGTTCCCTCCAGTTCCCCACCACTGCCCACATGCAGCAGCCAGATTCAGGACTCACCTCGTCACCATGTTGCTCCCTACCTCTGAAGGCACTGAAGGCCTTCAGATGACAGTAATCTGTCACCACACCCAATCGCATTGGAAGCCTGCCTCTGAGGCAACAGCCACCCCCAACACTGGCTACTACATGGAAGATGGCATTGGGCCCTTCTCCCTGTGTGCAGCGGAGAGGACCTGGGGCTGATGAGGCAGAGACTGGGCAATTAAGCAAGGGGTGGTAGATGATGAGATGGAATTGGTGGTGCACATCTGTAAGCTCAGCTGCCTGGTAAAATGAGGCAGGGGATCTCAAGTACAGGTCACCCTGGGCTACAGAGGAGAGTCAGAGACAGCTTGGGCAACTCTCAGACCCTACCTTAATATATAAAGTAAAAAGACTGTTGGGAATGTACTTCAGTGGTAGAGCACCTGCCTAGAGTCCCCCAGTGAGGGGCTGGGGTGTGGCTCAGTGGTAGAGCCCCTGCCTAGAATCCCCCTGTGAGGGGCTGGGGTGTGGCTCAGTGGTAGAGCCCCTGCCTAGAACCCCCCAGTGAGGGGCTGGAGTGTGGCTCAGTGGTAGAGCCCCTGCCTAGAACCCCCCAGTGAGGGGCTGGGGTGTGGCTCAGTGGTAGAGCACCTGCCTAGAATCCCCCAGTGAGGGG
>NC_022010.1:21502873-21503505 GCF_000317375.1 Microtus ochrogaster
CCCCCAGTGAGGGGCTGGGGTGTGGCTCAGTGGTAGAGCACCTGCCTAGAATCCCCCAGTGAGGGGGTAGGGCCACGGCTTTGTGGTACAATGCTTCCCTGGCACAGATAAGATTCAATGTCTAGTACTGGAAAAAAAACCAAAGTTTTGGAGCCGTTGTGATGGATCTGAGCCAGGCCCCACTCTACAGCATGAGGTTCGGCAGGGGTTGAGTCAGTCTTAAATCCCTCACCCCAGCACTACCTTGATGCAGATAAATGGGATTGGACCACTTCGTCTCAGCCTTGGGTGGACCACTGGCATCCATCAGGAGGAACTTCACCCTGGAGACAGCAAAGCAATGGGAACAAAAGGAAGGCTTGAATGTCTCATGGTGGCACAGGCCTGATATCCCAGGTACTCCGTAGGTTGTAGAAAGAGATTCCTAAGTTCAGTGACTGCCTGGCTACACTGCAAGACCTTGTCTCAAATATCAAAGGTGAAAATGTGTTGTGGATTTAGCTCTGTGGTAGAGCCCCTGCCTAGAATTCCCCAGTGAGGGGCTGAGGTGTGGATCAGTGGTAGAGCCCCTGCCTAGAATTCCCCAGTGAGGGGCTGGGGTGTGGATCAGTGGTAGAGCCCCTGCCTAGAAT
>NC_022010.1:21503645-21541324 GCF_000317375.1 Microtus ochrogaster
GTGTGGCTCAGTGGTAGAGCACCTGCCTAGAATCCCCCAGTGAGGGGCTGGGGTGTGGCTCAATGGGAGAGCACCTGACTAGAATACGCAAACTCTTAGGCTGAATACCAGTACAACAAAATGGAATTACTGATCTCTGGAGTCTATGGGAGCCACCCAAGTGAGAAGAAAGTAGGCCTCAAATTAAGAGTCCTGGCAAAGGCACAAGGGTGGGGCTGGGGTGTGGTCAGGGCCTGGACAGCCAGGAGTGGGAGGACTTGGCATGATGCTGTCTTTCATGGGTGGAAGCTCTGGGGAGAGAGCACGGTGGGGCCCAGCAGAGGAGATGGAAGGAAGCCAGCACTGGGGCTGACAGGAAGGGGGCAGTGGAGCAGCTGCGAGAAAGACGCAATCGCCAGCATCCGTGATGGAGCAGAGGGAGACTGGACAGATGGAGATGCCTTCTCCGGAGACTGCGTCCTGCATTCTGGACTCCCACTGCTGAGTCTCTGAGGACACCTGAGATCTTCATCTCAGGATAGACACTGAAGAGAACTGTGTTTGAACTCTAGCACAACAGGCCTCAGTTTCTTCATCTGCACTATGGGTTGGGAAGTCATGCATTCTGTCAGAACTGTTTTTGACCAAAATGGTGGTCTCATCCTTAAACCCACCTTCCCCTCCTAGGACACATTTGGAGAGTACTCTCTTTTCTTTTTCTTCTTTCTTTTCCTTTCCTTTCCTTTCCTTTTATTTCCTTTCCTTTCCTTTCCTTTTCTTTCTTTTTCTTTCTTTCTCTTTTTTCTTTCTTTTTTTTTTTTTTTTTTTTTTTTGAGATTGAGTCTCATTTAGGCCAGGCTAACTTAGAATTCAATATAAAGCTGAGAATAGCCTCCATTCCTGGCTTTCCTACCTTCTCACCTCGAGTGCTGGGATTACAAGCACCGTACCCCCACTCCTGGTTTGTGGAGTGCTGGAATGGAACCCAGGGCTGCATACGTGCAAAATGAATGCTAGCAACTAAGCTACACCCCCAGCCTGATGATCTTTTAACCCGGTCTTATGGAGCTGCTTGCCTCAAACTCATGTGGCTGCAGCTGGTATTGAACTCACGATCCTCCTGCCTCTGCCTCCAGAGTGTGGGGGTGCCGCTCTGATCAATGCACAGAAAAGTCATTTTGATGACCCGCTATGCAAAGAAAGTAAACTATGGCTAGCACGGGGAGGAGCTGTGACTAGCGGGCATTCAGGAGAAGGCCCTGGAGGGGTGTGGTCTAAGAAGTTCCATCTCTCTTCCTGAGAACACCCAACCCCAGGGCAGGGGCTCCAATGACACACCTGTAGGGCCCCTGGCTCGGGAGGGGAGCATTGCAATAGGACTTCTGGTAACAGCCGAAGTCATTGCCGACCCGAAGCACACGGACACCTCCACTGCCACCTGCCAGACCCTCACAGGGCAGCTGATCCAGGGACAGGGGTAATGTCATATAGTAGCCGTCAGTCAGTAGCTGTGGTGAGGTCGGGATCATAGCAGAGGTCTGTGGGTTCTGGAAGTCCCTGGAGGCTGGAGGAAAAAGGGTCAGAGAGAGGCAAGAGCAGGGGCTGTCTCCGTAGCTGTGTTAAGTATACTAATACAGAAGGGTGGTGAGATGGTTCGGTGCTAAAGGGGCTTGCTGCCAAACCTGACAACCTGAGTTTGATCCCCAGGACACACGTGGTGGAAGGAGAGCACCGACTCCCCCAAACTGTCCTCCAAATTCCATGTGAACACCCCTGGACTAACACATATGTAAAACTAGAGAGCGGCCAACGGCTTCTGTCCCAGGAGACGATCTGCAGAGGCCTGGTTTCTCCAGGTGACACGACGGGATTATTTTAGAGAGGAGGGATTATTTTATAGAGACAGGATTATTTTTAGAGAAGCAGGATTATTTTAGAGAGGCAGGGTTATCTTAAAGAAGCTTCTCAACATGGGGGTCGAACGCCCCTTTCACAGGGGTCGCATATCAGCTCTGCATATCAGACATTTACATTGCAATTCATAACAGTAGCAAAATTACAATTATGCAACAGCAATGAAAATAATTTTACGGTTGGGGGTCACCACAGTATGAGGAACTGTATTAAAGGGTTGCAGCACTAGCAAGGTTGAGAACCACTGTCCTAGGGGGACCCAGTGTCTCAAAGGGACAAGCTGTGATCTAACACTCAGTTGGTAGAGTACCTGCCTTACAATATATAAACCCTGGCCTCTGTCCCCACTACCACGTGAACTGGGCAGAAACAAGATCAGACCCTGCCGAGAGAGAGAGAGAGAGAGAGAGAGAGAGAGAGAGAGAGAGAGAGAGAGAGAGAAGGCTGTCCCTGGAGGGCTTTACCCACTGGTTTACCTGGATGTCTACATCAGAGACCAAGTCAACACTGCCATTCTTCAGGTGCCCCAGACAGCCCCTCTCAGCCTATGCCCCTTCCCCCAAGGCCCCAGATCCTCACCACACACCATTGTTGAAAGCCACCACCAGCCAGATGGTATCATTGGCAAAGGCACGCTCATCAAAGACGCACCGAGGCTGCTCCAGACAGAACGTGGTGGCTGTGATCTTCCCTTCCAGGTCCCAGGCTGTTATCTGCGGCTCATAGGGAATCAGGTCTGTGGCCACGGGGAACAAAGGTGAAAAGCAAGCTAGACAGGGCAGTTCTGTGGGCCTCCCCTTCCCCAACCCGTTCTCCCAGCTCAGGAGGTGGGATGGGTTTCAGGTACCCCAGGTCCAAGGGCATCCATTGCGGGAGTTACACTTACCTAGACTCAGGCTTCGGGACAGCCACAGCAGCAGCAGCAGCAGCAGCAGCAGCAGAGGCTGAGGGTGAGGCGGCCTCCTGGTGAACCCCATGGCTGTCACAGCACTTACAGACAGCAGAGGCAGGCTCAGGGGCTGGTCCTGCTACTCCCCACCTCCAATACCTCTGGCCTACAGTTGCTGCTTACTTGGACTGCCAGGAGAGCAGGAAAGACTTGAAAATATGAATTCACCCCTTCTCACTCCCAGCGGGTCCAGCCCATCACAGGGAGGGGCTAGGTGGGCTCCTGTATGGGGCTCCATGCCAGAACTACAGGAGAGGGGCCATTTAGGACCAGCCTTCACATGACCTTTAGGCTCCCCCACCCCAGAGCTGATTAGCTGTCTAGATTGTGGTACCACTTAATTCCCTGCTCCTGGGAGGGTGCCCCCCTCCCCCGTCTGGGCCCAGAACCACATGCCTGAGATTCCTGAACCCTGGGTGCCAGGAGCCACCCTCTGGCCATCCATCCCCACCCAGGAAGTGAGGAGCAGGGAGCAAGCCTGGGGTAGGCTGGCCCTGAGCAGCCCCAAGCAGCTCCGGGACACTGTTGTCCCCTGTGTAGCCTCTGCCCCATGGAGCCACGTCTTCCCCAGCTCTGAACCTCCACGTCCTTCTCCAGGAGAAGACTTTGACCTCTGAAAGGACAGAACAAATCAAACTTTTCACTTACTCAAACCCTTTGAGTCTCATCCTATGCGGTTTTTAAATTGTTTTATTTATTAATTTAGGTTTTCTGAGACATGGTTTTTCTGTGTAGCCCTGAATGTCCTGGAACTTGCATCGTAGACCAGACTGGCCTCAAACTCACAGATTCGCTTGCCTCTGCCTGCTAAATTCTGGGATCAAAGGTGTGTGCCACTACCCACCTGGCCCATTTATCTTTGAGACAGTCTCATGTGGTCCAGGCTGGCCTTGGACTCACTGTGTAACAGAAGGTGATGATGCTCCTGCCTTCACTTCCCAGCTGCTGGGGTCACAGGTGGGCACCGCAGCTTCTGGTCTACGCAGTGCTGGGATGGAACCCAGGGCTTTGTGCATGCTGAGCAAATACTCCGCCAACTGAGTGGCACCCCAGCCCACATTCTATCTATTCTTTTTGTCCATCCCGACCAAAGTTTCCTTCTTCTCCTCCCAGCTCCTTCCCCCCTACTCCTCTGCAGAACCCCTTCCCCAATCCACTTCTCCATTTCTGTTTAGGAAAGGGCAGGTCTCCCATGGGTATCAACAAAACAGGGCATATCAAGTTGCAGTGAGACTAAGCACCTCCGCTTGTATTAAGGCTGGTCAAGACAATCCAGCCTGAGGAACAGGGTCTCAAAAGTAAAAAGAGACAGTTCCTGATCTTTCTGTGGAACAATGGTTTTGTACCCTGTCACTTGTATTGTTTTTAATAAAATGCTGATTGGCCCGGAGCCAGGCAGGAAATATAGGCGGGGCAACGAGGAGAGGAGAATTCTGGGAAGAGGAAAGGTGCAGTCTGCAGTGGCAGTCATCATCCAGACACAGAGGAATCAAGATGAGAATGCCTCCCTGATAAAAGGTACCAAGCCATGTGGCTAACACAAGAATTATGGGCTAATATAAGTTATGAGTTAATAAGAAGCCTGAGCTACTAGGCCAACCAGTTTATAATTAATGTAGACCTCTGTGTGGTTTTTGGGGACTAAACGGCTCTGGGACCTGGCGGGACAGAAACCTCTGTCAACATGATCTCACTGTAACCAAAGCAAGGCCTTGAACTTGCAATTCTCCTGCCTCAGCCTGACACATAGAGCTGGTGGGCCTGTGCAACCAGGCCTGGCTAGTGTTGAATTTACTCTTTTTTATTGTTCATTACATTTATTTCTGTGTTGTAGGAGGAGGGGTTTGTGCCATGGTATGCATGTGGCCAGAGGTCAGCTTCAAGTATTTCCTCTCTTTCCACAATGTGGGACCTGGAGACAGAACTAGGGTCATCAGGGTTGGAGCCAAGTGCACCTATCCAGAGCCATCTTGCAAGCCCCCTTTTCTGAGATAGGTCTATGTTACTCAGTATTTTTTTTTAAGCCCTGGCTGTCCTGGAACTGAGTCTGTAGACCAGGCTGGCCTTGAACTCGGAGATCTGCTTGCCTCTGCTTCCCAAGTGCGGGATTAAAGGCACGCACCACCACGCCTGGAGTTACTCAGTATCTTAATTAAGGTTTCTATTGCTGTAACCAGAAGCAGATGGGAAGGAAAGGGTTTGTTTCAGCTTACAGCCCTCAGGTTACACCCCATCACTGAGAGGTCAGGGTGGGAACTCAAGGCAGGAACTAAAGCAGAGGCCATGGAGAAACGCTGCTTACTGGCTTGTGTTTGCTGAGTGGCTCAGCTTGCTTTTATTTTTATTTTTTATTTATTATGTAGCAGGTCAGAATAGGGCACCAGACCTCATTACAGATGGTTGTGAGCTACCACGTCGTTGCCGGGAATTGAACTCAGGACATTTGGAAGAGCAGGCAATGCCCTTAACTGCTGAGCCATCTCTCCAGCCCTTAGCTTGTTTTCTTATACAATCCCTGACCACCTGCCCAGGAACAGCACTGCCCACAAAGGGCTAGGTCCTTTCACATCAGTCATGAATCAAGAAATGCCCACAGGTTAAGCTGGTGGGGGTGATTTTTTTCAACTGAGGTTCCCTCTTCCCAAATGTATCCAGCCTTTGTCAATTTGACAAAACAAAACAAAACAAAACAAAAGGCCACCAAAAAGTCCAGGACACCCAGGCTGGCCTTGGGATTCAGGGTCCTCCAGCCTACTTCTGAATACAAGCCACCCCATGTTGCCTGGGTTCTCTATTTGGCATCTTTGTAGGGCTCACGCATTGAGTGCTTCACCCCTTTTTAGGGTGAAAATCCTGTCACATGCAAATAACAGACTTGTTTCTTACAGGCAGCTGAGGATTTGGGGTGTTCCAACTTTTTGCCTGTTAGGAACATTGCTACACATTATTTGCATATAACTTTGTTGTGTGGGCATGTTCCAGTAAAATACCCCCGGGAATGAAACTCACAGTCACGTGGTCACCGTTTCTGAGGAACTGTTGCCTAAAGTAAGACAATTTTGCATGCCCAGCAACGAGTAAGTGGCCAGTTCCCCCACCCAGTACTTTAGCAGTTACTTCGATGTATTTGATTTTATGTTTTTGTTTTTGAAATAACTTATTCTATGTCCTTGAGTTGGTGGAGACTTCCCTGCCCTGTCCTCTGGGGGGCTCCAGTGCCTTCGCATGCATCTCCTGGTCCTGAGTTGCACTGCCCATCAATCAATCTCACACAGCACTGTTTCAGGTACCCCAGTCATTTACCCCACTCTGGACATGTTCTTATGTCCACTGTGGGATGGGGAAAAAAGCCTCATGCAAATTAGCCAGGTGCTTTACCACTGAGTCATGCCTCCAGTCCGTGACTGTGTGGGTATGTGCGCGTGGATGTCAGAGGCTTCAGCAGCCCTGGGGCTGGAGTTACAGGCAGCTGTGAGTCACCAAGTGTGAGCGCTGGGAACGGGACTCTGGTTTTCTGCAAGCATGCTATGCACACTTCGCTGCTGAGCCACGTCACTAGGCCCTGTCCGTTCATTTTTTCGCTGCTACATTCCAAGTCTCTACTCTGGATACACTCCCTCAGCAGGTGTGATCTGTGGCATCGTCTCCCTGGATCTCGCTGTCCATCGGTGGCAAAGCTCTAAGACTCCATACGGGAGGCTGTCCAACTGCCGCCCTGAGGCAGAGTGAGTTACAAATGTGGTCTAGAGTGCAGCTAACTTAGGGGCTCTGCCAAGGCAAGCAGTGACCTTGTCCCCAGGGCTGACTTACTGGAGCCTTGGGCTCACGACACTTAGAATCACATGAAAATGTTCTTTTACAATCAGAAGAGGAAGAGGGGGAAGAGCGAGCCAGAGGTTGGGGGGAGCGCACTGAAATGCTTTCTCCTGGACACATGAAGTCACAGCAGCTGTGGTTATCTAGCAACACTATCGTGGACAGGGAAGGGTGTATGAGGCTCCCCGCCCACCTGAGGAGCTACAGGCAGTGACTGCTAGGGGAGAGGGAGTTGCTTCCCTCCAGCAGTACAGCCAGTGCCAGGGAAGAGGGAGTCGCTCCTCCCTCCACAGTACAGCCAGTGCTAAAATGCCCATGTTCCTGCAAATCCTCCCCTCCCATGTTGGTGCAAGCAACTCTACTAGAACTCGGGAGCTCACAGAAATGAGAGAATAGAACGGGGAGAAGTGGAATCAAAGGGTAACCGGAAGTGAAAATGACCAAATAAGGGAAATGTAGGAACCTGCCGGGTGTGGTGGTGTACGCCTGAATCCCAGGACTAAGGAGGCTGAGGCAGGGGGATTTTATGGTTTATAGTGAGACCAGGTCTCAATGACCAGGGCCTTAGAGGACGGCACCCGAAGGTCCTTGCCCAGCTACTGTGCTTCTGAGCATCCTCTTGACTGGGAAGCAGGGAGACAGCACAGTCTGTGTGAACAGCACTCTGTAAGGGAGGCTGTATGGTAAGGATGAGGGTGGCTTCGGGGACCACACAGCAAGTGTGTGTGTCACCAGAGTCTCACTGCTGAGCTTGGTAGTCTTTATCCTTGCTTCTTAGGTGGCTTCCTGCTCCACACACCAAGCTAAGTGTGCCATACGAAGGGACATCTCTCTCTCTCTCTCTCTCTCTCTCTCTCTCTCTCTCTCTCTCTCTCACACACACACACACACACACACACACACACACACACGCGTGCACGCATGCGCGCACACATGCTTCTACACAGATACACGTTGGCTGTAGGGTCTTTATTGCAAAAAAAAAAAAAATCTGAGGTATGAAAAGCTGGCCAAAAGCTGAGAGGAATAATAGGCCCTGCTCACCCCTTGTTGGGTCACAGCCCACCCGAGGCTGGAAGGGCCCTTTCCCGTCTGTGCACTGAGGTAGCTCCAGCTTAAGCCTCCGCAAGTACAATACTGAGGGTGCCCATTTTCTAGGCAGACCCCAGCCCAGACAGGAGGGTGGCAGGAGAGGCAGGGAGAAGCCCCAGCTTCAGGAGGGGATGCATCCTGCACCCCAACAAACATTCTTGCCTCTCAACAAAGGCACACCTTCCTGCCCACCCACCCACCCAGGGGGAGTTGGGGCGGTCGACAGAGGCAGGCCCAAGGGGTCACTGCTGCTCCAGGCAGTCCTCGGTGACTCCCTGGGCAGCCAGCTCAGCCAGCACATTCTGCAGGTAGTTGGGGTCTGGATAGCCATGGCCTGTCAGGTTCCGGTCCATCTCCGTCTTGTGGTGGATCTCATTCCACACTACTGTGTCTGTCTCACCGGTCGTGCTGGATGTCCCCACAGTAAAGATGAGCCGTCTCTTCCAGGCCACCTTCAGGAGCTCCAAGACCTGCCCAGGAAAGTGGAAGGAGGCCCTTTGACAGCCACCGGGGCTCTGCTCTACCGCACTGCCCGTGGCTCATGCACTCCCAGACACCGACCCGCACGTGTGGGCACTCTGGAGCACTCCACACCAGCGCTGACCCAGCCCAGCCCTCTCCATCCTGGTACCACTCTCCAGGTGGCCTTCCCTCCAAATCTGACTGGACCAGCTGCCTCCCTCACTCCTGCAGGCCTCCTGCCCTCAACATGGCCTCCACTATCGCTTGGGGCAAGGAGTGAGACTCGGTGGTAGATCCTGGGCAGAGATAAAGGCTAGCAAGATGGCGGTGGGCGACCCGAGCTTGACGCTCAGGACCTAACAGAGAGGGAAAGAAGGAACTCCAGAGCCGCAGCATGGCCCTCCCAGCCCCACAACCCCAAATAAAAGAAAAACATAAGCAGAGCCCAGCACACCATCACCCAGGAGCCCAGTGAGTGTGGTGTTGTAGAGGAGGGATTGGGTCTCACTATGTAGCCAAGGATGGCTTGGACTCCACCCACCAAGTGCCACTGTGCTCGGTTCATGGGGAGCTGGGGACCAAACCCAGGGCTCTCACACCCCAGGCAAGCCTGCTACCAACCGAGCCACACCCCAACATACTGTGGCTTCAGAGTGCCTGACCTGGAGCAGCCTGGAGCTTTCTCAGCCTTGGTTTGGGCCCTGCCCTTCCCCAGGCTCACTTCCAGATCAGTTTTTCTGTGGATCTGGACGTTTCTTCCTACCCCCCAAGTCCTTGCTGAGGTCCCAGGCTGGCGGGTGTCCCTAGTCTGTCCTGCGGCTGCTCACTATCCTGACCCAGCACGAACCCCAGCTCTCTGCTATGGAGCTGCTGGAAGGGCCAGGTCACATCTCTCTAACACGCGTGGGTCCCCGGTGAGGGGAAGCAAACAGGGTGGGGGTGGGACTTACCTTGCGGCCTTGAGGATTATCTGGCAAATAGCACTGCCGGGGAAAGCCTCGGGCTGTGAATGGTTTCCCAGGGCTGGGGTGCTCAGGACCCTGTGAAAGGAATGCAGACAACTTGATGGCAGAACTGTGGCAGGCTGCAGCTCACGTAACATGGAAGCCTCGTCCACAGCCTAGCCTGCCAAGCTTGGTCTACTCCTGTGCCAACACTCAAAAGTCAGTGGAGTCTCCCAACCACGACCACCTGTCTGTCACCTGCACCACCCGATGGCCTGGCAACTTGCTCTTTCCTAAGGACACTGTAAACTCTGCCAAGGGCAAGGATGGACATTCCTGCTTCTCCTGCCTTTCTCCATGAACCCCTAGAGTGGGATTCTGACATGGAGCTCAGTACTGGGCCTTTTAGCAAGGCTGCTCCTTCAGCCTTCCACCCGGACATGTGAGCCCCACAGAGCTCGCCATGCTCTTCTGCCCAGACGTCTCCTCCTGTGGACGGCCTTCCCAACCCCCAGCACTCCTCCAGGCAGGACCATCCTGACCCCTATTCTGGGTGTGGATGTGGAGAGCGCAGTGGGCAGAAGAGGGGAGCTCAGGATCGGTGATCTGGCCAGGTCCCTGGTGGGGGGCTGGCCCTCACCTGGATGCCATGTTGGATGTTGTAAACAATGAGTATAGTCCCGCAGTCTTCGTGGCCTGGGAGAGACGTATGGTACCTGAATACCTCCATCTTTCCCCTCGGCTGTGTTCCAGTCTTCTCCCCATAGATGGCTTTGCAAGATGGACACTGCAGACTCCCGTCCTGGAGAAGACAGATGTGACAGCCTGAGCTAGCAGCTCCCAGCACACTTCAACAGTGATGTCCAGACGGCAGAGGGGGCCAGACCCCAAAACTAACTATAGAGGCTGAACTGTGCACACCACAAACCCGATTCTCATTCAACTGGCGAGATACGGGGAGACTGGCACATGGTAGGAAAATGAGGGTCAAGTCTCCACTTAGTCACCTCCCTGCACATGGCTGTCACGAAGTGCACAAGGACGCTAGCATCAATGACTGCTGTCTGACTTGGTCCCCTCCACCTTCCTACCCCTGACTCCATAGGATAGCAGCTGTGTTAGCTGTGAGAAGGGGCATGGAACCTGCAGTCAGGGGTGGGTTAGGGCCCTAGACAGAGTCCTAAGCTTCTTGTTTTTATTTAGCTAATTCTTTATTAATGTATATTTCTGTGTATGCACACACATCTGAAGGTCAAGAAGACAACCGTATGGAGTTGGCTTCTCCTGCCACCTTTACATGGACTCAGACTTTACAGAAAGTCTCCTTTACCTGCTGAGCTATTTTGCTTGCCCTGTTTGTCTGAGGAAGGATTTTACGCAGCCCTGGCACTCCTGAGCCCTTGGCATCAACCTCCTAAGTGCTGGGAAAGCAGGTGTCCATGCATGGTGCCCTGACTACTCAGGCTGACTACTCAGGACTGTCATAGAAAGACAGAAGGCAGGGAAAGCGGGTAGAGGATATAGCCCTAACGGAGAAGCCGAGGATCCCTCCCTGAGGCAAGCTGGAGGAGTCATTCTAGGCAGGGCTCTACCACTGAGTCACACCCCAGCCCCTCACTGGGGGATTCTAGGCAGGGGCTCTACCACTGAGTCACACCCCAGCCCCTCACTGGGGGATTCTAGGTAGGGGCTCTATCACCGAGCTATAGCCCTAGCCCCAGCCCTTATCTGTTTAATCAGGAGTGAGCCCACACTTTTCAATCTCACAGCTCAGCATCTGCCTTTCAGCCTGCTGCTGTACCAGCACCAAAGATATCTTAGGCTACTTTTTGGTTTTGTTTTCTTGAGACAGGGTCTCTCTCTATAGCTCAGGCTGGGCTAGAACGTATGCTCCTACTGCCTTGGCCTCCTGAGTGCTGAGATCCCAAGTATGTGACAGCACACCCAGAGGTAGCAGGTCAGCGCAGTCCCCCAGAGGCTGTGGTACCTTGTTCCCATTGCAGTACATGGCCAGCAGGCACAGCAGGTGGAAGGTATGGCTGCACTTGGTGAGGCGGCCCACAGCCATGGGCCCGAGGCTCCTGCTGGCAGTCACATCACTGTACCCGGAAGTCACAGACAGCTTCTCCATGCAGATGATGCAGTCCTACAGGGAAGGCACACAGCACACGCTTGTCCCTGCACGCCTACCACAGCATTCACGTGCCAGTACTGGGCCACAGTACGCCAGTGCAGGGGTGAGGGAGGAGCCCTGGCTCTGTCAGAAGGGAACGCTAGGCCATCATCTCAGTCACTGTTCCAGAGCAGGGGACCACAGAGCCACCTCTCATTTTGTCTTGAAGGGCTGACCAAAAAACACAGGCCATGAGGCCAAAAGAGCAACCCATGGTTCTTACCAGAGACAAGAGCCAGAGAGGAAAGGGTGTCCCTTGGACAAGGCCACCTTGTTCCTTCACAAAGCAGGCCTGAGCGGAGTCAGTCATGCCTGCCTCGCAGACTGAGGAGAAAGCTCACTGCTCAGGACTTCAGCTTAGCCACGGGAGGACTTCAGCTTAGCCACGGGGTGAGAATGAACTCTGGCCACCTCATCTTGGTAATGTCTGTCCAAGATGGAAGGTTGGAGCCAGCCCCAGGTCCTGGAGCGCAGTGTCAGCCTCCTACAGGCCCTGAGGGTTGGGGCCCTCCTCCAGGGACACATACCTCATCGGGGGCCATTCTCAGCTCCTCAGTGTACTTTCTGATCACGTGCTCCGGCTCGGGCTTAGACGCCCCTTCTGGAAGAGAGCAAGATGTGAGTGCTGTCCGGGCAGGCAAGGTGGGGAGAGCAATGCTGAGGAAGGGAGCAGGCAGCAGTCCCAGCTGCAAGGAGGAAACGTTAGCAGGGCGGAGTCAGGAAAGTTAGCTCAAAGGACAGGGCAGCCTCCAGTGCAGGCACAGGATGCTGACACCAAACCCGGGCCACCTGCTCAGGGGCAGGGCCGGTCATGGAGGCAGAGGATCCGCAACAGAGCAGCACATCCCTGAGCCACAGCCCCCAGAAAGCCACGGAGAAGAGTCAAAGAGCAGCTCTGGGAACAAAGCACCCTCAGTAGATCCCAGGGGTCCGCCTGCCCAACTGTCAGCACCCCACACGGAGATTTCAGGAGAGAGGTAGTTTTGAGTCTAGTGGGTGTGGAGCAGGGCAATGTGAGCAACTGTGGACACTGAAAATGCTGTTGTAACACATTGCACCCCTTCCCACCTTGGGGCTGGAGGATCTGGGCACACACCCACTGAGCTCTGAAGCCGAGTGATCCTGGAAGTGACCATGGCTGGCTGTGTATGAGTGTGTGAAGCGGGGGAGGGGGGAGCCCTAAACCAGGGCCCAGAAGTCTCCAAGCAGCAGGAGTTGGGACAGAGGGGGCAGATGAAGGACCAGGGAGAACAATGCAGCCCTGAAGCGGCTCCCAGCCAGGGGTCCCACTGTCCAGTCTAAAGTCACAGTGGGGATCTTGTTTGAGGCCATCTTGCAGCCTTCAGCCTATGGCTGCAAAGATTCATATCTGAGAGTGGACCATAGGACCCTTCTGGACCAGAGAAACGGGTGACAGCCACAGGAAGAGGTGGCTTAGTGTAGAAAAGGGGGATGTGGGGTTTGATTCTCGTTCATGTGCAGTGATCAAATCCTACCACTTCAGAGACCCAGGAAATGTCAGCTGTCAGCTCCTGGACAAGTAGAAACCAGCAGAGGGTACCACGTACATCCCATATATGCCTGCCCTGTGACTCACTAAACACCCACATAGACACACACACACCTCACAATCCCTGCAAAGCACTCACACTCTGGCCACTGGCAAGAAAACCAGACAAAAAGAGCAACAGTCCTGCCGCTGCCACACAGGTAGGACTCCTCTAGATCTGGGGTCCGGTGAGTCAGGCACGGCGGTGCCTGCCTAAGAGGCAGCACTGAGTGTGCAGCTCGACTCAAAAACAGGAGACAGGGAAGCCTGCGGATACACAGACCAGCATCCAGGTAACCTCGGGGCCTACCTCTGCTCAGAACCAGCTAAGCATCCCGCTGCCCGCTCGCCCACACAGCCTTCCAGAGCTGAGCTTCAGTTACCGGCATTTCTCAAAGTGGTCAGCCACAATTAATCTCATGAGAGTCACCTACACCCAAGAGGGCCAGAGGGACTGCCAAGTGTTTGTGTTCGTCACAAACTGGGTGTGTTGAGAAGCTGCCAGCCTGCCCCGTCCACAAATCTGTCTCTACAGAAGCAGGTTACAAGTGTGTGCAGAGAGCTGGGGCTTTTGGCTCAGTTGGTAGACTGCTTGCCTAGCATGTTTGAGGCCCTCCCTGGGTTCCACACCCAATGCTACCTGAACTGGGTGTGGTGGATGCCTGTAACACCAAGGCTTAGGAGGTGGCAGCAAGACAGAGGTTCAAGGTCAGTGAGGCTCCCAGAAGAGACAGCAGTACTGCGATCTATCGGCAGCCAGGTCAACACCGCGGTTACGCATCCTCAGTAACAAGCCCGTTACCCTATACTGAGTCAGAAAAATGCCGGTAGCCACTTCTGCTGCAGATGAGGGCAGGGAGAAGAGGTGCAGAAGTAGAGGGGCCATGGAGGGCAAAGAAGAGTCTATGCAGCAAGAATTGGAGGAAGCTGAGCAGGGCCAGAGAGTGTGTGTGAACCGGAACTACCTTTCACGGACATTTTCCTCAGCCTCTTAACTGAGCTGTGACCTTTAGAGGCCGGACGGGAGGCAGGAGGGCCGGTGGGCCGGGGTGCACGGCTAAGACACACAGGGAGTCCAATGGCTGACAGCACACTCGTCATGCCTACACGGGTGCGAGATCAGACATGCAGAGGGACAAACGTTAGAAGGAGGCACTCCACACTCGGTGTCCATGACCCTGCTGGGAGTGAAGCGGTGACCCTGGGAATGGCCATCAAGACCGGGAATCCGTACTTCAGGCCAGACCCCAAGTTCCCTAGGAGTCTACACAGGCCACTGCCGAGCCTGTGCCCACAGCATGCGGGGAGGGGATGGGAGGACAAGGTGACTTTAGGAGAGCAGAACCACAACAGCCCAGAGGCCTCTGTGTGGCATCTCCCCATAAGAGGTGCAGGGAATGAGGAGACAGGGTGCGGCAGGTTGCAGCCAAGCTGTGGCAACAGGGGCAGTCCCAGCAGGGCAGGCGTCAAGGGCCTGGGGTCTTGTCTTGACTCTGTGCTGGAGTCACTAGGCCTGGCAGGCCTCTGGAGAGGGGCTGTCCACCGCTGTCCCCAGCCTGTCTGGACTGTGTGTGTAATAATGGTGATGGCCGACACTGTCAGCTTCACCGGCTCTAGGACCATGGGGAGACAGCTCCAAATGACCTGGGTTAACTGAGGTGAAGACCACTCTACCGTGGGCAACACTGCCCCCTGTGCCGCGGCCTGGACTGAAGGGAAAGGAGAAGGAGGAAGCCAAGCACTCATCTCTTTCTGGCTTCCAACTGGGGCTGCTGTCCCCACCATGTCCCCAAACCGTGAGACAAAAGCACCCTACTGTTCCCTTCCTCTCTCCCTCCCTAGTTCTTGCTTGGTGTTTTCTCAGCTTTAGTGGCACCGCTGAGGTGGGACAGCGGCCAGCTCCCACTGAAGCCACCCCAGGACCCCGGCTGTGGACACCCTCGTCTACTAAGAAGGAATCTCCAACAGGCAGCAGTGTTGACACTGGACAGGTTACTGTCTCCAAACCATAGGACTGCCCATACTTGGGACCCTCTTCCGATGCTGCCCCCTCCTGCACTCCCCCTGGTAACCTGAGAGAGACGTCCTAGGATAGAATGCTCTCTTGCTGGAGGTCCTCGTCCCTGTCACACTGTCAACCCACACAGAAACCAGAGTCCTCGGAGTCTTAGCCTGGCTCCAAAGCACCCCCTCCCAGGAGTGACGCCCCGCTTCTTAACCACTGTGACAGCAGCTTTGCTGGTTCTCTGCAGCACAGGCCTCCAGGGCTGGGCAGTCCTCCAACGTGCCATTCCTTTCCAGGACAGGAAGAACTAGAGAGCGCCACCTGCACCGGAGGTGTTGCGGAAGGGCTGCAGGGCAGCCAGGGCCACAGTTCTCAGGTAGGCCACAAGCCACACTGGGGACAGAAGCAGATGCCAGCAACAGCCTGGGCAGCATGGCAGAGGCAGCTGGGGAGCACGTGGTAGCCTCTCACTAGGAGGCACCAAAGCACACACCGGAGAGGCTGACTGGAGCCACCAGAATGGGTCACCTCAAGGAAGACCCCATTCCAAACACATTCCTGGGTAGTTCCCACAGGAAATGGGGGCCGTGTAACAGAGGGACAAGGGGTGCAAGTGGCAGAAAGATAAATAGGGATGGATTAGCTCTCCTTCAGAGAACCCCAATACTTCGCAATGACCTACGGACTAAAATGTGGCCCCCACCGGCACCCTGCTGGGGTGTCAAGTTGACAGATGGACTTGTGACATTAATACTCTCAACCTGACATGACCTGAAGTCACCTGAGAGACAAACCAAGTCTGAGAGGAGCATTCAGATTAGGGTAACTACGGTGGAAGGCCCACTCTAACCACGGGCAGCAGCATCACTCAGCTTTCTCTCTGCCTCCTGACTCTATGTAACATGACCAGCTGCCTCACACTCCCGCTGCAGACGTCCCTGCCAAGATGGACTGCATCCCCTGGAACCGTAAATCAAAATAAATGCCCGCTGTACTTGAGGTGCCTGTCAGTATTTAGCCAGTGACAAGGAAAGTCACTAATATAGCCATGCTTCCCCCCGTACCGCAGGCACTGAGCAGGTGTCCCCCACTGTACACACTCTGTGGGTGACAGTCACATA
Source organism: Microtus ochrogaster (assembly GCF_000317375.1). Lineage (NCBI taxonomy): Eukaryota > Metazoa > Chordata > Mammalia > Rodentia > Cricetidae > Microtus > Microtus ochrogaster. The sequence goes on from NC_022010.1 coordinate 21,519,650, forward strand.
GATCCCCGCCACCTCAGCTTCTCTAAGGTGCTCTACTTCCCTTTGTACCTCGCCTCTGAAACCCCTCAGGCTTGTTTTAGCTGGTATTCCCTCACATGAGCCCCAAAGGATAAGGATGCTGTTGACCCACTATTTTCTGCCTTACACCCTGGGCAATAAATACACTTATCTTGGAGGTGTGTTATGTCTTCAGAGGAGCAGAGACATCTCCTGAAACACTAATGTGATAATTCAGCCCCCAGGAACCAAGTCTCAATATTCCTTCACCATCCAACACAGTGCCTAGTCCTACAACTCCAGTCACACACACAAAAAAAACCCTAAATCGGAATGAAGATGAGATGTCTAGAAAGGAAGTGACCTCTGGGCTGGGGACGTGGCTCAGCTGGCAGGGTGCTGGCCTAGCATGCCCGACGTCCCGAGTTCCATCCTCAGTGCTCCATAAGGTGGGCATGGTGATACAGCCCTCTAATTCCACCATGTGGGAGTGGAGGCAGGAAGAGAAGGAGTTCATGGCCATTCTCAGCTACACAGTGAGTCTGAGGCTAGCTTGGGCTACATGAGATTATTTCAAAAACAAAAAGTGCCCACTTCAAAGTTATGGAATGATAAAACATGAACACCCAAGGGCCACACCCTTCATATCTGCCGCACCCTGCTGAGGCGGATTTTACCTAGGTGTGAGCCAGGCTGCACATGGCTTCCCTACCGTCTAACCACCCGGTGCAATGGCAGGGGCTCCCTACAAACACTGACTTCCCCTGTGCAGCTGTAATGAACAAGAGTCACTGCACTGTTCTGTCTTCCTTCACGTTTTTGGTCTTTTTCTGCCAAGGTGCACATCCTTAACTGCAGTATTAAGGAGGCAAAAGCAAGCAGATTTCTGTGAGTTCAAGGCCAACCAGGGCTATATAGTGAGACTCTGCCTCAAAAATATAATTTAAAAAGTCTATTTTTAATTATGGGTTTACTTGGGCACACGAAAGGATGCCCTGGAAACGATTTAGAGGCAGTGTGAGCTGCTTGGTGTGTATACCCAAGAATCAAAAGAGTGTTTTAAAAAAAGGTATTTCCATTTATGTGTATGAGTGTTTTGCCTGCATGCATATACATGTAACATGTGTGTGTCTGGTACCTGCAGGGGTCAGACTAAGACACTGGGTCCCTAGAATTGCAGTTACAGAGGGCTGTTAACTGCACACGGTGCATGGAAACCATGCTCAGGTCCTCTACAAGAGTACCAATGCTCTGAACTGCTGAGTTCTCTCCAGCCTGCCTTCCTTTGCATACACTCCACAAGTAGCAAAGGACCTTGGTGGCTCCAACATCGAGGGTGTTATGAAGTACCAGCACGCATGGTTACAGAGAGCTTCATGGACTCCAGAGGTGCCTTTTCACATCCTATGCAGTCTCTCCACAAAAGCCAAGGGCATCCACCCTTCCTCTGCGCACAGCTCTCCTGAAATGGACAGCCACACAACCAGTACCGCTGGACTGCTCCACCTGCCTACGCCACAGCCATCGCCCCTGTCCAGTGCTCTTGCCTAACTCAGGACACCAATCACAAAGTAGCTAAGGGTACACTGTGCCCCAGTACAAGCTGGGTATAAAAAAAGAAAAAGATTTCAAAACAGACAGAATTCAGGAGGCTGAGGCAAGAAGATGAATACTGAGATCCTATCTCAAAACAGAAACTAGCCGGGCGGTGGTGGCGCACGCCTTTAATCCCAGCACTCGGGAGGCAGAGGCAGGCGGATCTCTGAGTTCAAGGCCAGCCTGGTCTACAAGAGCTAGTTCCAGGACAGGAACCAAAAAGCTACGGAGAAACCCTGTCTCGAAAAAAATAAAAAAAAACACACACACAAAAAAACAAAAACAGAAACTATAATCCCAACCGTCAGGGAGCTGAGGTATCAGGCTCAAGAGCTTAAGGCCTACATGGAACCCCTGTCTCAAACCAAACAAGATCTAATTAGGGCTAGGGATATGGCTCCACTGGTAGGGTGTTTGCTAAACATTCACCGAGCTCTGAGTTCCACCCCTAGGATCTCATACAGGGGGCATAATGTACATGACCAATTCTGTCACCTGAGAAGTGCAGGCAGGAGGATCCATCAGTCCAAGGTCAGCTGCCACCAGCCAGGGCTACATGAATTTTGTTTAAAAAAAAAAAGAACGATAGGATGCAGCCAGGTGGGAGGCCGGGAGATGGCTCAGTGGAAAAGGTGCTCACAGAGTCTCACGATTTGAGTTTGATCCCTGGAACTACATTACAGAGGCAAGAAATGACTCCTACAAGCTGTTCTCTGACCTCCGTACACGGTCCACGGCATGCCCTCCGCCACTCCTCCACACAAATAAATGTTCATTCTAAAATGTTCTAAGGGTTAGGAAGATAGTACAGTTAGTTTAAAAAAAATACTGTGCCAAGTATGTGGAACTAAATTTGATGCCCAAAACGTACAGAAAAAAGCTAAGCCCAGCAACTGTAATTCCAGAGCTGGGGAGGCAGCCCCAGTCAGACCCATGGAGCTGGCTGGCTAGGGAGTCAGGCAGCCTAGCACAACCTCAGAGTCCCAGGCCACTGAGAGACTGACTCAGTCATAAAAACCAAGGTGAACCGTGCTGAAGGGCACCACCCGAGGAAGTCTTCTGGATCCCCTGCCTACACACTCACAAAACAGACCAAAAGACAGAGTGCCCAGACCTAGGGGCTGGAGAGACAGCTCCGCTGTTAAAACACCTGCCGTTCTTGCAGAGGATTCAGGTTTGCTTCCCAGCACGCACATGGTAGCTCATAACGGCCTGTGATTCTAGCTCTAAGGAATCCAGTGCCCTCTTCTGTTCTTTTCAGGAACCTGCACTTTGGTAAACACACATACATTCAGGCACATACATATACATAATAAATCATAAAACACACACACAAGACCTCACTAAGACCAAAAGGTCTCATGTCTCCCTTAAGGGCCCTGTAAGGAAATGTTCTAACTACAGTTCAAGTGGATGAACTACTAGAAAAGTCCACCAGTCCTGACATCCCCCCAGGGTAGGAGAGTATATCACTCACCCCAAAGAGGAACTGGTCCCCAAGGAGCACTTTGGACTTCCCTGAGGACCCACAGGGTGCCCTCCCCACTAAGCCCCATGGGACATAGTCTGTTAGGACACTTACCTGCAAGCGCCTGCTGGACCCTGCTGGGCTTTGGCATCTGCACGGGCACAGTGGTGGGGGCACTCCCTGGGCTGCTGGAGGAGGGACCGCTGGGGAAGGAGGCACTTGGGGAGAAAAGAGAGCAAACTCAGTGGATGGTGTCGTGCTGAGAGCAGCAAATCTGCAAGCCTGGGAGGTTCTTTGGCTGCACTTTCTCAGAAGCCTGTGGGTGGAGGCCCGTGCACTATTTCCTCAGGCAGTTCAGAAACTCTGAAGACAAGGCATTCAACCAGGTTTCAGATAGACTTTTAAAAGGCATTCGGTCACTTACATACTGTGTTCCAATTAAAAACTGAATCATTCATTCATACATACATACACATATACACACGTATGGAGAGCATGGGGGCAACGAGATGGTTTGACACTGTATTTGTGAACTTTCCATCACTGAGCCTGGCTTCTGAGTTCAATACCCAAACCCACAGGGTAGAAGCAGAGAACCAATTCCTGCACGTGGGCTGTGGCCTACACACTAGATAAGTATATGCAAAAAAAATTTAAGGCATTCAGCTGGGCATTTTGGCTGGCACCTGCTTATAATCCTAGCACTCAAGAGGCAGAAGATTTGACAGGTGTTCAAGGCCAGCCTAGTCTGAGCTCAGAGGCAGCCGGGGGCCGGCCGAGGCGAGGTAGTTAAGACTGTCTCAATAGCGCAACACAGAAACAAAAACAGGAAAAGCTCTGTGGGTACCTGAACAGGAGGCCACTGTAGCAGGCAGTAGAGCCCAACACTGCCAGTAATGGGAAAATCAGTATCACATACATACTATGCAGCCAGTTAGATCTAGTACTATGTCTGTGGAATTCCTATCAAAATGAACCCCCAAAATAAACCTTATGGATTTGATATTTTTAGTAAGTGAAGGTTCTGGGGGTAGAGCACTTATTTTGTGTTTAAGGCCCTGGGTTCTAGCCTTAGCACTGCAACAAAAATCAAAATTTTAAGGTTTTTTGTTTTGTTATTTTTTTTAGACAAGAGTTTACTCTGTAGCTTTTGGAGCCTATCCTGGAACTAGCTCTTGTAGACCAGGCTGGCCTTGAACTCACAGAGATCCGCCTGCCTCTGCTTCCTGGGTGATGGGATTAAAGGCGTGCGCCACCACCACCCAACAGGTTTTTTTTTTTGAAACAAACCCAAGAGCCTTGCTCTTATCCGCTGTGGCACTCCAGTGCTCACAAAATAAAACTTAAATGAAATTTCTAGAGCCTGAGGGGATAGTCCGAGGGTAAAAGCTTACTATACAAGCATGAGGAACTGATTTATCCTCAGGGCTTGCAGGCCAGCCAGTCTAGCTAATCCCTGAGCTCCAGGTTCAGGGAGAGGCTCTGTTTAAAAAAAAAAAAAGGAGGAGGAAGAGGAGGAAGGCAGAGGCAGGTGGATTTCTTTGAGTCTGAGGCCAAGCTTGGTCTACATAGCAAGTTCCAGGACAATGAAAATAAAAATAAGCAATTAGTGCTGGGTGGTGGTGGCACACACCTTTAATCCCAGCACTTGGGAGGCAGAGGCAGGTGGATCTCTGTTGAGTCTGAGGCCAGCCTGATCTACAGAGTGAGTTCTGGGGCAGCCAGAGCTACTACACAGAGAAACCCTGTCTCGAAAATACAAACAAAATAATAAGTAAATTCAAAAAGGTGGCATGAGAAGACACCCAGTACATGTCGACTTCAACATGCATGTACACACATGAACACATATACAAACACATATTCCACAAATGTGAGTGGAGTTTACCACAGTGACTATGATCGAAGTTATTCATTTGGTTCTCGTTCCTCATGTTCAAAAAGCAACAACAGGCAGACCTGGTGATACAGGCCTGTCAGCCCAGTTATTCTGGAGACTGAGGTGGGGGCACCAAGTTCAAGACCGGCCTGGACAACACACTGAGACCTTGTTTCAAAGTAAAAAGAGGACATGGAGCCTGAGAAATGGCTCCGTGGGTAAAGGCACTTGCTGACAGGCCTGATGACCTGAGATCAAGTCTGACATGGTGGAGAGGACTCACTCCCGAAAGTTACCCTCTGACCGCCAGGTGTACATGGATAAGCACATACAAGTGTGTGTATATAGGAATGTATACACACACAAAATACATACATCAACATAAAAAACAGACTTGTGGACATAGCTCATTGGTAAAGCTTTGCCTAACTGAAGTGAGGCCCTGGGTTCAATCCCTAATACAAAATAAATGGAGCGGGGCTGAGGGAAGGTCTCCTACATGGTTTAAAACAGAGTACTGTTCCAGGGCTGGCCTGAGCAATAAAAGGTTTTATTTGCCAGTTGGTAGTGGTATGCACCTTTAATCCCAGCACTCAGGAGGCAGAGGCAGGTGGATCTCTGAGTTTGAGGCCAGCCTGCTCCTCAAAGTGAGTTCCAAGATAGCCAGGGCTACCCAGAGAAACCCTGTCTCAAAAACCAAAACAAACAACTGAATTCTCTACAAATAAGATAGCCTAGTGTGGTGGGGCTTCAAAAAGAAGGCTGGGGTAGGCTGGAGAGACGGCTCCATAGATATCACATGGTACCACCACATGCAAGCCATTATGGTTTGGGACAGAGTTCTTCAAGAAGAGTTGGCCAAAGGCCTGAGTTCCTGCCAGCGCCTCCTCCTTCCCACTCCTGGGGCCTCCCGGGCCTTTCCATGCATCCCTGCCCATTCTGGTGATGAAATGTGAAGGTTACAAAACCTTCCCGTGGGGTCACACTCACTGGCCCAGCCCAGAACTTGGGAGGCGCTCAGGCACAGCCGAGAGGCACTATCAGGCTCCTGTACAGCCTCCAGTGTCTGCCCTAGCCCTGCTCCAGAGATAGCCACAGATCACAGAAGTCGGAGGGTAGAAACTACAGGCTGCTGGTGACCTCATCCAGCTGGGAAGCTACATGCCCAACCAGAGCTGGACTGGGGGAAGGCCTCCTACAGGGTCTAACACAGCAGTGCTCCCTGGCTGGCCTGGGCAATGAGAGAGGTTTTATTTGCCAGGAGGTCATGGCACGCGCCTTTAATTCCAGCACTCAGCAGGTAGAGGCAGGCGGATCTCTGTGAGTTCTAGGACAGCCAGAGCTAGAGTAAGTTCCAAGATAACCAGAATTACATTGAGAAACCTATCTTAAAAAAACAAAAAGGAAAAAAAAGGCAAGAAAGTTTTATTTGAATCTCATGAATGTTCTCTACAAATAAGATAACCTGATGTAAAGGGACTTCCTGTCCCCTCTACTCTAAACCCAAAAAGAAGGATGGTTTGGGGGCTGGAGAAATGGCTCAGAGGTTAAGAGCACTGACTGTTCTTCCAGAGGTCCTGAGTTCAATTCCCAGCACCCACAAGGTGACTCACAGCCATCTGTAATGAGATCTGGTGTGCCTGAAGACAGAAAGGGAGGAAGGGAGGAAGGAAGGGTAGCTGGGGTGCACTGAGAGGGGGCTCTGTGACAGTCAAAGAACTGGGCTGAGGTATTGATGTTACCTGACTTGCTGTCAGTCAATGTAAACTCCACCCTCCCTGGGCCTGTTTCTACCTTTCTCCTTATTTTTCCCTTCAGCTATGGTAACAGCCCAAGCTAGCCCAGAACTCCCTAAGTAGCCGAAGATGACCCTGACCCAGTTTCCAACTCTAGAGTTGCCATTTACAGTTCTGGAGATTAAACCCAGGCCTTCTTAGGCAAGACTCTAATTAAACTACAGCCCCAGACGACATGCTCCCGTTTCCTTAGATATGTATCCCAGGCTGTCCTCAAACTAAGTGCCAGGATCACAGATGCATGCCACCATTGCAGGCTGGTCTCACCTCTCCTCTCTGGGAACGGGATGATCTGTGATGTAAATTACTCAGATACTCTGTGTGAGAGGGAGGGCACCCAGAAGAGCAGGATGCCATGCACCTGCAAAGCCAGCTTTTCGGAAGCAGAGGCAGGCGGAGCACCCCAAGTTTGAGACTAGAGTAAGCTACATAGTAAATTCCAAGCTAGTCAGGTCACACAGCAAGACCCTGCTTCCCAATAAACACATCCATACATGCATGCATTCATACATACAACAAAACATGCCCTTCACCCATCACCTCTCCAGATAGCAATGAACTTGAGCCCTGAATCAATACCAGGAGGAGGAGAAAGGATTGCAGGAGCCAGTGGGGTCAAGGACACGACAAGAAAACCCACAGAATTAACTAACCTGGGCTCACAGATGTTCAGAGTCTGAACTGACAACCAGGGAGCCTGCATGGACTGACCTCGGTCTTCTGCATGTATGTTACAGTTGTGTAGCTTGGTTCTCTTGTGGCACGCTGACAGTGGGAACAGGTGCTGTCTCTGACTCTGACTGGCTTTTGGGATCTTACTCCTCTTATTGGGTCACTCTGCCCAGCCTAAGTACAGAAGGAGGTTCTTAGTCTTACAACTTGCTATGCCATGTTGTGTTGATACTCACGGGAGACTGGCCCTTTTCTAAACAGAAAAGGAGGAGGAGTGGATTGGGGGCTGGGAACAAAGGGGGGGATGGGAGGAGAGAAGGGAGGGGAAATGGCAGTTGGGGTGTAAAATAAACTTATTTAAAAAAAAGGCCATTAGGCCGGGTGGTGGTGGCACACGCCTTTAACCCCAGCACTCGGGAGGCAGAGGCAGGCGGATCTCTGTGAGTTCGAGACCAGCCTGGTCTACAAGAGCTAGTTCCAGGACAGGCTCCAAAGCTGCAAAGAAACCCTGTCTCAAAAAAACAATAAATAAATAAATAAATAGATAGATAGATAGATAGATAGATAGATAGATAGATAGATAGATAGATAGAATTAAAAAAAAAGGCCATAAAAATCAAAGTTTGAGACCATACAACTTCCCAACAAGAGAAAGTTGTCTAAAGGAGAAAGCCACGATTCTAGAGATGTGGTCCCTGGCCATCACCCCATTCCCAGGGCTTTCCTCACCAGAGACACAAATGGAGAAAGCTGGACTCCACACCAATATAAGGGACTCTGAGTTTGTGTTGGTATGTACATGTGTGCATGCATGTTTTCGTATGTATGTGGAGGCACATAGACATCATATCAGGCACCATCCTCAACTGTCTTCTACCTTATTCATTAAGGAAGGGCCTCTCAATCAAAGCCAGAGCCCACCAATATGAGCTTGCCAGCCCCCTTGCTCTGGGGACCTTATCTCCCCCCTTCTGAAGTGGAATTCTGAAGACTGCCACACCCCCCAGACATTTGTGTGATTTTCTGGGGCTCTGAACCCCATCTTCACACTTAATCAAGTGCTTTAATCATGGAGCCACCGCCCCATCCTGACTTCAATACTCTACTTAACAGACCTTGACACAGGAGGAGAAGCAGAAGGAAATCCCAAGTCGCCCATCCTCAACCCTGGGCCTGGGCTGCATTCAGCACTGATCGGGACACACTGAAGAGTCTCTGAGGGAGCCGGGCGGTGGCGGCGCACGCCTTTAATCCCAGCACTTGGGAGGCAGAGGCAGGCGGATGTCTGTGAGTTCGAGGCCAGCCTGGTCTACAAGAGCTAGTGCCAGAACAGGCTCCAAAACCACAGAGAAACCCTGTCTCGAAAAACCAAAAAAAAAAAAAAAAAAAAAAAAAAGAGTCTCTGAGGCTCGACATACTACAAGGTGGACATGCCAAGTCTCACTCCAGAGCTTCCATTTTTATACAGAGTGGTAGGTAGAATTAATCCAAAGCCCAATATAAATATCTGAAGACAAGCCCCCCACGTCTTCCAGGAGCAGAAGACAGACAAGTTCCCAGGGCCTTCACTGAATTAAAAGTTCTCCAGCAGCACTGGAGCAAAGGAAAATTCAGGGGCCAGCAAGGTGGCCTAGCAGGTAAAGAGCCCTACCCTCTGCATGCCTGATGACGGCCTGACCCAGGACCCTGTGGTGGGAGAAGAGAATTGGATTCCACAATCTGTCCTCTGATCCCCGTGCTTGTGCTATGGCACATGTATGTCTGTGCATGTGTGCGTCACACACACAAATGTAATGAAAAATATTTTACAATAGCTGAGCATAGTGGTGCATGCCTTTCATCCCAGGAAGCAGAGGCAGAGAGAATTCTTGTGAATCTGAGGCAAGCCTGAACCACACAGTGAGTCCCAGAACAGCCAGACTACACAGTGAGATCCTGTCTCAAAAATAAGTTAATTAAGTTAGGCATGGTGGCGCACACCTTTAATCCCAGGACCCGAGAGGCAGAGTAGGTGAATCTCTGTGGGCTCAAGGCCAGTCTGGTCTACAAAGCAAGTTCCACAACAGCCAGGGTTGTTACAGAGAAACCCTGTCCCAAAAAGCCAAAAAAATAAATAAATAAACAAATAAAATTTAATAAAGAAAAATTCTGGACCTGCAACACACAAAGAGGACAAGAGAACCAGGGATGCAGACCAACACTGGTGACCCGAGGACGTTCTCATCGCGGCGGGAGGGGAGGAGCCTCAGAGCAGCAGCAGAACAGGGCAGATGCTGTTGGGTGTGGGTGCTGTAGGCCCAGCAGTTGGGAGACTCAAGAGGATCCAGAGTTCAAGCCAATTTGAGCTACACACACACAGTCCAAGGCACCAGACTACACAGCAAAACCCTGTCTCAGTAAGTGGGGAGGGCCGGTGGGGGGCAGGGTGAGGTGGCTCAGTGAATAAAGGCCCAGGCTGCCAAACCTGAGGACATGAAGGGATCCTTAGCACCCACATGAAGGAAGGAGAGAACCAACTCCCATGAGCCGCTCTCGGCTCTACACTTACAGTGTGGTAAGCACACACATAAAATAAACTAACAAAATTAATATATAAAAAAAAAAACTACAGCCAAGGGCTGGAAAGATGGTTAAGAGCACCAGCTCTTCTTCCAGAGGACTCGGATTTGATTCCCAGCACCCACATGGTGGCTCACAACCATCCGTAACTCCACTCCCAGGGGACCCAACACCTTCTTCTGGCCTCCTCGGACATGCACTCACCTACAGATCGTATACACCTATTTATTCTAATCTTTTTTAAAAACAAGGTGAACAGGTCCTGAGGTAGGACACCCAAGGATGACCCCCGGCTTTCATGTGCCCACAGCACACATAGATTCTTGTCTTACCCAAGTTTGCAACCACGTGTTAGGCCACATTCATGACTACCCTCAGCCAGATGAAGCCTGTGGGTACAGGCTGGCCACACCTGGCTAATGTTCCAAAGCTGCCAGGCCTCACCACCACCCTTCATCAAAACACTAAGCAAGTTGTCCCGCCCTGCATTACAGAGACAGGTGTGAGCATGACACATTCTGGAAAGTTTTTCAGCACCCTCCTGAGAGCACATTTTGCTGCTTAAAGGGATGAAACTCCAGCTCTAAGGAAATGTAGTTATACCCAGAAGCTCAGGTACAAATGACACGGCTTTATCTGGAATGCACGTTCCCGGGGGGCACGGGCAGTTTCACCCAGACTGAGCAAAAAGGGACGGTAAACCGCACGTGTTTTAAGAACAAAACCAAAAGGGTTTGAGTTTCCACAAAAGCCTGGGAAGTCACTTGCTCACAGTCTGGGTGCTGCAAACTCTCACCCAATGCTGCTGGCCTCCCTCGGCTTTGAGACTTGTTACCACAGCCCCTGGGGAGAAAGAGGGGCCAAATGTTTGCCTTTGTCCAGGGCCAGCTAGGGAAGAGATCAGGGGGTGAGTTAAGCCCCAAGGTCTACAACCCATCAGAGCAGCGTGCTTGCGGAAGGCCACGGGATAAATCAGACAGAGGCTGGCAACATGCCGCCACGCCTGCGGACCCGAGGGCAATCCCCAGGACCTACCGTTCGTACTCTGACCTCCATGAGCACACACCAACCTTCGCACATCCCTCCCAGCTCCTGAAAAGCCTGAGGGAACACGGAAGCACAGGGGCTTATACCTGCTTGCTCTGAGGCTGCCCAACTAACACAGCAGGCTAGCCCAGTTCCTCCTGGCTCCTGCCACCCGGCAAGTAGCAACAGGCAGCATTTGTCCAGCAGCAACAAGCTGGCCCAGTGACCTCCTCCATCGTATGCCTGGCCCGCCAGAGTCCTAGCAGTGTCTACAGGCCTGTAAACGGAGAGAAGGGACCCCCAACCAACAGGAGCCCCATACCAGGAGGAAAGTCTGACTATCCTGAGTCCCCAGTTAAGAGTTTGCCTCAGCAGGGCTTGGAGGTTCACACCTACAATCCGGCACTCATGAACTGAAGGAGCCAGAATCCGAGGACAGCCTGAGCTACACAGTAAATTCTAGGCCAGGCTAGGCTAAAGAGTGAGATACTGCTTGGGACAGGGAGAAGACAGTGAAGGAGCAGGGAGGGTCGGGAGAAAAAGAGCAGAAGAGGAAGAGGAGAAGGAAGACAGGAAGAGAATGATTTACCTCAAAATAACCTGTGAAAAGTCAGCAGAGCTGAAACTCTGTTTCAGTGTTCGAGGCTGATCCCTCAAGACCAACCCCTCGCAGAAAGGTGAGTGACTGGAGAGAGGGGCACCGCCTCCTGGAGCCTTACAGCCTCGTCCATGTTAGAGCCTGTACAGGACTCAGTGACACCTGTCTGCACTCCCAGTTCTCAGAGGAGACAGACACACATACCCCAGCTCTAGAGACACCCTGGAAGACACCGATCCAGGCCCTCTATCACTGGTTGAGTAGACCCCTCCTCACGGCCTCCCTTCTTCCCGCACACGCAGGCCAGCTTCAGTGCCTCTCTATGTGCCCTGAACAACTGCTATTCTTCTTAGGGTGCTGGCGGACACCCAGGCACCATGCTGGGCAGGTAATATACTACTGAGCCACATCCCAGCCCCTCACTGAGGGATTCTAGGCAGGGGCTCTACCACTGAGCCACACCCCAGGCACTTTTTCCCCCTTTGGTGGAGGTGCGGGGATGGTAGAGTGATTGCCTAACATACAGGAGGAGGAAGGAGGAAGAGGAAGAACCACAGGCCAGCTGGAATACACAGGGAGACTTTTTCTAAAAACAAAACAGAATAAAGAAAAACAAAACACCAGAGCCAGATGACTGGAGTCCAATCCCAGCCCCACATGGCAGGAGAGCATCAACTCGCACGAGATTTCCTGACTCCCCATATGTACTGCAGCACCGGCAACTCACATACCTACCAACCCAAACAAAAGGAAATGACAGAATTTTTCAAAAATACTGACTGGCTTGGGGGCTGGAGAGATGGCCTAGAGGTTAAAAGCACTTGCTGCTTTTCCAGAGGACCCAGGTTCAATTCCCAGCACCCTCATGGTGGCTCACAACTGTCTGTAACTCCAGTTCTAGGGCATCTAACTACTTCTTCTGGCACCAGGCATGCATGTGCACAGACACACATACAGGCAAAGCACCAACACACATGAAAAAAAAAATAAACCAACAAAAAACCAGCAAAATTCCACCTGGCTTTGCATGAGGGCAGAACCTGTAACCCCAGCATCTGGAAGTCTGAGGGCTCCATCTCCAGCACCACAGACAGACAGAACTAAAAGCATGCTGCCTGGTGTGGGCCTCTGATGTCATCACCTTTCCACTCTCCTGGGCTCCTCTGAACTAAACTGTGGGCTCAGGGTTACAGGTGCAGGCGCTGTTTCCACCCCCACATCTGCACTGCCTGGCACCTGGCAGAAGCCAGCAAGTACTCATTTATTCAGAGTCCTCTGCAGGCGCCCAATCCCAGCACTTGGGAGGCAGGGTCAGGAAGATCTCTGTGAGTTTGAGGTCACAAGCTCTGGAATGTCAAAGTGTCCTCGGGTGCAGAGCTCCTCAGGCAGTGCACAAGCCCTGGCAAAGGTCTACTGTACCTCACCATGCTGAGAAAGAAAGGGTTCCTGAGGAGTGGGCAATGGCCTATAATCCCAACACTGAGGCTGAGGCAGGAAGCTTGTTCAAAATTCCTGGCGAGCCCCAGTTACATAAAGAGTTCTCAGTCAGCCTGGGCTACAGAACGAGTCTGTTTTGAAAAACAGAGTTGGGGCAGTGTTTAGTTGGTAAAGCATTTGCCTGGTATGCAAAAAGACTTGGGTTTGATCTGCTAGTACCTGAGCAGTAGAGACAGGAGAATCACAAGTTTGAGATCATCCTGGGCTATAGAGGGAATTTTTGTTTTTGTTTTTTGAGACAGGGTTTCCCTGTGTAACAGTTCTAGCTGTCCTGGAACTAGCTCTTGTAGACCAGGCTGGCCTTGAACTCACAGGAATTCATCTGCCTCTGCCCCCCAAGTGCTGGATTAAAGGCGTGCGCTGCTACCACGCGGCCTATACAAGGAATTCTGAGGCCAATGTGAGCTACATGACACCCTGTCATTTAAATTAAAAACGAAAAGACAAGAAAGAATAAAAAGTCTGCTTATCCCAGGCTATCAGGACTCAATGGTCCACATGCCATGGTTTGGAAGCTCTATGGGATGCCACACTGGAAAGCCAAGGAGCCTCAGCACACGTGGACTTGGGAGAGACAAGACACCAGGGACAAGCAGGCATGGAGGTGCAAGGCTGAGGGAGAGGCTTTCCACATGGACAAAAGGGAAGTTCCCATTGTGAAGTACCTGGCTCCACTGGAGGTGGACGGTCCTGAGGGCAGGAGCTGTGGCCCCAGGTGGGAGAGGCTGGAGTGAAACAAGGACTGGCTGCCTGGAGCGGGAGGTGTTGCGCCCCAGGGGTTGGTGGTGTTCAGCCTGGGTGCAGACCTGGCCCCAGACAGTAAAGGTTTATTATATGGGGCAAAGGCCTGGTGGGCCCCAAAGACAGTGGCGGTCCGGTGGGGTGCTTGGGGGGCAGGATACGCAGGCAGATTGGTCATGGAGTGGCGGTAGCGACCCGACACAGGCCCAGTTCCACTACCATGGAGGCACTGTTGGCAAGAACAGACGAGTCCCATGTGGCCTGGGGGAGCAATGACTGAAGTCACTGGATAAACTGGCCCCACTTGGCGTCGCACATTCCGGCAGAAGCTGGAAGTCTTGTTGGTTTGCGTTAGGGTGGCATAGTTGATGGTGTAGTTGTAGCCCAGTGGGGCCAAGTCCACGACCTGGACGCCCCGGGCAGCTTGCTGCTCCAGATAGTCACAGACACTAGCTTCATAGGCGATCCAGGATCCGTCATCGCCCAGCCACTCCCAGATGATGCCCTGGCCTGGGGCAGAATTCTGTGAGAACAGGTGCCGGCGCACAGACCTCATGGTGCCTGTGGAGAAGGATCAGGACCCATAAATGAAAACGTTCCTGCTACTCCACACGCTGACACTGCAGTGTGCACCACCACACCCCTTTCTGTGGGCATGTGTGTGTGCATGCCTCTGTATGTGTGCACCTGTCTGTGTGTAAGTCCAAGGTAGGAATAGATGTCTGTGTGCTTCTGTGTTTTGTATGGATGACTGTGTCTGTGTGATTGTCTGTATATGTCTAAGTATCTATATCTTCATGTGTGTGTGTCTGTGGTGTGCGCATGCTGTGTCTGTGTGTCTGCACCTGTGTGTGTGTATGTACATCTGTATGTGTGTGTATGTCTGGATATCTCCCTGTGTGCATGTGTTTATGGTGTATGTGCACCATCTGTCTGTGATAATGTTTTAGGCAGTGGTGTATCCATGGTGCATATGTACTATTTTTGAGTATGTTTGTGTCTGTGTATATGTCTGTACATGTCTGCATAGGCACCTATTGTATACATGTGGTTGAGGTGTATATGTCTGTGTTGCTGAAGATGGACCCCAGGGACCTCACACATTCTAGGTATGTGTTCTACTGAGATACATCCCCAGCCTCAGTTCTTTTCCCCCCAATAACTCAACATCATCACTGTAGGATGCAGTCACACTGTGGGCATACAGTCATACTGTTATGTGACTCAGGGACTGGCAAACTCTATTCTGTAGGGTATAGAGGACACAAGGCAAAGGGCACCAAAGGACCAAGTCACAGAACAAGGGCTCACCCTCTATGCTAAGAGAGGCTAGCAGCTTACTTGTCAAAAATGGCTCATATTCAATAAGGCTTTTTATTTGTCCTCCCCTTAAGACAGTTTAGTCTTAAACTCTTATAAATCCTCCATTCATAGCCTCTCAAGAACTGGAACTACAGGCAAGCACCACAAAACTCTCTCAACTGCTATGGTATCCTAAATCCATGTTAGCCAGCCTGCTGAAGGAGGAAGGAGCCAGGAGAGCCTCCCCATGAGCTCCCAACACATCTGTTACTACTACGAGGTTCATTTCTTCCTGGTAAGGCTGGTTTCTTTTGAGACAAGATTCCGTGTAGCCTAGCCTAACCTAGAACTCACTATACAGTCAAGGATGACCCTGAACTCCTGACCGTTCAGCTTTCACCTCCAGAAGGCTTCAATTACATGCATATACTCAACGCTGGGTCTCTGCAGTGCTGGGGCTAGAAAGAACCCAGAGCTTCTTGCGTGCTAGGTAAGCACTCCACCAACTGAGCTACATTCCCAGCCCTGGAAGCTCCTATCAGATGTGTTCATGTTAAGAGTAGGGATGGAAGGTGTGTCAGTCACAACCATAAACCTAAAACCTAGCATGGTACCCAGCCCAAAGCCAAGCACTGTGCCAGAGGCAGACGGGTCTTACCTGTATCCTGGCGGAACTGAGTCCAGCTGGGAAGGTCGATGATGTAAGGGGCCAGTGAGGGGTCAGCCTGGCCTAAGGGGATGCTGTGGGCCAGGCTCCCCAGTCCAAAACGCTGGCCCTTCTGCTGGACAAACTGCTGTTCAATGAAGGAGCAGACAGTGGCACTGTAGGGGTGCCAAGTGCCAAGCGCATCCTGCCATTCCCACACAGCCACCACCACAGGGCTAGGGTACACCTGCGGCAGAGACGAGCTTGGGGCCATGGCCATCTTCTGCTTTCCTGAAGACTTCAGACCACTCTGGGTTGCAGGCTCAAGTTCATTGCCCAGCACCTCCAGGGGACCTGGAAACAAGACACAGCAGTTACACACATTGGGGACCTTGTTAGGCAGCCAAAGAGAACCTATACCATTCTGAGAGTACCATAAACTAATTCTTGATCCCCATCTCTGCTCTAGCAGACATAATTAGACATTCCGTTGTTTACTCCACTTCAGCAAACATTCCAGAATAGGGGGCACTGGGAAAGGAGGTGCTGATCACTACCCAGTCATCCCCTTCTGATTAACTACTTTCAGCTCAGAGTTTTTCCTTCCTTTATTCACATGCGGGGATAGAATGTAAGACCTGCACACGTCACACATCCTGGCTCCTCTCTGTCCTCCTGCTTAGCCATGCCCCTGGGACGCAGGGTGATAATGAGTCACCCCGAATCCTTGTGGAGAAGGCCACGATGACCCTGCACATTTGTCTAAGAGCCCCACAGTTCCCAATTCAAGCCTTATTTGTGAGATAGAGTAGCACCTACTATACTGTCCTCTCTGATGTTCCGAGGCTCAGGAACAAGGACTTCAGGACACCCAGGGGCAGTAGCTTCAGTGGGACTTACACACAGGAAATGGGTAATGGATAAGAACAGTTTGCTATACAAATTAAGGACCCAAGTTTAAGCCCACAGGACCCACAGAAAAGCTGGGCATGCTACGTGTATCTGTAACCACAGTTATGGACTATCCTGGCCAAAATGGCAATCTTCGGGTTCAGTGGAAGTCCTTGTCTTCTAACAGTAAGGAGGAAAATGATTAAGAGACATCCCAGTCCTCCTCTGACCTCTGCGTGCACATGCACACACATACCACACAAAACCAATACTAAAACAAAACAAACAGCTAAGGGACTATCACCAACCACAAGAAACCCTAGATAAAAAAAACTAAAGTGTCTCTTGGCTGTCTCCCCAGCCCCTCCCTGCACCTGTGCCTTGCTCAGCAGCCAACTGGCTTCTGCTCACCCCAGGGACACTCTGCTCCTTCTTTCCGTTCCATCTTCTCCTGAGAACTGACATCCTTCATGCTCAACTTGTGTGACTCAGGGGGCGGGGCTCTATGGTAGACTGCCTGCCTGCCTAGAATCTCCCGGTGTCACATGAGCTTATGACCCTGCACACCCTCCACACAACCAGAACTCTACTGAGCAGGAACACATACAGACACAACCCTGCCTTGTGTCTTCCCACCCATCAGATGACAGCAGACCAGTGCCCTGTTCACAGCTGTAGGGCCAGCACCAAGCAGGCATTCCATACACGCTAGCTTAAAACAGCTGGAGACATTAGGCAATGACGTCATGATGTGCCCACAGCTGTCCCACGAGAGCTCTGCCAGGGCACACTTCTGCGTCCTCATTCCTGCACCAGCTCTAGGACCCTGAACTGACAAGTCTCTTGAGTGTCCTGATTCCCACAACCAGCTCCCTAAGCTCCTGTCAAATTCTTTCCAGTTTCACAGGAACTGAGACTTTGCTCGGTCATATGTCAACAGACACTGGAGCTTCTAGACTCTCCTACCCTTCAAAACTTCTAAAGGTCCAAGGGACAAAACAAAGAGGCACAGGCTCTGATGTCTCTAGAAGCCCTCACTCTGTTTGCCTTCTTTCATATAGAACATGGAGATGTTGGCATTTATGTTAAGTGATTTTCATAGGAACTAAGTCAGACTGTATAGAACACCTGCCCCCCCCCCACATGTGGTGTCCCATGCCTGTAGAGTGCAGAGCTATGGGGGCTGAGGCAGAACAAGGTGAGTTTGAGACTGGCCTGGACTATATAGGGACTATCTTGGAAGGAAGGAGGGAGGGAAGGAGGGAGGGAGGGAAGGAAGGAAGGAAGGAAGGAAGGAAGGAAGGAAGGAAGGAAAAAAATAAATAAATAAGGGCTGTCAAGATGGCTTAGTGGGTGAAGTGTTTGCAATGCAAACAGGAGAGACCTGAGTTCAGATGCCCAGAATCCATGGGAAATAATGTGCCTATAACCCAGGCTTGGAGGGACACACACAGGCAGATTCAGCTTTGCTGGCCAGCTGGTCTAGTTGAAATGAAACAGAGGTGAGCTTCAAGTTCAGTGAGAGACACTGCCTCAAAAACCAAGGTGGGGAAAGGACTAAGACTCCTTGACATCAAACACACAAAAAAAATTAAAGCTGGGTGTAGTGGAACACAGGAGGATCAGAAGTTCAAAGTCAGCCTGGGTCACATGGGAGGACAGGATGCTTCAAAAAAACCAATAAACACTCAGCTTACAAAGTACCCACCAGCACCAGGTAAGGGCAGATGGCAGCTGCAGGCTTTGGTACTTCTGCTGTTTACTTACGTGCACACCCTTCAGGTAGCAAAGGGAAGGGAGACCACAGTATGCAAACACAGGCAGTGCAACAGGCCTGTGAAGACAGGAGCGTAACTCCGGGTGCCAGACTGCCACCAAGTAGTCAAGGCCTCCAACAAAGGCCCAGACACTGCCTGAGGATGAGACCGGAGGTGCTCTGGGCAAAGCTGACTCAGCTCAGAATCTATGATTAAAAGTGCCTATTACCTAGCCTAGGCATACACCAGAGGGTTGATTTCAGAGCCTGTGACTCCCAGGATGTCACTCACAGCTTAGGCAGCCAGAGCAGACAGTATCACCAGTTCACAAGTATGTTCCAATATTTCTGTCCATCCCCAGACGAACCAACTCACAGAGCTTTGCCAACAACCAGGGTACAGTCAGCAATGCTGGTTCCAGCTTTCCATGAAGGTGTGAGGCCACAGTAGATCCTGGGTCTACCACCACCTCCATGGTTGGCCAGGCTCACCTCATAACAAGCTTTCTATGTTTGCAAGGACCTCATGCCCAGCCATACACAGTTGACTCTAGCAAGTTCCAGAAAACTCCAAGCCTTTGCCAGCCTTCAGCCATTGATTCTGCTGGTGTCTCACTAAGCAAGCATGCAAATCCTCCTGAGCCCTCTGGCCCACATCATCACAAGGGAAGTGACTCCACCCTCCTGTTGCCTTTAGCACAGAGGCCACAATCAAGGGGACCTGCATGTCCTAGACTCAGTATCTTTGAGGGGACAGCAAGTATCCAATATGGGACAATAAAACTTCAAATGTCCCTCAACGAAAAGGGTCTGAAACCCCAGGTTGAAAGGGGAGAAAGGGCTAGTGAGGTGGCTAAACAGGTAGATAACTGCCACCTAGCCCAGCTACTTGAGTATGATCCCACAACCCACATGATAGAAGAGGACTCCTGCAAGCTGTCCTGTGACCTCCACCCACAAGCCGTGACACACGCACACATGTACATACAAACATAAATGAATATAATAAAATAAAGGGGGAGACCCACCTACTCTGGGGGCCTGGGCCCTTGGGGCTGGTGCCTAGCCATGCCTACCAGCTTGCCCTGAACCCTGCGTCATGCACATTGCAGCCCTATGTCGACGTGCCTTCGCTACCACAGCCCCAGCCAGCACAGTTGTGCTTCAAAAACCTAATTTGTTTCAGCACCTAATGGTGGAGCTATTTAGGGGTTCTTCTTAATTATGGAAATTACACTAATGGCTGTTGGGGAAAAGCCTCAATTTGGAAACAATATAAGCACCTCATAATATGAGACGTTCTTTTAATATTGGGGATGACACCCAAGGCTGCCACTGAACTATGGACCACCAGCCCCTTGTATGGGGGTTTTCTTTCTTTTAGATAGGGTGAGGCCTCATAGCCCAAATTGACCTGGAAGTCCAAGCAATTCTCCTGCTTCAGTCTCCAAGTGATGTTACAGGCATGAGCCATGATGTCCAGCTCTTTTACAGTTTTTATTATTTGTTTCTAACTGTGTGCCACAATGAGTTCAGGTACCAGAGGTACCAGAGGTGTCAGAGGCCCCTGGAGCTGGAATTACAGGTACCTGTGAGCTGGGCTAGGAACCGGATCCTCTGGAAAAGCAGCAGGCACTCTTAACAGCTGAGCCATCACTCTAGCCCCTTATTTTATAAGACAGAGTCTCACTCTACAGTCTGGGCTGGCCTGGAACTCTAGAAAATCCCTTTGCTTCAGGCTCTTAAGAGCTAGGATTACAGGCCTGAGCTACCACATGCAGTCAGCCCTACCCACTTCATCCTGCAAGCTGTTTTTTAAGCTGGCTCCGAGTTCCGGTGCTTTCCAAGAAACACAGGTCTAAAACTCCACACCCAAGCTGCTGACAGACTAAAAGGCCTGTAGGCAGACAAAGACCTGCAGAGATGTCTCAGAGGCTGGGAAAGCCTCTCCGAAGGCCAGGAAAAGTCAGATCTTGAGTACAAAACTAATGAAGAAATGTTGTACTTTATTAGAAAATCTGAAAATCTGATTTTAAAAAAATGGGGCCTGTCAGGAAGACCTGAGTTTGATCCCTAGAACTCACACGGGGGGGGGGGGGGGGGACAGGTTCCTGCAAGTCATCCTCTGCCCTCCACATCTGTGCACTCACTCCACGAGCACACACACAGCACACATACACATACAATAAATAAGAATGAAATACTGGCAGGCAGTGGTGGTGCCTTTAATCTCAGCGCTCAGGAGGCAGAGGCAGGTGGATGAGTTCGAGACCAGCCTGGTCTACAGAGCGAGTTCCAGGACAGGCTCCAAAGCTACACAGAGAAACCCTGTCTTGAAACACCAAACACACACACACCAATGGATGAATTTTTCAAGTAAGAGCTGTGAACTTGCAGTGGCACAGCACTGCCTTGTGTGCAGACAGCCCTGGTTTTCAACCTGAGGACCAGACCAAACAAAACAAAGTAAAACCAGAGAATTAAAAGTGGGTGCTAAAGGGACTGGAGAGAGGTTAAGAGAGCTGGCTGCTCTTCCAGAGGACCCAGGCTCAATTCCCAGCACCCACAAGGCCACTCACAACCATCAGTGAATTCAGTTCCAGGGGATCCAAAGCCCTTTTCTGGCCTCTATGGGCACTGGGCATGCACATGGTACAGATACAGACAAAACACCCATACACGCCAGGCAATGTTGGTACACACTTTAATCCTAGCACCCAGAGGCAAAGGGCAGGAGGATCTCTGAATTCAAGGCCAGCATGATTGACAGCAAGCTCCAAGACAGACAGAGCTACATAGAGAAACCCTGTCTCGAAAAAACTAAAAAACACACATACAAAATAATTTTTAAAAATTGGTGCTGAGCACTCGGGAGGCAGAGGCAGGCGGATCTCTGTGAGTTCGAGACTAGCCTGGTCTACAGAGCTAGTTCTAGAACAGGCTCCAAAGCCACAGCGAAACCCTGTCTCGAAAAACAAAAAACAAAACAAAACAAAAAAAAATTGGTGCTGAGAACAGAACCCAGTCACTCATATGCTAATCACACAATCTACCAGAGAAACACACCTATTCTCAGCTCCCAAATTTTCATAGTTTCTAAAGTAAAACAGTATTAGCTTCTTACTTTAAAATAAAAATAAAATAAAATAATCTGAGGCTGGCCGGGCAGTGGTGGCGCACGCTTTTAATCCCAGCACTCGGGAGGCAGAGGCAGGCGGATCTCTGTGAGTTCGAGACCAGCCTGGTCTACA
>NC_022010.1:21541424-21561166 GCF_000317375.1 Microtus ochrogaster
TTTAATCCCAGCACTCGGGAGGCAGAGGCAGGCGGATCTCTGTGAGTTCGAGACCAGCCTGGTCTACAGAGCTAGTTCCACGACAGGCTCCAAAACCACAAAGAAACCCTGTCTCGAAAAACCAAAAAGAAAAAATAATAATAATCTGAGGCTGGAGAAATGGCAGCTGGGTGAGCAGCCATGAGGACCTAAGTCTGAGTCCCTAACACGCATATAAAAAACTGCGCGTGGCTGTATATGTCAGTCACCCCAGCATGAGGACAGACACAGGAAACAGCAGATCCTGGAGCTGGCTGGCTGGCTGGAAGAAGCGAGCTCCCAGTTCAGACAATGACCCTGTCTCAAGGCAATAAATAAGGCTGAGAGCAACAACAGAAGACACCTGACATCCTAGTCTAGCTTCCCCGTCCACACACAGGCACATGGACCCACAGTCTCTGTCTCTCTCTCTCTCTCTCTCACACACACACAGAAGCACGTGTATATACTAGTCTCTGTCTCTCCCCCCCACACACACATATACACAAGCACGTGTACCCACAGTCTCTCTCTCTCTCTCACACACACACACACACACACACACACACACACACACACACACACAGAAGCACGTGTATATACTAGTCTCTGTCTCTCCCCCACACACACACACATACACAAGCACGTGTACCCACAGTCTCTCTCACACACACAGCCTAATATTCTTTTAAATCTCTTTAACACGACAAACACTGCTTCAGATACACTCAGTGACAGCACTTACCTAAAATGTCAAACACTTTTAAAAGGTCAAAGCCACCACCAAACCAGGCCACTGCTACCTCTGTTGTCCAGAATCATTATGTGCACAGCTGCTGCCAGCCCGGCGGGGCTTCAGCAGTGGCCTGGTCAACTCTTGACCCCCCACATCCCTGCCTCCAGGGAAAACAAGAGTCCTGGGACTGCAGACCTACAGTCCTCCTTCTATTTCACTCTCCTGTGGTGGGAGGGCTCAGGCCCAGTGACCCAGCTGGTCTTCAACTTACCATGAAGCAGAGGAGGACTTAAGTCCTAATCTTCCTGCCTCCATCCCCAAGAACTACAACGATGGGCAGACTCAAAAGCAAGACTACCTCAAAAGCAGAGCATCTGCCTTTCATACACAAAGCTCTGGGTTCTATACCTAGCACAGAACAAAAGATAGCAAAGAAGAGGTGGAGCAGCAGTGAGCTGCTCAAATGGGGCCCAACTAAGCAAGGAAGAGCTGTAGTTAAGAGGCCAGCCTGGGACACGGGAGGCCCTGGAGCTGCTCAAGGGATTAGGAGAAACAGCAAACCTCCTGCCAACACCAAAAGCAAATATTTCAGACTGTTCCAGTTACAAACTGCTACCATGAGGCAAAAACAGTTTGTAAACTAACAGGAGGGACTGCATTCCAAACTGTAAGAACAGCTGAGGTGGCTCAGAGGTAAAACTCCTTCCTAGAATCCCCCAGTGAGGGGCTGGGTGTGACTCAGTGGTAGAGCTCCTGCCTAGCATGCCCCAGTGAAGAGCTAAGGATGTGGTAGAATGCCTACTTAAGAATCCTCTAGTGAGGGGCTGTGGGCCTGGGTCAGTAGTATAGAATTTGACCAGCAAGTACAAGGCACTGGGTTCACTCCTCAATGCCCCTAACAACAACAAACTTTCTACAAACAAAAACATGTGTGGAGATAGGCACTGGTGATGCATGGCTGTAAGCTATTCCAGCATCTGGAAGGCTGAGGTAGGAGGAATACGGCAAGTTACAGGCTAGCCTGGACTACAGAGAAAGACTGTCTCAAACTCCCCCTCAAAAAAGTGGAAATACTGCTGAGCAGTGGTGGTGCACACCTTTAATCCCAGCACCCAGAACTCTGTGAGTTCAAGGCCAACCTGGTCTACAAACTCAGTTCCAGGACAGCCAGGGCTACATAGAGAAACCTTGTCTTGAAAACACAAAAGTGGAAATAAAAATTACAAACTGGGAGAAAGGCTAAAATCAACAAGGCATGCCAGTTTTTCCAGCACTCAGAGGAAGAGATAGGAGGATCAAGAGACCAAGGTTGGGCAGGGCACAGCTGGAGACAGAGGCAAATAGATCTTTGAGTACAAGACCAGCCAGGGGCTCAGAGGGTGGAAGTGCTTGCCATGCGGACCTAACAACCTGAATTCAAGTCTCACTACCCACATACAGAATCAGTACAGAACTGGCTCCATGAAGTCCTCTGGCTTCCACACACACTGTGGCAGCCCAAACACAAATAAAAAAAAAAAAAAAAAAAAAAAGACTCAAGGTCACCCTCAAATATAGAGGGAGTTTGATGCCGTGGAGCCGCCACCGCCGGAGATAGATGTGCAGAAACTTTACTGGTTAGGCCAAACCTTGTGGTGATACACAGATTAATGGAGATGGGTTAAATTAATATGTAAGAGTTAGCCAATAAGAAATTAGAGCTAATGGGCCAAGCAGGATTTAATTAATATACTTTCTGTGTGGTTATTTTGGTTCTGGGTGGCGGGGACTAACAAGGGCCTTATTCCAACAAATTGGTGCCCACGTGGCCAACTAAATCCATGTAAAACCTGAAGGGCTTGAAAAGGAATTCTAGGCAAAAAAACAAAACAAAACAATTTAACACAGCTTCTTGCTGTTTGCTGGCAGCTTGCTGCAGCTCCTTTAAGAGAGATTTTCCTGATTCAGCTGTAGCAGGAAAAAAGCCTTGGCTGGTTTAAAATGCTGGTTTTCTGGGCCAGGCTGCCAGTACAACCTCTGGCTCTTTTGGGAGACTGGAGCATTTGAATAGGGTTTGTGAGCAGATTGCTGCAGCTTGCTTAACATGGATTGGCTGTGTGCCTAGAGATGGGGCACTGTGCCTGTCTCTCAGAGGCAGCAAGCAGCTCCACCATGCTGGACTGTGTGGAGCGAGCAGGAAGTACCATATATATCAGAATAATGGCACAGCTTAAGTTTTAGACTGGGCAGGCAAGCAGGAAGTACCATATTTCCCCTAATAATGGCACAGTTTAAGTTTTAAGAAGCGCTTAGCATTTTAAAAAGTGCTCCTGGATAGTAAAGAATTACAGATATGCAATAAAGACAAACCCAGATGAGTCATAGTGTTGGATAAATTTATGTAGGCTTAGAAGAGAGAAGAAAAAGAGTATAGAGATTCATAAAATAAAGTTAATGCTTAAAAAATGGTAAAATCTTTAAAGAGACAGAGTAGATAGTCATAGATTAAAGGGAATAAAGAAAAATAAGCCATGTAAAAATGGAAAATTCACAGAGAGTCTGAATTATGTACATTATTGTGTTTTCCTTGAATTTTTTGACTGTGAAGGAGCTCAGTACAGAGAGACATCATTGTATGGGCTGCTAAGCTAAACCAGCTTGTACATTATAGAGGTATCTTGACTTTAGAATTTGGGTCTAAGGATATGTTGCTTTGGAAAAGAGGTTCTTCTTTTGTCTCCACAGAAAATAAGAACTTGTGGATTGCTTTCAGACCAATATGGTTTGATAAACCACATCCCCCCGAAAGGTTGACGTGAACATCCTAAAAAAAAATTGCTTTGAACCGGGCGATGGTGGCGCACGCCTTTAATCCCAGCACTCGGGAGGCAGAGACAGGCGGATCTCTGTGAGTTCGAGACCAGCCTGGTCTACAGAGCTAGTTCCAGGACAGGCTCCAAAGCCACAGAGAAACCCTGTCTTGAAAAACAAAAAAACAAAAAAAAAAAGATTGTAGTCATGTTAGTTAGGTTTTCTAGATATACAGAGATATATTTCAGTTAGTTAGGTATTCTTCAAATCTTTTAGAGACTTTCAGAATATGGCATTTAAATGTTTTAAAAATTTAGGACTTTTCATGACAGTGAGACACATCTGCTCCTGGCAGTACCAATCTACTTCAAAAGGAAGATGGAGATGGGTTAAATTAATACGTAAGAGTTAGCCAATAAGAAGTTAGAGCTAATTGCACCAAGCAATAATTTAATTAAAAAAATATATATCTAGGGAGTATAAGGAGTTTGAGGCTAATGTGGGCTACATGTAAGTCTCAACAAACAAGCAAAGAACTCCACAATGGGTGGGGAGACTGCTCAGCAGATCAGCAGATCAAGGTGCTTGTCACCAAGCCTGACTCCTGCGTTCAAACTCCAGGATCCAGGTGGTTTAAGGAGTCAGTTCTTAGAAACTGTCCTCTGACCTACCCTCGTGTGCACGCACAAACACACCATGCATACACAAAGGAAACAAAATATAACTAAGTAAGTATATTAAAACATACACGCATAAACACTAAAAAGGCAGATGTGGCCAGGTGGTGGTGGCACACGCCTTTAATCCCAGCATTCGGGAGGCAGAGGCAGGTGGATCTCTGTGAGTTCGAGGCCAGCCTGGTCTACAAGAGCTAGTTCCAGGATTGGCAATCCTGTCTTGAAAACCAAGATCAGGCTCACTCAGGAAAAAAATTTTTTGAGTGTGTTGGGGGGCCGGGGGTTCAAGACAGGGTTTCTCTGTGTAGCCCTGGCTATCCTGGGGCTCTGTAGACCAGGCTAGCCTCCAACTCAGAGCTCCACCTGCCTCCTGGGATTAAAGGCATGCATGAACACCACCTGGCTTAGGAAAAAAGTTATTTTTTAATGAAAACAAACAAACAAACAAAAAACGCGGACCACTAAGCCAGAAGAGCAGTGCACACATAATCCCGGTACTTGAGATGGCCACACAGGAGCATCAGGTGCTCAACATCATTCCTGGCTACACAGTGAACTGGAGCCAGGGGCCAAGCCTGGGCTACAGGAGGAGAACCATCTCAAAAAGAAAATAGAAAAAAATTTAAAATTTTGAAAAGCAGACCATGCATGAAGAGCGATTTGTGTGTACTATTTAAGCTCAGTTTTCACCTGGTGAACAGTCACCTAAGAGACTGCTCAGTCAGCTCTGAACTCTAAATGCCGCACAAGCCCTAACATCTGTGGGCTGAGGGACTTTTCTCTGCAACCATGGCTTCATTCCATGCTGGCCTCTTAGTTCTCCTCAGAACGTATGAAGCTCAGCTGCTAAGCGCTTGCTGTTCAAGCATTAGGACCAGAGTCCCATTCCCCACAATCCACGTGAAAACCTCACGCACAATGGTATACAATCCCAGTGCTGGGAAGGCAGAGCTCACTGGCCAGAATCAGGGAGCTCCAGAAGAGACCCTGTCTCAAAAAAATAAGGAAGTGAGAGGGTTAAGGAAGACACCCACTGGGCAGTGGTGGCACACGCCTTTAGCCCCAGTACTTGGGAGGCAGAGACAGGTGGGTATCTGTGAGTTCAAGGCCAGCCTGGTCTACAGAGTCTGTTCCAGGACAGGCTCCAGGTCTGTGTGTGAGCACCCATGGATGCCACAAGATGGTTCTCTGGAGTTGGAGTGACAGGCTTTTATGAGCCACCTGATGTGGGTGCTGGGGAATGAACTTTGGTCCTCTAGGAGAGTAGCAAGTGCTTTTCCCTAACAATTGAGCCCTCTCCCAGCGCTGGCCTCCATATTTCCTGCAACAGGATCCCTCACTGAAGCTGGAGCCCAACCATTCAGCAGAGCAATCTGGCTAGCTAACCCCTGGGACTACCCACCTCCAGCTCCCAGCACTGGGAGTAGAGGGGTGCCCTGGAACACCCACTTTTCATGTGGGTTTTGGTGATCTAAACTCACCTTCTCAAGCTTGTGCACAAGTACTTTACCCACCCGGTCAACTCCTCAACCTTCACCAATATTCTCAATTAAAATATATTTGCCATGCTAGGCAAGGCGCTATGACTGAGCCATGCCCCAGGTACTCACTGGCAGATTGTAGGCGATTGTTCTATCACTGAGTTTCACCCCAGCCCCAAGGCCCAAGTTAAACAGCATGCTTTGATGTGCCCGACAGAAAGAAAACAGTTCTGAATTTTTACAGCGCTGTCTATCCTTCATGGAACTCTGCTAACATCGTAGTCTCCAGAGCTTGTGTGTACATTTGTGGTGTTGAGTGAGTAACATAGAAGCTAAAAAACTTACAAAGTCTCATATACCCCAAGCCGGCCATGAACTCATCAGGTACCTGAGGATGACTTTGAACTTCCTAATCCTCCTGCTTCCTCCTACTGAGAGCTAGGAGGACAGGGCTGTGGCACCAGACTCTGCAGTGCTGCGGATGGAACCTAGGGCTTGGAGCAAGGTAGACACACACTCTACCAACTAAGCTACATTCCCAGCCTCTAAAGCAATTTATTTGGTTCATCCCTGTAATGGCCGGAGGGTCCATTAAAACATGGCAGCAGCGTTTTTGAGTAGGGAAACAGATAGAGAAACAGGCACAGAAGTTAACAAGCATGTGGGGGTGGCTTTGTCTTCCTCAACCCACTTTCCACAGAACTGTATCATTTCAGGGATGCATGACCCATTGCACAAGATCAGCATTAATCTGCTCTGACGCTAATGGCCTCTTATAATTTTTTTTATTATTTACATGCAGGTGTGTGTTGTATGTTTATATGCCATACGCCGGAGGGTGACAACAGAGGCCAGAAGAGGGCACTGGATCCCCTGGAGCTGGAGTTACAGATGGTTAGGAGCTGCCTGACACGGGTGCTGGGAGCCCAACTAGGGTCATCTGCAAGACCTGGAAGTGTCCTTAACTACTGAGCCATCTTCTCTGCTCCTAGAGTCCACCTCTCAAAGGCTGAGCGTTACCGGGATCACAATGTAGACCGGGCTCTGGTGTACACATATCTGTGAATGACAATCCATCAGCAATCAGCAAGGCCCTCTGAACCCGCTAAATATACTCCGCCTTCTGCCCGCAATCCGGGCCTGTCCACTACAGTCACTTCTCCTTGTCGTAGCCAGCACAGCACTGCCCTGGAAGCTCCATGACTATGAAAATGCTGAGAGCCCTTCCAAGCTTCCTCCCCACTTTGTCCTCGTCTTTGCAGCTCACCTTGGCCATAACTTCCAGAAGCGTTCCTGACCCTGACGCCTACCTCCTCCTGGAGGAGGGGATTCACCGTGTGACTCACCTCAGCTCTACACCTATCACAACACCTTGTCACTAACTGGCCTGTCTGTCTTTCCACCCAAGAAGATGCCAGAAGGAGGAGATCTTGTCTGGCACCTGCCAGAGGTTTATGCAAACAAAAAAATGAACGTCTTTAGTTCAAAAGCAGTTAAGTGACTCATTTCTCTAGCCTACAAAGCACAGGTTTGTTGGTTTTGTTTTTGTAGCCCAGGCTGGGTTAGAATTCACTACATATCCCAGGATGGCCCCAAACTCATGATCCTCAATTTACTGAATGCTAGGATTACAGCTTGTAACACCATGCAAGGATGAACTGGCTACATAGCCCAGGCTAACCTCAAACTTGAAGTTCTGCCTAAGTCTCCAAGTGTAAGGTAACAGGCATGCATCACCTTGCTAGGCATGTTTTCCTTTTAATTTACTATTACTGTGTGAGCATAGGCCTGTGTTTGCAATGGAGGTGTGCAGAAGTCAGGGGACAGCTTTCAGGAATCGGGTCTCCTCCCACCAGGGGATCAGGGGGTAGAACTTAAATTGTCAGGTTTATACAGCAAGGAAGTGTTCTTAAAAAAAAAAAGTTGGGGGTGGGGCCTGAGATGGCTCGGCAGGTAAAGGCACTGCCAATCCTAATCATCTGATTCAGATCTCTAGAACTTAAAATAAATAAAAATAAACAAGTAATTTTTAAAAGGGGAGAAGGGCGCTGGAGAGACGGCTCGGCAGTGAAGAGCACCCACTGTTCGTCCACCCACTGTTCTTCCAGAGGACCCGGGTTGAATTCCCAGCACCCACGTGGCAGCTCCCCACTGTCTGTAACTCCAAGATCTGGCACCCTCACACAGACACACACGCAGGCAAAATACCAAGGCACATAAAATAAAAATTAATTATTCTCCAGAACTCAGATGATGGAGAGAACTGACTCCTGCTTACTGTCCCATCACTTACACACGTGCATCATGGCATATACATACCAGAGATAAATATTTTTTTAAAAAAGTAGTGATAAAAAATAAATGTTTTGAAGTGCTGGGGCTTGAACCCAGAGTCTTACATGCTAGCTAAGCACTCTCCCAAGGTTGCCTCCCAGCCCATAAAGCATGTCCTCAGTAGGAAGCATCCTTTAAGACCGGTTAGACAGAAGCAGTGCTGGCAAGAAACCAACCGAATTTATTTGCAACAGTTGGCGATCAACAACCAACTCCCAGGCTTCATTTTGCTCCTGGAACCCCCGAAGCCCACCGTCCATGCTGCCTGCGTCCCTATGTGTATACGTATAAACATTATGTGCATGTGTGCACAGATGCATGGATACTCCGGAAGGCTAGAGGAGAGCTGGACTACAGCTCCTGCAGCATATCAACCTTGCTCACTCACCCAAGAGGCAAGGCCGGCTGACCGACTAGCAAGCCCCAGGGATTTACCCGTCTCCTCCCTAGCACAGGTGCATACCACCGTGCCAGGCTTTTCACGTTGGTTCTAGAGTGTTGGGAACTGCGGACCCTCAGACCCTGAATTCTCTATAACCCCTTAGCTGCCAGAGTAAACAACTTGTTTTCCTATGCTTGCAGCTGCTCTGGGCACAAGACCCTCATGAGTTCCTGATGGCAGAGGAGTGGCTTCTGGTGGGCTTGCAGCTGAAAAATCCCCAGAGCTGGGGCGTGGCCATTAGTTAAAGAGAGTCCTATATAAGCTGCCCTGGAACACAATAAAATTGGCCTTCTTGTTTCAAGAGTAACCCACGTCTCTGTGTGTTTTTTAATCTCCAGACCCTTGCCCGACCAGGGTTCCAGGTAGTGCAGGCGCCACACTAGAAAGCGAGTCTGCCAGACAAGCACTGTAGGGACTGAGATGTCTTCCTTCCGTGGCCACACCCACTTTCTCTTTTGAAAACCAGATTTCAAAAGCAACAAGGTAAATTACCCCACGGCTCTCACCTCCTTTTACTTAAAGGGCTGGCACCAAACTGTCCCTTCTTGATGTGGAGACACCAGATCTTCAGGAGCAATCACTTGTCTGAGTTCCCATCTTGATATGAATGGCGAACAACAAAAACCAGGCAAATTCAAGGGCTCGCTGACTCAGCCACACCAATTCCAAGGTACCTTTGCCAAAAAGATGATTAAGTCTTCAATGGAGAAACGGCAGGAGAAAACGAGAGCACAGATGTTGGACCCCGTGTGCTGTGGCCGGGGGCCTGGAAATTACCATTTTATTTCTCAATAGCGGGGGCAGAGAGCAGAAGGTATAACAATCCTCCTCGGACCACTCAGCTAAACCCTTTCCCAGAAAAACCCATATGAGGACTTCAGAAACCAGTCTACGGGTTTACCATATAGACTTACATGGTAAATAAACAAAAGGCCTACATACCTCTGTAGCTGAAGTGAACCCTGATTATTTTTTTTCTACTTTATAGAACTATTACTTTTTGAGTTTTTTGAGCAGGGGCCACGGTATACAGCTTAGGGCTGGCCTGGAACTCCTGATTCTCACGCTTCTGCCTCACAAGTGTGGAGATTACAGGCATAAGTCACCACACCTAGCTAACACTTTTGGTTTGGTTTTGTTTTTTGGAAGGGGGGTGGTTAACACAGAGGCTTGCTACACAGCCCAGGGAAGCTTTGAACTCGAGACCCTGATACCTTAGTCTCCCAAGTGCTGGGATTGTGAGCCTGCACCACATCCCGGGGCTCTCCAGAACCATAAAGGGGCTGAGGTGGCATGTAGAAACTGAGTTCCTTAAATGACGCGTCTCTGTTCACATTCATATGTGTGCCGTTCTGAAGGCAAAGCCAACGCGGGCAACCCTCAGCCGAGCTTCAAAACAGAGACTCCCCCCAAGTGCCCCAGGGCCCCAGTTTGAGAGAGTACAAGAATGGAAAGGCAAACGCCTCCAAAGTCCCAGCCAGTGGTGGAGCACTATTGCCTGGATGTAGCCCCCTCAGGACCGAAACTGTCCCCTCGGGGAGCCAGGGTAGAGCAATAGCCTCCCTGCTCTACCAGGTCCTGTAGGACTCAAACTCTCAGGCAGGCGGGTGACCCCCGTCTCTGAAAAAAAAAAAAAAAAAAAAAAAAGGGCTCTAACCAAACCAAGCACCATCCCCAACGCCCAGAGCGTCCCAAAAACGACTTCCCGCTTCCAGGACCCCGGTGCCCTGGAGCTCAATGCTCCCTGCGCCCCCAGGACTCACCCACCCCGCGGGTACGGCCCTCCCTCACCCGCACGACCGCCCCCTTCCGGTCCCAGCTTGTCTCAATAGCCCCCTCTCCTCAACCCACCCACCCACCCACCTTCAGGACCCCAGCCTGGGCGCCAGCAGGTGGCCCGCCTGTCCCGCTCACCGAGTCTGAGGGAAGCAGAGGGAACAGGTGGAGAGGACCGCCGACCTCCGGCTTCAGCTGCGGCTCGGCCTGGGAAGAAGCCCCCGACTATAGCTCCGACTCCGAGCTGGAGGCAGCCGGAGTGAAACTCGGCGTCGCAGCCTCCCAGGAGTAGCGCTGCGCATGTCTCCTCACGCGAGGCTTTCTGGGAAATGTAGTTCTGGCGAGGCGGAGTGGGCGGAACCAAAGCGCAGCAGCAAATGTTAATTTACCCAGCCTTCCTTCATATACCTGCCTATTGACTTACTCCTTCTTCATATATTACTGATTCATTGGCTTTTTAGTAATTTTTGTATTAGTATTTTATTTTATTATTATTGTGTGTCTGATTGGAGTGGGTTACGTATAGAGGTCAAAGAACAAATTGAGGAGTCTGTTCTCCCACATTCACCTGGGTTCTGGGGAATCAAACAAGTTGTCAGCCCCGGCTGCAAGCGCCTTTACCCTCCGAGCCATCTTGCCAGTCCCTAACGTTTCTTTTTTGTGGCGTTGGGAATTAAATTCAAGGCAAGCAAGGGTTTTGCTGCTAACAAATCCCCAGCTGTGAAATTCATTTTTTTTTTCTTTTTTGAGTCAGAATCCCTTATAGCCCAGAGTGGCTTGGAATTTGCTACGTAGCCAAGGCTGTCCTTCAACGCCTGATTCTTCTGCCTCTGCTTCCTGATGGCTGAGCTTACACACACAGTTTCAAGAAACATAGACTTTAAATTTAAAAATAAGGAAATAACCTATTTTTAAAAATTGTTTAAGCCTTGTCTTATTGAGGCACGGCTCACTTATCCAGCAAGGAGGTAGGAGAGCCTTGGGTTTGCAAAAGCAGTCATTAAAATTCCGCTTCACCTGATGGAGCCTGTTCAATTTCCTGGAACTAGCTCCCAGCTCACTCAGAAGCAAGAAAAGATGAACACAGCCAAAAAAGTAGAGAGGCCTGGCCTCGGCATTGTCACGGAGGGGCGGGAGCGCTTTCTGTTTTGCTTGGAAAGGCAGAATTGTGTTGCTTCCTGCCTGTGCTAATTGGTCTCCATCTGACACTCTGGAGGGACAGTCTGATAAGACACAGCTGCTTTGCTCATTATTTCTGATGAATGGACGGCACCTGGCATCTCCTGGTGGCGCTGGTCGCCACCCAGGACTCCCGTGTAAGATCTTAATGACTTCACAGCCTTAAGGAATACCTAAGTCTGTCCCCCAAAAGCTCTGAGAAGCCAAGGTCTTATGTAGCCTAGCCTGACTTCAGAGATGGCTTTCAACTCCTAATCCTCCTGCCTCTGCCTTCAGAGCAACTGTAGGTGTGTCCACCTTTCCCGGTTTCATGGGGTGGGGAGGGGAAGCCGGGCTTCTAGCCTGCTGGACAAGCACTCTAATTCAGCTATGTCCCCAGCCCTGGGAGCACTGAACAGACCCCCCCCCTGTCTGCTGATTTCCGGTTTTGCAAGTCTGAACAGATAAGGGCCCATATTTTTTATTACTTTTATTTCTTTGTGCAGGGACAGGACATGCCACAGCATGCCTCTAGAGGACAGAGATGTGTCCTTGGGTTCTCTTCGTCTACCACGTGAATCCTGAGATCAAACTCAGGTCAAGAGACTCAGTGACAAGTGTCTTTAGTTCCTGAATCATGATGGTCTTGCATTCATACTTGATTCATCTCCAGAGTTTAACGGTAACCAATCACTATTTTCTGAGATACTGCTCCCTCTGTAGCCCAGGCTGGCCTTGACCTCACTGTGTAACTGTTTTACCCTTGTAGCCTCATATTTTAGATTCTGTGCATAAGCACAAAATTAAAACAATTTTTATTTTAAATCTGCCTTAAATCGACTGAATTTACATCCAGACAAATAACCTTAAAAGTGAAGAAACATCCCCAGCTCCATCTTCACATTCTTTTTCAGTAAAAATGCAATTCATTTGTGCCCATGGGCTGACTTCTAACTAATGTGGTAACTGGGCCACGCCTCTAGCCCATTTTTCTAATATCTAAACAAATGAATTAAACAAGATTTCTTTTACCTTTTTATATTCTTTGAAATTAAATATAACCACATGATCCCCCCATTCCTTTTCTTCCCTCTAGCCACTCCTAAATACCTTCCTCCTTGCTGTTTTAAATTTATGGCCTTTTAAACCTACATATGTAGTGCCTGCACTACAGGATGGAATGCGAGCTGGGAACTAGGCTGGAGACTTAAACACACACGGACAGATGGGACAGGGACACGGGTCATCCTTGATACAACAATGCCAACTTTATTGTGTTCCAGGGAAGCTTATATAGGGATCCTTAACTGATAACCATGCCCCAGCTCTCGGGATCTTTCAGCTGCAGGCCTCACCAGAACCCAATCCCCTTCCATCAGGGTCTCGTGCTCAGAGCAGCTGCAGGCACAAGTAAACAAGTTGTTTTGCT
This sequence comes from Microtus ochrogaster, assembly GCF_000317375.1. Taxonomy (NCBI): domain Eukaryota; kingdom Metazoa; phylum Chordata; class Mammalia; order Rodentia; family Cricetidae; genus Microtus; species Microtus ochrogaster. The sequence goes on from NC_022010.1 coordinate 21,554,266, forward strand.
CAGTTCACTCCAGCAGGCAAAGGGTCTGAGCCAGGCAAAGAAAGTCAAGGGGCCAGGGGTCTACAGCCCCCAAAAACATATATGTGTGTGTATCAGATATATATATATATGTAAATAACAAATGGACTGAGCAGGTTTACATATACATATATATATACATATATGTATATGATTTTGAGGTTTAAACAGATTTTTACATTTTCACTGTGTATATGATAATTTTCAGTCCTTCAATGACCCAGTCACATCCAACTTCCCTTTTTCCTCTGGCTCCTGTGAATCACAAAGTTTTCAACCCAGCCTTGAAGTCTTTGTGTCAAAGTCAAACCTAGGAAGCTGCCATAAACCCTAGATGAAAAGGTTTAGATAACCCATCGAGATAACTTCCAGTTGCCGGCCAATATTCTCCTTAGTCCCATTTGAGATCAGGAAGAGCCCAGGCTCACCTCAACTCCCTCTGTGATTAAGGATGTGCTTGAACCCCTGGCCCTCCTATTGGGATTCCATACACCACGTGGCTTAGTTTTTGTGGTTCTGAACCCAGTGTTTACTGTTTACTAGCAAGCATTCTACCACCTAAGCGCTATTTCTAAGCCCTAGTCAATTTGAAATTTCCTCCAGCACAACACCCCATACTGCACTGGTAGCATTTCAGAGATTTCTCAAAAAGCAAAACCGGGATTTGTGCTTCATTTGTGCTTCAATAAGTGAATGAGATTTAGAGTGAGCCAAGAATGAAGCAAAGCTGGACCTATTAAAAATAGAAAAGTGGAGCCGGGCGGTGGTGGTGCACACCTTTAATCCCAGCACTAAGGAAGCAGAAGCAAGTAGATCTCTGAGTTTAAGGCCAGCCTGATTTACAGAGAGAGTTCCAGGGCAGCTAGGGCTACACAGAGAAACCCTGTCTCAAAAAAAACAAAAAAAACCTAGAAAGAAAGAGGCAGGGAGGAAGGGAGGGAGAAAGGAAGGGGAAAAATGGAATCAGCAAAATGACTGAGTAGGGAAAGGTGCCTGCCCCCAAACTTGGTGACTTGAGTCCAATCCCTGACAATGTCGTGGTGGGATAACCAACTTTTCAGAGCGGTTCTTACTCCTCCACAGGTACACCCACACACATGTACATGCAATTTAAAATTTTAAATGTGTTTAAATAGAAGGGTTCTCCAAGAAGGAGTGAGGTACACCCCACAGGACAAATATGGGCTTCTTGCAGGTAATTACAAGTTCTGTGGGGTTTTGTTCTGTTTTGGTTGGCTGGCTGAAACAGGGTTTCTCAGCCCTGGGATTGAAGGGCGAGCACCACCACACCTGACACTTAGGTTTCTGCATGATGGGTCTGCATGGCGTTTTTGGTGGCTCTCAAGTTACATCTCTAAAGGTTGTGAAGAAAACACCCACACTTAACATTGCACAGAGAGTGTAATTTAGAAGATTAAGAGTTAATGAATTTTAAATCACTCGGGGAGCAGAGACGGTTGGGTCTCTGTGAGTTCCAGAACAGCCAGAGTTACACAGTGAGACTCTATGGGGGCAGCAGACAAACTTAAAGCATTTTAGGGGCTGGAGAGAGACAACTCAATGGTTAGGAGTGAGTGCTACTTGCTACTTTGCAGAGGACATGAGTTTGATTCCCAGAGCCCAAAAGACAGGTCACAGTCATCTGTAACCTCAGTTCCAGGAGATTCAACACCCTCTCCTGGCCTCTTCAGGCACTGCAGGAACGTGGTGCACAGACATACATGCAAGCAAGACATTTACACAAAATAAAATGGTACAGGAGACCACTTCCTAAATATAACCCCAGCAGCACAGACACTAAGAGAAACAATTAATAAATGGGACCTCCTAAAACTGAAAAGCTTCTTGTAAAGCAAAGGACATGGTCAACAAGACAAAACAACAGCCTACAGAATGGGAAAAAAATCTTCACTAATCCCACATTAGACAGAGGTCTGATCTCCAAAATATACAAAGAACTCAAGAAATTGGACACCAAAAGATTACATAATCCAATTTAAAAAATGGAAAACAGATATAAACAGAGACCTCTCAACAGAGGAATCTAAAATGGCTGACAGACACTTAAGGAAATGTTCAACATCCTTAGTCATCAGAGAAATGCAAATCAAAACAACTCTGAGATTCCATCTTACACCTGTAAGAATGGCCAAGATCAAAAACACTGATGACAACTTATGCTGGAGAGGTTGTGGGGAAAAGGGAACACTTCTGGATTGCTGGTAGGATTGCAAGCTGGTACAGCCCCTTTGGATGTCAGGGTGGTGACTTCTCAGAAAATTAGGAAACAATCTTAAGACCCAGCAATACCACTTTTGGGTATATATCCAAAGGATGCTCAATTGTGCCACAAAGACATGTGCTCAATTATGTTCATAGCAGCATTGTTTGTCCTTGCCAGAACCTGGAAACAACCTAAATGCCTCTAGACTGAAGAACAATGGAATACTACACAGCAGAAAAAAAGTAATGACATCTGGAATTTTGCAGAGAAATAGAGCTAGAAAACATTATTTTGAGTGAGGTAACCCAGATACAGAAAGACAATTATGACATGTAATCACTCATAAGTAGTTTTTAAACATAAAGCAAAGAAAACCAGCCCACAAATCACAATCCCAGAGAACCTAGACAACAATGAGGACCCTAAGAGAGATATACATAGATCTAATCTACATGGGAAGTAGAAAAAGACAAGATCTCCTGAATAAACTGGGAGCATGGAGACCTTGAGAGAGGGTTGAAGGGGAGAGGTAGGAAGGGGAGCAGAGAAAAATGTAGAGCTTAATAAAAATAAAAAAAATTTTAAATCTTCTGAAAGTATTAGACATTTTCTTAGTAGACAAAGTGGTGAGTTTATTTCTAGGCAGTGTAACTTATAAGATGGATAAAGTAGAAAGATAAAATTTTATGTCAATTAAAAAAAAATTAGCCTAGGCAGTTTGGATGTTCACCTTACTAGACCTGAATGGAGGTGGGCGGTTCTTGGACTTCCCACAGGTCAGGGAACCCTGATTGCTCTTCAAGCTGATGAGGGAGAGGGACTTGATCGGGGGAGGGGGAGGGAAATGGGAGGCGGTGGCGGGGAGGAGGCAGAAATCCTTAATAAATAAAATAAATAAATAAATAAATAAATAAATAAATAAATAAATAAATAAAAATAAAAATAAATTGACATCCATGTATGATAATGCATTCAGGAGACCAAGGCGGGAGGATCTCTGTGAACTCAAGGCCAGCCCGAGTCACAGCAGAGATAGCCAGGACTATGTAAAGACCCTGTCTCAAAAACCAAAACAATAATTTTTTAAAAAAACAAAAAAATGATGCCAGGCATGGTGGCACACACCTTTAATCCCAGCACTTGGAAGGCAGAGGTAGGTAGATCACTGACTTTGAGACCAGCCTAGTCCACAGAACAAGTTCCAAGATAGCCAGGGATAACAGAGAAACCCTGTCTTGAGGAGAAAAAAAAAAAAATGGCCAGATCAAAGTCATGCCTTTAATCCCAGCACTCAGGACACAGAGACAGAAGGATCTCTGTAAGTTTGAGGCCAGCCTGGTCTACAGAGTGAGTTCCAGAACAGCCAGAGATGCACAGAGAGACCCTGTCTCAAAAAAATAAAACAGAAAAGCCACTGGTGTACGTGCATGTCTGGAGGTGAGATGCCAGCTTCCAGAAACCCGTTCTTTCCTTCCACCAAATGGGAACCAGGGACTGAACTCCATTCCTCAAGCGCCCTTACCCACTGAGCCATCATGCCAGCCCAGGCTACAAATCATTTCATCTCTAAGTAATCACGGCCTAATCACTGCCTTGACATCTTTGATGTGTCTCTCCTGGGAAAGCCATCACCCAGCCCCAAATGAGCATAATGTCTACCTTTCTCATCAGTTAAAGCAGACCAGATGGCAGGAGCAAAGCCTCCACCCTCTCCCATGTCTCCATAATACTTCCTTATGCAAGCCTGCCTCCGTATCCCCATTGGAGGCCACCTCTCCTGGGGAGAGAAGGACTTCTCAGCTGAAGATTCAAATGACCCCACCTGCAGGTCAAATCCTAGTCACGCTTACTCCGCACCCCAGACACAGCCACTTCCTCTTGGTTATGAGGAAATGAAAGAACAGTTGAATGAAGGACACATTCTCAGACTCTTACGACACCCGGGAACTTGAAGACAAGGAACAGATGGAGTTTCATTAAAGAAATGGTCCCCAGCATGTCCTTGGATTACACTCACAGAACAGTGTCTATTGGGGTCTGGGGAGCGGGGGCTCAGCACACCCTGCTCTTCAGAGAACCCAAGTTTGGTTCCAAGTACCCACATGGAGCAGCTCACAACCATCTGTAACTCCAGTTTCAGGGGACGCAATGCCCAGTTCTGGCCTCAGCAGGCTGCTCTTGTATCCCCCACCATCTGGGACATTATTCCCAGGGGATCTGATGCCGTCTGCTAACGTTGCATACACACAGCACACAGGGCACATAGACACCATAGGCAGGCAAAATACCCCCCCCCACACACACATTACTAAATGTTTTCAAAATAACTTTACAATTTATTTATTTGATTTTTCAAGAGAGGGTTTCTCTAGCCCAGGCTGTCCTGGAACTCTCTTTGTAGACCAGGCTCACCTCTAACTCACAGAGATCCTCCTGCCTCTACCTTCTGAGTGCTGGGATTAAAGGTGTGCACCAACACCGCCCAACCCATTAATTTATTTTTCTAGAGGGGGACACATAGATGGAGGTTGGACAGAAAAACTTGCAGCAGCGAGTCCTCTTCTACCATGGGGTGTTGGGGACTGACCTCAGGCCATCACGCTGCACTCCGAGAGCCTTTATCTCAGCAGTCTCACCAGCCTCTAATTTTTTTTTGTCTAAGACAGGGTTTCTCCCTGTAGCCCTGGCTGTCCTAGAGCACATTCGGTAGACCAGGCTGGTCTCAAATTCAGAGATCTGCCTGCCTCTCCTACCCGAGTGCTGGGACAAAAGGCAAGCACCACCACCAACAGGCCTCAAAAATATATTTCTTTTGAGAAACAGTACCTAGTGAACACATGCCAGACATGACACATGAAAACTAGCCATCTCTAAGATCCTAAAAAACAAAGACTTTATGCATGCACTTACATATAAGCTAAAGATAATTTGAGGCAGTATAATTGGCAGGAGTAAGATCAGGCAGATCTCCCTAGTGCTGGGATTAAAGTCATGCGCCACCACCGCCTGGCCAAGAGCCTGAATTTAATGGCCAGACCCCACATGGTGGAAGGAGAGTACCAGCTCCCATAAAGATGTCCTCTGCCCTCCACATGTACACAAGTGTTCACTCATGCACACACACACCCCTTCATTCTGAAAGAAATTTCCAATTCGTAATTTTGTCTCTAAATTCTTCAATGCAGGCCAAAGCAGAACCTAGAAACAAGAAGTCTGTGGTGGCACACTCTGGTAGGATTTGCTGAAGGAGACAGAGGCAGGAGGATCTCAAGTTTGAGGCCAGCCTGGGCTACACATTTTTAAAAAAAGAAAAAAAGACATATAAAAAACAAAAAAGGAAAAAAACTGGATTAGTGTGTGTGTATTGAAGTCAGAGGACAGTGTGCAGGAATCCCTTCTACCCCTATAGATTCAGGGGATTGAACTCAGGCTGTTAGTTTGCCAGTAAGCACCTTTGCCAGCCGAGCCATCTCCCCTACGTGATCTACTCTGTTACCTCCCCAGCCTTTGCTACCAGTCACACTTCCAGACAACATTTGGGGTCCAAGGACTCCCCATTCTAAGTAGAACAAGAGTCTACCTTGCTCTAAATATACTGTAGACACCTAGTATCACGTGACAACACTCGTTTGTAATACCAGTATTTGGAAGATGGAGACAGGCTCACTCAGCCGGCCGTTTAAGACTAGCCTTGCATGATACCTCATCTCAAGAAGTCTGGAGACATCATGCTAGGTGTGGTGTTTGAAAGAAAATGGCCCTCAAAGAGAATGGCACTAGGAGGTGTGGCCTTGTTGGAGGAAGTGTGTCATTGTGAGGGATGGGCTTAGAAGTCTCCTATGCCTAAGCTACGCTTTGTGTGGTATACAGTTTACTTCCTGTTGCCTTCTGATCAAGATGTAGAACTCTCAGCTCCTTCTCCAACACTGTGTTTGCCAGCATGCTGCTCTGTCCCACCATGATAATGGGCTAAACCTATGAAACTATAAACCATCCCAGCTAAATGTTTTCCTTTATAAGAGTCACCATCATGGTGTGTCTTCACAGCAATAGAAACCCTAAGACACCAGGGAAGCATTCTGCTACTAAACTACTGCTCCAGCCCAAGCCACCCATTTGAGCTCCTCCCTTCAGTGTGACCCCTCCACCAGCTGCTGTATTGGAGCATCTTCCTCTAGGTCTATGTCTAACAACTACAGCCAGCAAGCAAACTTTCAATTGACCCATTAAAGTTGAGTGTCATTTTAGTTTGCTAGAAAAGTGGAGATGCTGCTAGGCCTGGTAGTGCATGCCTGGAGTCCTAGCACTTGGGAGATAGAAGTAAAAGGATCAGGAACTCAAGGTTGTCCTCAGTTATGCAAGATCAAGGCCAGCTGGGCTAAGATGCTCTCAAAAAAGGAAAGGATCGCCATTTATACAGGAGACTAAGAAAGCAGCTCAGTGGTAGAGTATTTGCAAGGCACTGGATTCAACCCCCAGTCTCACAAAAGTAAAGACTGGGCAAGGTGGAAACAGCTTCCAGAGTGAAGGAAACAGCTCTTCTCACTGGAGGTGGAACTGAAGAGCAAAAACTGACCAGGGAGAGTAAAAACTCAAAAGAAATTGGGAAGAGCTGTCTCGGCATCTCTTTTTTTTTTTTTTTTTTTTTTTTTTTTTTTT
>NC_022010.1:21561266-21576547 GCF_000317375.1 Microtus ochrogaster
TGTAGACCAGGCTGGTCTCGAACTCACAGAGATCCGCCTGTGTCTGCCTCCCGAGTGCTGGGATTAAAGGCGTGCGCCACCACCGCCCGGCTGCTCTTTCCAATTTCTGAGACAAAAGGAAATCCCAGCCACCCCTTCTGAGGCCATCAACTACCAAAGGATCTCCTCTCAGAACCCACAACTCTACATTCCCAAATTCCTACTCCATACACCTTGGTGACCACCCAGAACTAAAGTTATTTTGACAACCTCATTGGGGCATATTTTTTCTGCTTTGACCTTACTGGTTACATTGTTTTTAAGGTTTGTTTCCTTTGATGTGTATCTGAGCATACAGCACATGTGCACAGGTGTCTATGGAGGCCAGAGGAGGACATCAGATCTGGAACTGAAGGTTCATGTGGATCCCAGCAACTATATTATGAGCCACCTGATGTGGGTGCTGGGATCTGAAATCAGGTCCTCTGGATGTGCTCCTTATTTCTCTAGCCCCTGTATATTCATGCGTACCAGTGTTTTGATTCCACATTTAAGTATGTGCATGTGTGGGCATTCCTGCTACCCATGGGGTATCAAAGGGCTTATCAGATCCCCTGCAACTGGAGTTACAGATGGTTGAGAAACTGGGGGTCCTGGAACTGAGCCCCTAGTCTTCTACAAGAGCAACAGCAGTCTTAATTGCTGAGCCATCATTTGGGTTTTATTTTTTGAAAACAGGGTCTCTTCAGGGAACCCTGGTTGTCTTGGAACTCACTCTGTAGACCAGGCTGGCCACGAACTCAGATCTGCCTGCCTCTGCCTCCCAAGTGCTGGGATTAAAAGGTGTGCACCACAACCACAACCCTGGTTTGTTTTTTAATAGTCACTCACATCCTAGAAAGAGCTCCAGCTTTCTATAAAGCTAAGGATGACCTTGAACTCCTAATCCTGTCTCTACCTCCCAGTGTTGATACCTGAGCCACCCCTCCTGGGTCTTTGGACAGGTAGCTTTCTGTCGGCTGACCTGAAGAACAGAGCAAGCAGTTCCCCTTTTCACCCTTACCCCATGGCAATCAGATCCCTGGAGCCAGTGCTAGAAAATTCCTTACCCTACAGAAGTCAGTCTGACCGGACAGTGATGGCACATGCCTTTAATCCCAGCATGTGGGAGGCAGAGGCAGGTAGATCTGAGTTTAAGGCCAGTCTGATCTACAAGGCAAGTGCCAGGAGAGACTCCAAAGCTAGAAACTGTCTAAAAAAATAAATAAGTGACAGTCTGACTGGGCCTACCCAGCTCTTTCAACAGGCCCTGTCTCCATATTGACCTCCTTGAAGTCACATCCTACAGCTACTCCCGGAGAGATATATTACCTAACGCAGAAGTACTCGTCCACGGATGTCTTAGTCTCCATCTAGGATGCTTCTCACCGATGTCCAGCTATAGATTTCACTATTGGCACATACACGATAGGGAGCAGTCCAGTTCTCCCTCCCCCAGGCAACCATCCCCAGTCTCACACTCCCCATCAGATACAGGCACTAAACCATATTCAGAACTGGTCTTTTATTGTGAAAGGGATACAACATGGGAGGTGCTGTGACACTTCCTGGTGACACCAAGGACTATAGCAGCCAGGGTCAGGAACGCCACTGTGGCTAGGCCTAAGCCAAGAGCCACAGAGGTTTGAGCAGAAGAGGTCCAGCCCTCCACAGCCTGGTCACTTGCCTTTCCCAGGAAGATCAGGGGCCCTACAGTGACATCAGCTTCATCTGTCACTGTAAAAGAACAGGACATGGGAAAAGGTTTTGGTTTGTTTTTTTTTTTTTTGCTTGATGCTGGAGAATCATAAAGTCCTCAAGAATGCTAACCAAGAGCCTTGATGAATCACACATGGGAGCTCCTCACTGGGGGATTCTAGGCAGGGGGCTCTACCACTGAGTCACACCCCAGCCCCTCACTGGAGGATTCTAGGCAGGGGCTCCACCACTGAGCCACACCCCAACCCCTCACTGGAGGATTCTAGGCAGGGGGCTCTACCACTGAGTCACACCCCAGCCCCTCACTGGAGGATTCTAGGCAGGTGCTCTACCACTGAGCCATACCCCAAACCCCTCACTGCGGGATTCTATGCCAAGTGCTACTAAGACTTTCTCCCAGCCTTTCATGTTTGGTTTCTTAAGACAGGGTTTCCCCTCTGTAGCCCAGGCTGTCCTTGAACTGTGACTTCCCCAGGACTGGGATGACAGACGTGAGCCATCGCTCTCAGCTCTCAAGTTGAGTAATATTTCCTAAGTATCATTTTACACTGCCTCAGGGGACTGAATGAGGTGTCACCTGACCAGACACATTATTCTGCCTGCTGCCCAATAACATATTGGGAAAAAAAATCGAAGGGTGGCAGAGCTACTTCAGAAACAACTAAAAGAGGCTCAGCACCCTCCCACCTGAAAGTTGAGATATTATCAAGTCCCAGAAGACATTCCCTAAGTCACCCATCGTGATGGAGAAAGAGGAAGCAGCGACAGCAGGTGCCTTAAGAGGAAGAGGAATAAATAGCTCGTGTCTGACATACCGTGCCTGCGGTTTCTAGGAGCCACTGCGTGGGCCCGGGGCCTCGAGTATCTGGAACTGCTACAGTCACCCTTGGTGCAGCAGTCACAGACGTCAGCATCGCCCTCTACTGGCAGCCAGCTGAGGGGCAGAACAGGCAGAGCTCTGATTAGAACTGAAGCATCAGACATGAGGGGGTCTGAGGGTCCCCACACCTGGCCTCCTCACCTCTTGGAAGTCCTGTTAAAGGAACAGGCTTTGTTGAGCTTGTCTGGGGTCTGGTTGGCGGGGGTGACTTTAAGATGGCAGGTGATGTAGATCTGAAATAGAGTCACGAGCAGGCTGAGTTTTTAGAAGTGCCAATGACTTTGAAAATTTTTGTAGGAATGCCAAGTGTGGTGGTGCAGCACTCAGGAGGCAGAGGCAGGAAGATTCAAGTTCGAGGCCAGCCTGTCCTACAGAGCGAGTTCGAGTACAGCCAGGGCTACGCAGAGAAACCCTGTTGGTGGGGGTTGGGTGAGAATACTAAGCTGCTTTTTTCAGAGGACCTGAGTTTGATTCCCACCGCCTGCATGGCTGGAATCTTTTGGCCTCTGCAGGCATTGCATGATGTTTACAGACACGCACTCAGGCATGCACACATACAGGTTTTTGTTTGTTTTCTGAGTAAAATAAGTTTTAAAGATGGTAAAGGGGAGCTGGCTCATTGGGCAAAGGTGTTTGCCACCAAGACTAATGACCCAAGTTTGATCCCTGGAATCTACATGGTGGAAGGAGACAACCAAATTTCACTAGTTGTCCACACACACACACACACACACACACACACCCCATTGCAAAAAGCTTAATTAAACCATGTGCATAGCCTACATCTTTTAATCCAGGCAGGTAGATCTATGTGTTCATGACCAGCCTAGTGTACATAGTGAGCCCCAAGCTAACCAGGATACACAATAAGATCCTGTCTCAGAAACAAAAGGCAAAACAAAAAGTATAACTAGAATAACTGATTCTTGTTTGTGGATTGTGTGCTAGGGCGCAAGCCCAGAGCCTGTTGTATCTTCAAAAGCACTGCTATGGAGTTCTGTGCACAGCCTAGCTCTTGCCTTTGAAAGCTCCATAGCCCAGGCACAGTGGGTCCTGGAAACTAAACTCCATCCTCCACAAGAGCTATTAGCTGCTGAGCTATCTGTCTCCTCAGCCTTGGGGGGGGGGGGGTTCTGGGGGAACACAAGGTCTCACACGTTTGCCTCGACTGGTCTAGAACTCCCTCCATAAATCAGCCTGGTCTCAGACTCAGATTCATCTGCCTCTCTCTCCAGAGTGCTGAGATTAAAGTAGGTGTGCGCCTTTGATGCCTTACACAACTATTTAGGGCTTTTTTTTTTTTTATTACAGTGTGTTTTGCCTGCATGTATGTCTGCCTGTATGCATGCTTGTTATCTGAAGCATAACTTCAAAAGACTGTTGGATGCCCTAGAAGGAGTTACAGGTGGTTGTGAGCCACCATGTGGGTATACTAGAAATCAAACCAGGTCCTCTGAAAGAGTAGTAATTTTTTTTTTTTTTGAGACAAGGTTTCTCTGTGGTTTTGGAGCCTGTCCTGGAACTAGCTCTTGTAGACCAGGTTGGTCTAGAACTCACAGAGATCCGCCTGCCTCTGCCTCCCGAGTGCTGGGATTAAAGGCATGCACCACCACCGCCCGGCAAGAGTAGTAATTTTTTAAGAAGACTTAATTTTATTTTATGTATATTGGTGTTTTATCTGCATTGATGTCTGTGTAAGTGTCAGATCCCCTGAAAGAGTTACAGACAGTTGTGGCTGCCTTGTGGGTGCTGGGAATTGAATCCAGGTCCTCTGGAAGAGTAGCCAGTGCTTTTAAACTTCTGAGCCAGCTCTCCAGCCCTTCAACCAGTATTCTTTAACCAAACCATCTCTCCAGCTCCTATTTTATCCAGTTCAAGTTTAAACCCCACATCCCTTACCTGTGAGGGCCTCTCTGAGCCCACAGCTTCATCTGCTTGTTACTTTCTATTTCTAGCATGGTAAGTCATTGGCTTAAGGGAAGGACTTTGGTAACAGCAGGAGAACATGAAGCCAGACTAGAGGCTCAGGCTTATGCCTGGCTGTGGAAAGTGTCATTACCATATTCCTAGAGCTGTTGGTAAAATGGAATACATCCACCGTGAACTGGAGAGTCTCCGGCCGGGGTCGAGGGGCTTGAAATGCAGAAAAGCTCTCAGACAGACCATCCACAAGGCAGCTTGGAAGAAGAGGGAAGAATGGACAGTTAGCCTAGATCCATCTTATTACCAAAGTTCCCTGGAAGCCAGGTGTCTGTTTGCTTTCTGTTGCTGTGATAAAAACCGACCCAACATGAACATGGGGAGCGAAGTGCTTGTTTGGCTCACAAATGGAACTCAAGGGACCTGAAGACAGGAACAGACCCAAAGGAAGGGCAGACCCAAAAGGAAAGTTATGGAAGGCTTGCTCAGCTACACTTCTATAGCCCAGGCCTACCTGCACCTGCACCATTGCCTGGCTCCTCCCTATTAGGAATTACCAAACCACCCACAGACATGCCCACAGGCCCATCTGGAGTTACTTCAACTGAGACTCCCTCTTCTCAGGTGAATCAAGCCAATAATATCAACCAGAAAAAGTAGCTCACACTTGTATCCCAACACTCCAAAGACTAAGGGTTTTGTTTTTTTGTTTTTTTAAGATTTCAAAGTAGAAGATAATTTAGCTGTGAGGGGAAAATAGCATCAGGAGGGGGGAGCAAGAGAAGGTAATGACGGGACTGGAGAGATGACTCAGCGGTTAAGAGCACTGGCTGCTCTTCCAGAGTTCCCGAGTTCAATTCCCAGCAACCACATGGAGGTTCACAACCATCTGTAATGAAATCTGATGCCCTCTTCTGATGTGCAGGCATACATGCAGATAGAACACTGCATACACAATAAATAAATATTTAAAACAGGGAGAGAGAGAAGGCAATGAGGGTGAATCTGATCAAAATTCACCATATGAGAAGGTCATAGTGCATCCAATTCATATAATATATGCTAGTAAAATACTTAAAACCAAGCGGGAATAAAATGACTCCCTAGCAAGGCGGTCAGGTCTCACCCATGGAAGTCCACAATGGCGTGAGAGGGAGAGCCATTCTGGTCCGGCGAAGGTGTGGCCACACAGTGGTCTACAAACAGCTGCAATGGCGGGTGGCTTCCAGTCTGGACTTCTGCCTGGAGGTGGGCTACTTCCCCCAGGTGGAAGGTGGGGGATGATTTCTCAGTGTTCCAGTTCTCTGAAGGGACAGAGACAGGGGCTGGAGACTGCCCAGAGGTAGCTACATTCCCCGCCCTCCTGACTCCTCCAGCCCCGAGACTCACCCTCCATCAGGCGGAGAGAGAAAGCCAGCTTCTCCTCTGAGGACACAGTGGCGCTGAAGGGAACCCAGGTGGGCAGGATAGCGTGGCTGCTCACGTTGCCCTGCCTGTGAGAAAGACTTCAGCTGCTCCCACGTACCTCCATCCTGGCCCAGTTTGTGACCAGAGTTCTCGGATGGATCAACTAGGTAGCCCGGCCAAGGTCCCCAAAGGTTGGGCCTGTTCCTTAACCCTTCTCTGCCTACACCTGAACCCAGCCAGACACTGCAACCACGGGGACAGAGACCAAAGCATGGAAAAGACAGGTCTGAGGGTAGAAGCTCCGTTAGCAAGCTGAAATCTGGTCTGTCAGCTTAGGCCCTGGTGAAGGAACCGGAAGCTGGAAGTGGCAGGAACCCATCACTCGGAAGGCTAAGGTGAGGATGAGAGTGTCCCGTTCTGACGCCTTTTCAAAAACAGGCGGGTGGGGACGTAGCTGATAAGAGAGTTTGCCTAACACACGTGGCCCTGGGTTCCATCCCGGCACATCATAGACCATGTGTGGTAGTGCGTGCAATGGTAACACACACATTTAAACCCAGTAGCCATACTAGTTGCTGTAGAAGCCAGGTGGTGCATGCCTTTAATCCCAGAACTAGAGGACTGTAGAACAGGAGACAGCTCTCAGTCGCGTTCTGAGATTCCTGGAGGCAGGATCGCCACTTCAGACTGAGGAAGAGGTAAGAGCCAGTGGCTGGCTGTTTTGCTTTTCTGACCTTAAGGTTGAACCCAATTTCTGTCCGAGTTTTTATTTAGTTGGTTGGTTTTTCGAGGCAGGGTTTCCCTGTAGTTTTTTTTTTTTTTGTTTTCTCTCTCTCTCTCTCTCTCTCTCTCTCTCTCTCTCTCTCGACAGGGTTTCTCTGTGGCTTTGGAGCCTGTCCTGGAACTAGCTCTGTAGACCAGGCTGGTCTCGAACTCAGAGATCCGCCTGCCTCTGCCTCCCGAGTGCTGGGGTTAAAGGCGTGCGCCACCATCGCCAGGCTTTCCCTGTAGTTTTGAAGCCTGTCCTGGAACTTTATGTAGACCAGGCTGACCTCGAACTCACAGAGATCCACCTGCCTCTGTCTCCTGAGTGCTGGGGTTAAAGGTGTGCGCCACCACCGCCTGGCATCTGAGTTTTTATCATGCTTCAGACAACCACTGGACACAATGACGTGTCCCAGTCTAGAGCCCCCGGGACATCTGAGCTGCACATGATTTTTTTGCTGTGATTTGTTGTTTTGAGACAAGGTTTTACTATGTAGCCCTAGCTCAGGCTGGCCTGGAACTCTATGGAGACCAGGCTGGCTCCAAATCAGAGATCCTCCTGCCTCTACCTCTTGAGTGATGGGATTAAAAAACGATCCCTCCACACATGATTTTTAAATAAGTGACTTTGTGGTGGGTTATATTATATCCATGGTTACTGTGGGGCCCATGTAGGTCACTGCCCACACAAGTCTGGGAGACACACACACACACAAATACAGAGAGAGAGAGAGAGAGAGAGAGAGAGAGAGAGAGAGAGAGAATATCAAGCCAGACATGCTGCCTCCCAGCACTTGCGAGGCTGAGACAGACCATTGAGTTCAAGGCCAACTAGGCTACAGAATTCCAGGTCACAAAACCAAGTCAGGTCTCCTAGCACACACATTTAGGGGGTAGAGGTGGGGGGATGAGTTTGAGCTTGGGCTTCATGGAATCTTGTCTCAATTTCATCTCTCTCCTCCCAGAAAAAAAGCAATCAGTCCCTTAGTGCACACCTGGCATCAGACTCTCAGCAGGTACCATTTATAATAATCACAGCGGCAAGCCATTTCCTCATCAGAGCAACAATGGTTGTCCTACATGCAGGCAGCCTCATCCAACCCAGGGAGGGAGCAATCCATCCCACACTGACCTGGGGTAGCGGCATTCAATGGGCACCTCCGCTTGGTTAGTCCTCAGGATGGACAGGCCGCTTACAGGGCGGGGATCGTGCATCAGGAAGGTTTTGTAGACCAGGGCATCTTCTGTCACCTGAGGCAAAGTTGTAAGGTTTTGTTTTTCGAGACAGTATTTCTGTGTAGCCCTGGCTGTCATGGAGCTCGCTCTGTAGACAGGCTGGCCTCAAACTCAAGAGATCTGCTGCCTGCCTCTGCCTCCAGAGTGCTGGGGTTAAAGGTGTGTGCGGCCACCGCCCGACTGCAAAATTGTAATGTTAACCAGATCCAAACCATACACCCTGGGAATGCTCGCTTGGCCCTTGGCCTATGGGAAGTTATGGAATCCAACCTAGGAAGGCAGACAGACAAAAGCTCAGTTCTGATGGCCAGTAAAGAGAGCTGGGCTGGAGAGAGAGCTCAGTCCTTAGGGGCATTTGGGTTCAATTCCCAGCACTCACATGGCAGGTCACAACTGTTCATAACCCCAGTTCCAGGGGCTGTAACCCCCCTCCATGATGTACATACAAGCAAAACGCCCACACATAAAAATTAATTGAAAAAAAAAAAAAAAAGTAAAGGTGGTGGCTCAAGCCTTTAATCCCAGCACTTGGGAGGCAGAGGCAGGTGGATCTCTATGAGTTTGAGGCCTGGGCTACAGAGTGAGTTCTGAGACAGGCTCCAAAGCTACAGAGAAACCCTGTCTCAAAAAAAAAAAGTTGAACACCTGTTCCTAGTTTTGATAGTTGAGCCCAAGTTGTCCTCAAACTCTTGATCCTCCTGCCTCAGCCTCTCAAAAGATAGGATTACTTGAATTACAAACCAAGTTTGATTCCACCAAAGCCTATGTAGGACACCTATGAGCTTGGTGGGGGCGCTAATGTACTAAACATGGGTGACCCCAGAGCAGCTGCACCGCTGGAAAATTCCCCCGGCATGGATGATGACTTTCCTGTTGCTGTGTGGAATTGCCCCTCCACCCGTCACATACCCTTTGGCACGTTCCTAGACCCTATGCCATGAAGGCAGAATTAGACACAGCTAGCTGGAAGGTGTGGGAGGAAGCGATTGAGATCAGGTGAAGAACCAACCTGGGTACGGGCGGGCGTGGCTTTCCAAGGTCTGCCTACACCTGTCTCCAGGTTCAGCCTCATCCACTTGGTCCTATCGCCCCACCACAGTTAAACTTTTTTTAAAGCAAGCTTTCGTGTGGCTCAGGCTATCCTTAAGCTTTCTACATAGTTCAGGATGATTGGATTCTTAATTCTTTTGCCTCTGCCTCCCAAATGCTGGATCACAGGCATACAGTTTTTTTGTGGTGCTGGGGCTCAAACTCAGTTCCTTATGCTTGCTAGGTGAACTCTCGACCGGATATAACTTGAGCTATGTCTGCAACCAGTTGAAATGCTTAAGGTCTTTCTGCGAGTCAAGGTCGTCATAACATCCTCTGCCCTGTACATCTAATTCCAAGTTGCCAGGCATGATGGGGTGCCCCTGTAAACCCAGCCCCCCGGGAAAGCAAAGGCCGGGGTTAGAGCTGCAAGACCCTCTCTCAAGAGCCCCAGATTCCGGGGGCAGGGGGCAGAGTGGAGGTATTAGCTCCGTAATGGAGTTGCTTGCCTTGAATACGCTGGGTTCAATCCCCAGCACGGGTTGTTGATTTTCTCAGTGATTGAGTCCAGGTCTTTAACTTTTGAGGCATGCTCTATGTTGCTCCATCTGGCTTTGAACTTGATATCCTCCTGCCCCAGTCTTCCAGCTACTGGGATTACAACTGCATATGCCTAGTTCAGCGTTGTTTTATTTTGTACAGAGTCAATCATGTAGCCAAGGCTGTCCATAGACTCCCAATTCTCCTTCCTGTACTTCCCAGGTGCTGGAATTTTGGGCATGTGTTAACTGGGACCCCAAGCTTTGGCAGGGATTTTTAATGCCTCTAGCAGATGCCTACGCTACCCTCTGCGTTCCTTTCCAACGCCTACCCTGTCACCCTTGCATTCTCTTCGTGGGGAGGGATCACAGATCTGAGGAACCCAGGGGCCAGTAAGTAGGCTGATCCCGAGAACACAGCTGCTTCGATTCCCCCTTCTCCCCATCCGCCAGCCTCCAGCAGCTCCCCCCCCCCCCGAGCCCCCATCCTCCATGGTGACCACTTCCTGTTTACAGTGTAAGGACACCACGCCGTCCCTCAGAAGCGACATCACCAGACGACCTCCCAGCGTCCATTCCCTTCACCGAGCTAGGGACGCCCAGCCTCACCTGCACCCTGCTGCTGCATTCGTGCAACTGGGCCTTAAACCTGACCACATCGGTATCCACGGAAACCAGAGGCTGACAGCTTTCTGAGCCAAGGGTGAGGTGCTCAGGCTCTACAAGCTTCCCGGTGCCAAAAAGGTCTCTATTGACGGTCACCACGAGCTCAGCTTCCAGACACTCCACCTCCACGGATGATGTAGGCGTCACTGGGTTCGCAGTTCCACCGGGCAAGAGCCACTGAGGCAGGGCAGAGCACAGCTCCGTGCCCCCGCACAGCACGAGACAGAGGAAGAGAGGATAGCGGTAGCTCGGCCCCATGGTGCTGCCTGAATTAAGGCTGGGTGCAGAGTAAGCGGCAGACGCTACCCTGGCATCTTATATCCCTGGAGGCCCACCCTCCCACCTGAATTCTCTCGATTGCCCTCAGTCTCTGGTGGAGCCCATTAGCAAGCAACTCAAACTTCAAGCAAGCCTCAAACCTCACCTGGACCAAGAATTAGGCTCTGGTTGTATAGTTTGAAGATACCCCCATGTGATTCCTAGTCAAGGCTTTTGTTTATTTGGTTGGTTTGGGTTTTGTGTTGTTGCTATTTTATTTTATTTGTGGTGGGATTTGTTTTGGGGTTTTGGGTTTATTGGTTTGTTTGTTTGTTTGTTTGTTTGTATCCGAGACAGGATTTCATAGTGTAGCAGCTTTGGCTGTCCTGGAGCTTGCTCCACAGACCAGACTGGCCTTGAACTCAGACATCTGCCTGCCTCTGCCTCCCAAGTGCTGCTTTTGCCACCAACCAGGCTCCTATTCGTGTTTTAATTCTTTTTTTCCTGTGGAACTGGACACAAAGTTTCCTAAAAGCGACGCAAATAAGCGAAGCCAATGCTCTCCCACGGAGCTGGACCCTCAGGTCCCTCTGGGGGAGTCTAGGCAAGTGCTCTAACCTAGGCTTTAACCTCAGCCTTCTTTTCACTTCTTGGAGACAATCTTAGTAAAGTTGCCTGCACCGGCCTCACCCTGTGACCTGGCAGGCCTGAACTTTACAGTCCTCCAGCCTCAATCTCCCAAGTAGCTGTGGTGAAAGGCCTGAGCCATGAGGCTGGGTTCTGTACGCACATGAAAGCCTGGTCGGCCATCATTTTCCACCTTCTCACTATTCCCACCCCTTGGTGCTCAGGGCTTGAGGCAATCGAGTCTGGGCTGGGGAAGGGGCGTGGAGGTGGGGCACGACCCTGGAGTGATGCTCTGATTGAAAGATGCAGGGGTTTCTTAGAAACAGCTGGGGGGATTCTTGCCAAATGAAGACTATAAAGGCATTAATTAGGCATCAAGAGAAAATGTATGTGTCTGGGATGTAGTCAACACTCATCCCTAAGGGCGAACGCCTCAATTGCGATCAACCCCTACAAGTCAAAAGCAGTTTAAGATCATTCATTTGTATATTTTATTTTTCATAATTTTAATTTTATTTATTATTGTTTTTGTTGTTTTGGTTTTTTTTCTTTTCAAGATAGGGTTTCTCCATATAGGCCTGGCTGTCCTGGAACTCTCTCCATAGATCAGACTAGTCTTGAACTAAGAGATCCTCCTGCGTTCTGCCTCTTGAATTCTGGGGTTAAAGGCGTGCACCACCATTACCCACTTGATTTTATTTTTAATGCGGGAAACGCAAAATCCCCCACAACCATCAATTCTGCAGTCTCAAATTTGGGGCCATTTGTGAGGTCAGGACATCTGTAGTGTAATGGAAGACACTCCTCCCGAGAAAACCATGTTCCTGGTCATCGTGTTTCCCGTCCAGGTAAATACTGATGTTTGCTTTTTCGGGCAAGGTCTTGCTCTGTAGCCCAGGCTGGTCTTAAACACACGATGATTCCCCTGGCTTAAATTTCCTAGTGCCAGGATTACAAGTGTGAGCCACCACACCTAGTTTTATTTTAACTGTTTTTTTTAAACATTTATTTATTTCGTGTGGATGGAGGGGGTGGACACATGTGCCACAGTTTGGAGGTCGGAGAACAACTTTCGTGAGTCGGTTCTCTCCTGCCTCATGTCGTCAGGCTCGACAGCAAGTGCCTTTGCCCTAGGCTTCAGCCATTTTGCCAGCCTCAATTCTTCTATTTTATCATTTTCTTTTACTTTAGACAGATTGGCCACACTACCTGATATAGTTTACTTTTTACAGCTGAGGTATTACGTGTCACCAAGTCTGGGCTAATTTTCCCGTCTCAGCCTCCAGATTTTTACCACTCTTTGGGCTTCAGCATTTATATTTTTCTCAGTGGATATATTTATATAAATTACTGGGGAGGTGATAGGAATGTAGCCCAGGCTTGCCTCAGAATCAAAATCCACTGCTGACTGTGAGCGCACACAGCTTTAATCACGGCAGTAGGGAGGCAGAGGCAAGTGGATTTCTGCGAGTTTGAGCCAATTCCAGGACAGCTAGAGTTACATGGTGAGATCCTGCCTCAAACAAACAGCAGAATCCTCCTGTCTCAGCCTTCTGAGTGCGAGGATTATAGGCACGCTACTGCCCTACCCAGCATTAATTTCATGTTTTATTTTTGTGACATGGGGAGTCAAACCCAGGCGCTTACACTGACTGAGGAGTTAGTAGATCTTGGCACAAATATCAAAGGACAAATTCTTCAGCAGAGTCCATCAAGGGACTGTGCTCAATCCGCTTCATTTTCTGGGAGGGAGACAAGGAATTATTGAGGCAGAGCCTGATGTGAGAACCAAGATGGAGCAGTCAGGTGAGCCTGTGACTGAAGCCCAGGTCCCTGGAGAGGAGACTAGAAGGACACTGAGGTGGGCCAGGCACAATTCTGTGGGTGTCAGGCTCACATGTTGGACCTGGTGAGCGAAAATATCCAAGTACTGAAACTGACAGATGCTGCGGTCAGCCCTGGGTGTGAGGAGATGCTGGATGTCAATTAGAGTCAGGTGACTACCACACGGGGCCTGACAGTAATTAGTAAAGGACCTCAGGTTCCTAGGATTAGGGAGGGGCCTAACCTTGGGTCCCTGGCCTTGGCGAGTTTGTTAGCCTTAGCTGTGTTTGCTGGTTGTGTTGGAAACAGGAGCAGTGTTCAAGATGATAGAGCAGAGTCAAAATGTGCTTTGTGCTCACGTCCCCATTCCTCCCTCAACTGGGGCGATCCTTCCTGACAGGTCAGCAGACACAAAGCTGGAGCTGTATGAGGCTGGGGTGGTGACGCATCCTGAAATCCCAGGATGTAGGAGACTGAGGCAGGAGGCTTGTGGGATTGAAGCCGGCCTTGATGACACAGCAAGAACCAGTCTCACAAAATAAACAGAGGGAGCTGTTGAGAGGACTCCACAGCTCAGCGTGTCTGCCTCAAGGTCTAAGGATCTGACTTCAGTCCCCAGAACCCACAGAAAGGCAAGCAAAAGGCTGGAGAGACAGCTCAGTTATTAGGTGTGCTTACTGCCATTCTATAGGACACCAGTTCAGCCGGGCGGTGGTGGCGCACGCCTTTAATCCCAGCACTCGGGAGGCAGAGGCAGGGGGATCTCTGTGAGTTCGAGGCCAGCCTGGTCTACAAGAGCTAGTTCCAGGACAGGAACCAAAAAGCTACAGAGAAACCCTGTCTCGAAAAATTAAAAAAAAAAAAAAAAGACACCAGTTCAATTCCCAGCACCTGTACTGGGTGGCTACTAAACCACCTATAACTCCAGCTACAGGGGATTTGTAGAAGCCTCTCCTGGCTTCCTCTAACACTCATTTGCACGTGGCATACACTAACACATGCATAAACATATTCATAAATAAATTTCTTTTTTTGAGACAGGGTTTTTCTGTGTAGCCTTGGCTATCCTGGAACTTACTCTGTAGACCAGGTTGGCCCTGAACTCTCAAAGATCAATCTTCCTCTGCCTCCTGAGTGCTGGGATTAAAAGCAGGTGCCACCACCATATAAATAAATCTTTAAAAATAAATAAAAGGCAGGAGAGATGGCTTGGTAGTTAGACTACTTGACAGTCTTACAGAGGACTTGGGTTCCGTTCCCAGCACCCACATGGCAGCCCACAACTATCTGTAACTCCAGATGGTCGAGAGCTATCATGTGGTTGCTGGGAACGGAACCCGAACTAAGGAACTCTAGAAGAGCAGCCAGTGCCCTTAACCTCTGAGCCATATCTCCAGCCCAAGAACCAAGTTTCTATTCCCAAGACACACATGGAGGCTCACAACTAACTGGAGGTATGAAGAAGGCATTGAGTCCCTTGAGACTGGAGTTACAGACAAAGGCACCAGGCACATATGTGATGCTTAGAAATATACAAAAATGGGACTGGAGAGCTGGCTCAGTGGTTAAGAGCACTGCCTACTCTCCCAGAGGTCCTGAGTTCAATTACCAGTAAACACATGGTGGCTCAACCCTCTGGAATGAGATCTGGGGCCCTCTTCTGGTGCAGGTATACATGCAGACAGAACACTGTATACTACATAATAAATAAAGTCTTTAAAAATAAGAAAGAAATATATGCCAGCAAAACATTCATACACAATAATGGAAGCATTTTAAATTATTCTAACAAAATGAATAAAATATCAATCAAAAAAATTTTAAAGGCAAGGGCTAAGCTCTACTCAGTGGTAGAGCTCCTGTCTAGATTTCCCCAGTGAAGGACTTTATAAGAGTCACCGTCATGGTGTCTCTTCACAGCAATAGAAACCCTAAGACACCAGGGAAGCATTCTGCTACTAAACTACTGCTCCAGCCCAAGCCACCCATTTGAGCTCCACCCTTCAGTGTGACCCTCCACCAGCTGCTGTATTAGAGCATCTTCCTCTAGGTCTATGCCTAACAACTGCGGCCAGCAAGCAAACATTCATTTGACCCATTAAAGCTGATTGACATTTCAGGTAGCTAGAAAAGACGAGGTGCTGCTTGTCCTGGTGGTGCAAGCCTGGAGTCCTTGAAGTGGGAGATAAAAACAAAAGGATCAGCAACTCAAGGTCGTCCTCAGTTTGCGCATGCAAGAGCAAGGCCAGCTGGGCTAAGTTTCTATCTCAAACAAAAAAAAAAAGGAAAGGAAAGGAAAGGAAAGGAAAGGGAAGGGAAGGGAAGGAAAGGAAAGGAAAGGAAAGGAAAGGAAAGGAAAGGAAAGGAAAGGAAAGGAAAGGAAAGGAAAGGAA
>NC_022010.1:21576702-21579443 GCF_000317375.1 Microtus ochrogaster
AAGCCATTTCTGACAATTCTGAATCCTCTCAGCCTCCGTGCCATAGTGCTTCCCCTCCTCCCCTGGGAACCAAGGACCTAACAGCTACACTCGCACGTACGTTTTTCAGAAATTGGGGCAAGATAACCTTTAAGATGTTGATTCAGTTCCTGAACAATTACCCATACACGTATGTTTTGATTCAGTCTCCTGGGAAATGGGGTCAAAATGACCTCTTACCTCATCTGATCCGGCAACAGCTCTCCAGCCAATTATTGGTAATAGCCCCTTTGAATAAACCAATCATAATAGTCAAAGAACAACCCCCCTTGCTTCTGTGGCCTTCTTTAAAAGTAGTCTGTACCAGCTATTCGAGGTGTCTCGGCTTCCCGAATGCTGAGGGACCCTGTCATGACAGAATTAATAAAATCCTCATGCTCTTGCATCAGCAATGGTGTGAGGGGTGGTGTCTAGGGGCAATTCCTCCTCGGTGTTTGGACTCTAGAGTTCAACAGGCTCACAAAAGTAAACACTGGGCAAGGTGGGTAGTCAGTCGGCTAGAGTGGAGGAAACAACTCTTCTTGCTGGAGGTGGAAGAGAGGAGTAAAAACTGACCAGGGAGAGTAAAAACCCAAGAGATGCCAAGACAGCTCTTCCCGATTCCTGAGACAAAAGGAAATCCCAGCCACCCCTTCTGAGGCCATCAACTACCAAAGGATCTCCTCTCAGAACCCACAACTCTATATTCCCAAATTCCTACTCCACACTCCTTGGCGACCACCCAGAACTACAGTTATTTTGACAACCTAATTGGGGCATTTTTTTTTTCTGCTTTGACCTTACTGGTTACAGGGATTTTAAGGTTTGTTTTCTTTGATGTGTGTGTGTATCTGAGTATACGGCACATGTGCACAGGTGTCTATAGAGGCCAAAGGAGGACATCAGATCTGGAACTGAAGGTTCAAGTGGATCCCAGCAACTATACTGTGAGGCACCTGATGTGGGTGATGAATCTGAAATCAGGGCCTACGGAAAAACAATTGCTCCTAACTATTTCTCTAGGCCCTGTATATTCATGCGTACCAGTGTTTTGATTCCACATTTAAGTATGTGCATGTGTGTGCATTCCTGCTACCCATGATGGTCAGAAGGGCTTATCAGATCCCCTGCAACTGGAGCTATAGATGGTTGAGAAAACAGTGGGAACTGAGAATTGAGTCCCTAGTCTTCTACAAGAGCAACAAGCGCTCTTTATTGCTGAGGCATTTTTGGGGTTTGGTTATTGTTGTTTTGAAAACAAAGTCTTGGGACTGGAGAGATGGCTCAGTGGTTAAGAGCACTGACTGCTCTTCCAGAGGACCGGGGTTCAAGTCCCAGCACCCACATAGCACGTCATACATGTCGGTAACTCCAGTTCCAGGTGATGCAACACCTTTACACAGACATACATGCAGGCAAAACACCAATGTACATAAAATAAAAATAAATAAATTATAAAAAAGAAAGACAACAGGGTCTCTTCAGGGAGCCCTGGCTATCTTAGAACTCACTCTGTAGTCCAGGATGGCCTCGAACTCAGATCTGCCTGCTTCTCCCTCCCAAGTGTTGGGATTAAGCTGTGAGCCACAACCACAACCAAAACCTTGGTTTGTTTGTTTGGTTTTTAATATTTATTTATTTATTTATTTATTTATTTATTTATTTATCTATTATTTGTTTATTTTTATTTATTTATTTATTTATTATGTATACGATATTCTTTCTGCATGTATGCCTGAAGGCAATGCTCTTAACCTCTGAGCCATCTCTTCAGTCCCCGTGGTTTGTTTTTTAATAGTCTTTCCTGCTCTTCCAAAGGTCCTGAGTTCAATTCCCAGCAACCACATGGTGGCTCACAACCATCTGTATTGAGGTCTGGTGCCCTCTTCTGACCTTCAAGCATACATGCAGAAAGAATATTGCATACATAATAAATATATAAATATTTTTAAAAAATAGTCATTCATATCCTAGAAAGAGCTCCTGCTTTCTATAAATCTAAGGATAACCTTGAACTCCTAATCCTCTTGTCTCTACCTCCAAGTGTTGAGATGAGATACCTGAGCCACCCCTCCTGGGACTTTGGACAGGTAACTTTCTGTCGCCTGACCTGAAGAACAGAGCAAGCAGTTCCCTTTTCACCCTTACCCCATGGTAATCAGATCCCTGGAGCCAGTGCTAGAAAATTCCATACCCTACAGAAGTCAGTCTGACCGCGCAGTGATGGCACATGCCTTTAATCCCAGCAATCCAGAGGCCTACACCTGAAGGCAGTCAGACCTTGATCTACAAAGCAAATGCCAGCCTAGCCAAGTATTGAGAGTGAAATCCTGTCTGAAAAACAAAACAAAGCAAAAGGCCCTGCATAACTATAGCTCAGGCCTATGACCCCAGCACTGCAGAGAAGGAGACAGGGGGATTTCTGCAAGTCTGGGGTCAGCTAAAGGGACATAGAGAGATTGCCTCAAAACAAACATTAACAGTGATAGTAGAATTTCACTTCTATTTTAATAAAGAAATCTTGCTTGAAGATCAGAGAGTAAAACAGCCTCACTGGTCAGCCTTAAAGATCAGGCAATGGCAACACACCATTTTTTTTTTTTGAGACAGGGTTTCTCTGTAACTTTGGTGCCTGTTCTGGAACTAGCTCTTTGTGTGTGTGTGTGTGTGTGTGTGTGTGTGTGTGTGTGTGTGTGTGTGTTCCACCGAGTCTCTATTTACAG
>NC_022010.1:21581303-21581829 GCF_000317375.1 Microtus ochrogaster
GCTCCTTCAGGATCTCTTGGTATTTGGCGTCGATCTCCCGCATCAGCGAGACCTTCCTCTGCAGGTCGAAAGGCAGTGACTCGACAGAGTCCAGGCAATCCTCCACATAGTTCACCAGGTGGATCTGCTCCCCGTTGGCAGGACTCATCGTGGTTCACCGCGGAGGTCCCCGGCGACTTGGCTGCTTTCTGCTTCCTCAACCCCAGGCCCCCTCAAACAGCACTGCAAAATGCAAAAGCTCTCGCCCTCCCGCGCTCATGGGCTGCGACAGTCGAAGCTCTGGAACTAGCTCTTATAGACCAGGCTGGCCTATGAACTCACAGAGATCTGCCTGCCTCTCCCTCCCGAGTGCTGGGATTGAAGGCTGTGCCACCCAACTGGTAACACACACCTTTAATCCCAGTAGTTACACTAGTTGCTATAGAAACCGGGTGGGGCACGCCTTTAATCTCAGTCTTGGAGAGGATTATAAAAGGGGAGGAGACAGCTCTCAGAGACAGTCTAATTCTTAGATTCTTTTTTTTTT
>NC_022010.1:21586056-21587627 GCF_000317375.1 Microtus ochrogaster
CAATAAATAAATAAATTAAAAAAAATAAATATATTAGATCATGTGTTTGTGGTGGGCTATATTATACCCATTGCTACTGTGGGGCCCATGTAGGATGCTGCCCACACAAGTTCAGGATATACACAGAGACAGACACAATTAAGCCTTGCATGCTGTCTCCAAGCACTTGTGAGGAGGCTGAGACAGACCATTGAGTTCAAGGCCAACTAGGCTACAGAATTCCAGGTCACTAAACCAAGTCAGGTCTGCTAGCACACACTATATCCTCTGGAAGATAGGGAAATGCTCTTAACCTCTGAGCCATCTCTCCAACCCACGTGATTTTTTTTTGTTGTTGTTGTTTTTAGAGACAGGGTTTCTCTGTGGTTTTGGAGCCTGTCCTGGAACTAGCTCTTGGGAGGCAGAGGCAGGCAGATCTCCGTGGTTTGTTTTTGAATAGTCATTCCCGCTCAAGGGTCCTGAGTTCAATTCCCAGCAACTACATGGTGACTCACAACCATCTCTAATGAGGTCTGGTGCCCTCTTCTGGCCTACAAGCATACATGCGGACAGAATATTGCATACATAATAAATAAATAAATATTTAAAAAATTAGTCATTCATATCCTAGAAAGATCTCCAGCTTTCTATAAACCTAAGGATAACCTTGAACTCCTAATCTTGTCTCTACCTCCAAGTGTTGATTTGAGAATGTGAGCCACCGTCCTTGGACATTGGACAGGTAGCTTTCTGTGTGCTGACCTGAAGAACAGAGCAAGCAGTTCCCTTTTCACCCTTACCAATGGCAATCAGATCCCTGGAGCCAGTGCTAGAAAATTCCATACCCTTCAAAAGTCAGTCTGACCGGGCAGTAATGGCACATGCCTTTAATCCCAGCAATCCGGAGGCCTACACCTGAAGGCAGTCAGACCTTGATCTACAAAGCAAATGCCAGGCTAGGCAAGTATAGAGTGAAATCCTGTCTGAAAAAACACAAAGCAAAAGGCCCTGCATAGCTATAGCACAGGCCTATCAACCCAGCACTCCAGAGAAGGAGACAGGGGGATCACTGCAAGTCTGGGGTCAGCTAAAGGGTCATAGAGAGATTGCCTCATAACAAATATTAACAATGATAGCGGCATTTCACTTCTATTGTAATAAAGAAAACTTGCTTGAAGATCAGAGAGTAAAACAGCCTCACTGGTCAGCCTTAAAGACCAGGCAATGGGAACACACTCTTTTTTTTTTTTTTGACAAGGTATCTCTGTAACTTTGGTGACTGTCCTGGAAGTAGCTCTTGTAGACCAGGCTGGCCTATGAACTCACAGAGATCTGCCTGCCTCTGCCTCCAGAGTGCTGGGATTAAAGGCTTGTGCCACCCAAATGCCCGGCTGGTAACACACACCTTTAATCCCAGTAGTTACACTAGTTGCTATAGAAACAGGGTGGGGCATGCCTTTAATCTCAGTCTTAGAGAGGATTATAAAAGGAGAGGAGACAGCTCTCAGAGGCAGTCTAATTCTGAGATTCTTAGAGGAAGGATCGTCATTTCAGACTGAGGTAAAGGTAAGAGCCAGTTGTTAGGAATATTT
>NC_022010.1:21588397-21590497 GCF_000317375.1 Microtus ochrogaster
GAGTTATTCGGATGGTAGAAATGCAGAAAGATCCAATGGAGCCACCAAGATTCAAGATTAATAAGAAAATTCCTCGGGGACCACCGTCTCCTCCTGCACCCGTGATGCATTCTCCTAGTCGGAAGATGACGGTAAAGGAACAGCAGGAGTGGAAGATTCCCCCGTGTATTTCCAACTGGAAGAACGCAAAGGGTTACACAATTCCTCTGGAGAAGCAGCTGGCTGCTGATGGAAGAGGACTTCAGACCGTGCACATCAACGAAAATTTTGCCAAACTGGCTGAAGCTCTATACATCGCTGATCGGAAGGCTCGTGAAGCTGTGGAAATGTGAGCGCAAGTGGAGAGAAAGATGGCTCAGAAAGAAAAGGAGAAGCATGAAGAGAAACTTAGAGAAATGGCCCAGAAAGCCAGAGAGAGGAGAGCTGGGATCAAAACCCACATGGAAAAAGAGGATGGAGAAGCACGTGAAAGGGACGAAATCCGTCAAGACAGGCGAAAAGAGAGACAGCATGACCGGAACCTTTCCAGGGCAGCCCCTGATGAGTGGTCAAAACTACAGAGAAACGAGAATCGAGATATCAGTGAAGTCATTGCTCTTGGTGTGCCCAAACCTCGGACTTCCGATGAAGTTCAGTATGACCAGAGGCTCTTCAACCAAACCAAGGGTATGGACAGTGGATTTGCAGGTGGAGAAGATGAAGTTTATAATGTTTATGATCGCGCCTGGAGAGGTGGTAAAGATATGGCTCAAAGCATCTACAGGCCTAGTAAAAATCTGGACAAGGATATGTATGGTGATGACCTAGAAACTAGGATAAAGACAAACAGATTTGTTCCTGATAAGGAGTTTTCTGGTTCAGACCGTAGACAGAGAAACCGAGAGGGACCGGTTCAGTTTGAGGAAGATCCTTTTGGTTTGGACAAATTTTTGGAAGAAGCCAAACAGCATGGTGGTTCTAAAAGACCTTCTGATAGCAGTCGCCCTAAGGAGCATGAGCACGAAGGCAAGAAGCGGAGGAAGGAGTAGATAGGATCCTCTCCTGAAAGCCAGTGGACTCTGTTCAGACCCTGATGATGCAGATCATTGGGAAACCCTTCGTAAACCATCAGGATAAAAACCAAATCTGGGCGGGAGAGCCCGGCACTACTTTTTATTCCAGGAGTTTAAGGGGGATGGATATTTTACTCTGGATTATTTTTTTTTAAAGAATGGGTTATGTTTGTGCTTCTCCCATCGTGCAGCACTTATAGGAAATACTGTCTGCCCCACAGAGAATTAAGACCACTTCTTGTATGTGACATTTTAATATTTTGTGTAAGAACTTTCTGAATAAAACGGTGAGTTGGATAATGTCCATACTGGGGAAAAAAAAAAAAAGAATGTTGCTCTCCTGGAGGGGTTGGAGGTGTTGGCTTCAGGACGGTGACTCTGGTAGCTTGTAGCTGTGAGAAACTAGCTAAAAAGGACAGAGTAGAGCACAGAGGGCAAAAAAACATGGAGAAAAAAAAAACCCAAAACATATATATGTAAGTTTTGTTCAACTGTATCAGGCAGACTCCATTTAAAAGATTTTTGTAAGAGGCTTATAGGGGCAACAACAGACCTGGCTTTGAACTGTAAGTGCCCATTTTAGAGTCTATGCCCACCTATATGACCTAAGCCCACCTTAGTGGGTCCATCATGGCTCTTAGGTCCAAAGGGGCTGTGGAGATTGAATGCTCAGCGTCCTGGTACACACAGATCTCTCCCTCAGCCAAGCCCGATCCTACAGCATTGACTGCAACCTGACTGGAATTCCCAGCCTGAGCTGACAACTTCATTGGGAATCCTAAAACGACAAAAATAAGTATGAATGGGTCCCCCAAAACCTTATAGCACAGACAAGAAAAGGGACTCACCAAGACGAAGCCACTGTAGCCCAGAAGCTGGGTTTTTTTTTTATTTTTATTTTTTATTTTATTGGGAAAAGGAAAAAAAAGTTTCAGCCTTCTCCCAGCCTCCCACTTCCCTCCCCCTCCTCACACCCTTCTTCCCCTCCCCCACTCCCCTCTCCCTCCCTCTCCAGTCCAAAGAGCAGTCAGGGTTCCCTGCCCTGTGG
>NC_022010.1:21593586-21598182 GCF_000317375.1 Microtus ochrogaster
AAACCATAACATTTTTGTTAAAACAGCCAAATTAAATCTCTTCTTTATACATCTGTTATATTACTTCCAAGTCACTCCCCAACCCCCAAAACCAGGCTGACCTTTGCTGCCGTGTTTAATTGGAACCTCTCTTTGTAGTTTCTAAACTGCTGATCTGCAGCCCCAGTCTCGTTACGGGGTACACCATGAAGACACAGGCTGTCTCTGCCTTCCCGAGTAGAGGACCCGCAGCGCCTCTAAACACACCCATCTGACCGTCCTCGGACTTCGGCAAAGGCAGCGACACAAATACACCAGCGGGTCTGTTCTCACCTGTGAATGTCCACAAACTACCTGTTGTAAGCCCTTTCTTACTTGGACTTCTCCAGGGCTTTGTCCATTGTTTTCTCGTTTGCCCCCCGACATTTGGGGCAGTACCACTTGCCCTTTGGTTTATGGTTGAGTCCCACGCAGGAGAAGTGGAACCACTCGATGGGGCACTGGTCGTTGTCACAGCCGATCATCTCTCCATAGGAGACCTGATTGCACAGACAGTACGTGGGCTCCTTGGGGTCTGCGGGAGAGCCTTCCCTCTCTGCTTTGGCCTTGGAGCGTTTCTTCTTCTTTGAGGTTTTTGCTTTCTTCTCCTTGGGTGTTCCTGAGGTGATGTCATCATGGTCGTGATTATTAGATGCATTCTCTCGATTCTCGTTGTTTCGCTGCCTCCGGGACTGCTTGTTATTCGGCTTGTCTGCCTGAGCGATGGTCTCACTCTTTGACTTGTCCTGGCCGGCCTTGCCGCTGCTGCCAGTGCTGTCGCTGATGTCCTGGTGGGCTTCGAAGAGCTCCACATGACTGTCCAGCTGCCTGGTGCGGTTCTCCACCAGCTCCACCATCTGACTGACGATCTGGATCTTCTCATCGCCCAGCTCCTGGCTGCGGATCAAGGCCCTCTGGATGCAGTGCAGCACCCGCCTCTTCTGGGTGCCGTCCGTCTCCCGCTTGAACTTCTCATAGCAGTCATCCAGCTCCTTCAGGATCTCTTGGTATTTGGCGTCGATCTCCCGCATCAGCGAGACGTTCCTCTGCAGGTCGAAAGGCAGTGACTCGACAGAGTCCAGGTAATCCTCCACATAGTTCACCAGGTGGATCTGCTCCCGGTTGGCAGGATTCATCGTGGTTCAACGCGGAGGTCCCGGGAGACTCGGCTGCTTTCTGCTTCCTCAACCCCAGGCCCCCCTCAAACAGCACTGCAAAATGCAAAAGCTCTCGCCCTCCCGCGCTCATGGGCTGCGACGGTCGAAGCTCTGGAACTAGCTCTTGTAGACCAGGCTGGCCTATGAACTCACAGAGATCTGCCTGCCTCTGCCTCCCGAGTGCTGGGATTGAAGGCTTGTGCCACCCAACTGGTAACACACACCTTTAATCCCAGTAGTTACACTAGTTGCTATAGAAACCGGGTGGGGCACGCCTTTAATCTCAGTTTTAGGATTATAAAAGGGGAGGAGACAGCTCTCAGAGACAGTCAGAGGCACCAGACCTCATTACAGATGGTTGTGAGCCACCATGTGGTTGCTGTGTATTGAACTCAGGACCTTTGGAAGAGCAGACAATACTCTTAACCACTGAGCCATCTCTCCAGCCCCTGAGGCAAAGTTGTAAGGTTTTTTTTTGAGACAGTATTTCTGTGTAGCCCTGGCTGTCGTGGAGTTCGCTCTGTAGACCAGGCTGGCCTCAAACTCTTTAGAGATCCCTGCCTGCCTCTGCCTCCAGAGTGCTGGGGTTAAAGTGTGTGTGCCGCCACCGCTGGCTGCAAAATTGTAATGTTAACCAGATCCAAACCATACACCCTGGGAATGCTTTCTTGGCCCTTGGCCTATGGGAAGTTAAGGAATCCAACCTAGGAAGGCAGACAGACAAAGCTCAGTTCGACCTGCCCTCTGCTGGCCAGTAAAGAAGAGAGCTGGGCTGGAGAGAAGAGCTCAGTCCCTCCTTAGGAGCTTCTGGGTTCAATTCCCAGCACTCTCATGGCAGGTCACAACTGTCCATAACCCCAGTTCCAGGGGCTGCAAGCACCTTTTATGGTGTACGTACGAGCAAAACACCCACACATAAAAATTAATTGAAAAAAAAATAAAGGTGGTGGCTCAAGCCTTAATCCCAGTACTTGGAAGGCAGAGGCAGGTGGATCTCTATGACTTCCAGGCCAGCTGGGCTACAGAGCTAGTTCCAAGACAGGCTCTAAAGCTACAGAGAAACCCTGTCTCAAATACCAAAGCTGTGATAACCAAGATGGAGCAGTCAGGTGGGCCTGTGACTGAAGCCCAGGTCCCTGGAGAGGAGACTAGAAGGACACTGAGGTGGGCCAGGCACAATTCTGTGGGTGTCAGGCTCACATGTTGGACCTGGTGAGCGAAAATATCCAAGTACTGAAACTGACAGATGCTGCGGTCAGCCCTGGGTGTGAGGAGAGACTGGATGTCAATTAGAGTCAGGTGACTACCACACGGGGCCTGACAGTAATTAGTAAAGGACCTCAGGTTCCTAGGATTAGGGAGGGGCCTAACCTTGGGTCCCTGGCCATGGCGAGCTTGTTAGCCTTGGCTGTGTTTGCTGGTTGTGTTGGAAACAGGAGCAGTGTTCAAGATGATAGAGCAGAGTCAAAATGTGCTTTGAGCTCACGTCCCCATTCCTCCCTCAACTGGGGCGATCCTCCCTTACAGGTCAGCAGACAAAAAGCTGGAGCTCTGTGAGGCTGGGGTGGTGATGCAGCCTGAAATCCCAGGATGTAGGAGACTGAGGCAGGAGGCTTGTGGGATTGAAGCCGGCCTTGATGACACAGCAAGAGCCAGTCTCACAAAATAAACAGGGGAGCTGTTGAGAGGACTCCACAGCTCAGCGTGTCTGCCTCAAGGTCTAAGGATCTGAGTTCAGTCCCCAAAACCCACAAAAGTCTAGAACGACAACTCAGTAATTAGATTCACTTATTGCCCTTCCAGAGGACACCAGTTCAATTCCCAGCACCTATACCGGGTGGCTACTAAACCACCTATAACTCCAGCTACAGGGGATTTGTAGAAGCCTCTCCTGGCTTCCTCGAACACTCATTTGCACATGGCATACACTAACACACACATATACATATTCATAAATAAGTCTCTCTCTTTTTTGAGAAAGGGTTTTTCTGGTTAGCCTTGGCTATCCTGGAACTCACGCTGTAGACCAGGTTGGCCCTGAACTCACAAAGATCCACGTACCTCTGCTCCTGAGTGCTGGGATTAAAGGCATGTGCCATCACCACATAAATAAATCTTTAAAAAAATAAATAAAAGACAGGAGAGATGGCTCAGTAGTTAGAACATTTGACAGGCCTACAGAGGACCTGGGTTCAGTTCCCAGCACCTACATGGAGGCTCACAACTAACTGTAACTTCATTCTCAAGGGATCAAATGCCTTCTTCTCACTTCCAAAATCTCCAGGCACAAATGTGATGTTCAGAAATATATGCAAGTTTGACTGTAGAAATGGCTCCGAGGTTAAGAGCACTGCCTACTCTTCCAGAGGTCCTGAGTTCAATTCCCAGCAACCGTGGCTCACAACGCTCTGGAATGAGATCTGGTGTCCTCTTCTGGTGCAGGCATACTTGCAGACAGAACACTGCATACTACATAATAAATAAATAAATGTTTTGGGGAGGGGGAGGGAAATTGGAGGCGGTGGCGGAGAAGAGACAGAAATCTTTAATAAATAAATAAATTTTTTTTAAAAGTAAATAAATAAATAAATGTTTAAAAATAAGAAAGAAAGAAAGAAAGAAAGAAATATAAGCAAGGAAAACATTCATACACATAAAGGAAAATTTTTAAATTATTCCAACAAATGAATAAAATATTAATCAAAAATTTTTAAAGACAGTGGTAGAGCTCCCGCCTAGAAGTCCCCAGTGAAGGACTGGGGGCATGGTTCAGTGATAGAGTACTTGCTTAGCATTTGCAATGCCTTGGGTTCCATCCACAGCAGGACCATAAATAGATAAATAAATAGACAGATAACTAATACAAAAAATGAAAACAGTTAGCTCTTTTCTAAGTCATTATCCTGAGATGTTAAAAATGAATTTTGTTTTTTTCTCCTTGATCCCTTGACTTAAACCTAGAGCCATGCTTTCTGCATTCTGGGTTCTTCTAGAACACCACCAGAGCACATCAGCATGGAGGCCAGTGGTGCTCCACTGCTAAAATGATTCCATCTAGTAAGTAATGAAAGATTTGCATGCAAACGAAGCATTTGGTAGATCTCTGAGGTAGAGGCCAGCCTGGTCTACAAAGTGAGTTCTACGACAGCCAGGACTACACAGGGAAACCCTGCCTGAAAACCACCCCCCACCAAAAATATAAGAAAGAAAGAAAGAAAGAAAGAAAGAAAGAAAGAAAGAAAGAAAGAAAGAAAGAAAGAAAGAAAGAAAGAAGCCGGGCGGTGGTGGCGCATGACTTTAATCCCAGCACTTGGGAGGCAGAGGCAGGCAGATCTTTGTGAGTTCGAGACCAGCCTGGTCTACAAGAGCTAGTTCAGGACAGGCTCCAAAACCACAGAGAAATCCTGTCTCAAAAAACCAA
>NC_022010.1:21598282-21604003 GCF_000317375.1 Microtus ochrogaster
CAGCTCTCTGTACTCTAAGGAAACTTGTTTTGTGGGCTGGTGTGATGGCTCAGTTGGGTAAAGGAACTTGCCACCAAGTCCAATGACCTACACTGTGGAAGAAAGAACTGACTCATGCAAGGTGTGCGCTGACTGCCACATCCACAGACTGGCACATGTGCACCTACACATGTTCACACACGTAAATGAGTGTCATAGAATTTGTGTCTGTGTTTAAAACAGGGTCTCACTATTTATCTCCAGTTGTCCTAGAACTCACAGAGTCTCACCTGCCTCTGCCTCCTGAGTCCGTGAGCCCCCAGGCCTGGCTTCTTTTGCTTTTCTGGGGCTTGACTTTGATTTTCCAAGCATGCTGAACAAGCACCCTCACCCTGTGAGCCATCTCCCTTGCCCTGATTGTTGATTTCCTCCCTTCGTTTCTATTTCTGTGTTGAGAGAGGGTCTTACTAGGTAGCTGAGGATAACCTTGTTCTCACAGTGTAGCCCAGGCTGCCTCTCCATCGCCTGTGTCTGATGTTGCAGCTGTCCTCTTTACCGGGCTAGGAACCCATTCAGGTTTTTCTGCAACCTGAGCCTAGAAGAGAGAGCTGGGAGAAAGGAGGGGCCACCTGGCCTCACGGCTCCTCCTTTTCCTCCGTGCCCTTCCTCTGGGCCGCTCACAGCACTAAGGACCACCTCCACTCTCCCTTCACCTCTCTGGGCCCCAAAGGTCAGGTGGGGACAGGTTGGGGCCACCAGCAGCTCCATGGCCAGCGATATCGCCTCTTCTCTCCTTCCAGCTACGGAAAGAAAAGAAGAAAGGTCTGTGTTGATCTGCATTTGGGGGGCCCTTCCCCCTCCTAAACTTCCCAGGGCAGAGGCAGTCATTGGAACTTGGATTATCTGGAGACGAAAGGACGGAAAGAGCCCAGAACACCCCCACAGGTACGAATCCTTTAGTTTTGCTGGTTTGTGTGTGTGTGTGTGTGTGTGTGTGTGTGTGTGTGTGTGTTCTCTGTTTGTAGTAACAGTTTCCTATTAAGACCTCCAGAGACCCTTCTTTAAAAAAAAAAAACTCTTACTATTACATTATTTATTTATGTGTGTACAGGCACACATACACGACAGTAACGGGGCAGTTTGCAAGAGTGTTCTCTCCTACCAATATGTTGATCTGGGGAATTGAACTCTTGAACTCAGGTCATCAGACTTGGCACCAATGGCCTTTACCCGCTGAGCCAACTCATCGACTGCTTCCTGAGACCCTTTTGCAAATAAGAACAACGTGGCTTTGCAGCCTCTGATCACCTGCCCCACCGGGGCTGAGAAAGAAACCCAAGAAGACTCAAGAACCCTGGATCAGTAGTTAAGAGCAGTGGCTGCTCTTGCTGAGGTCCAGGGTTCGATTCCCAGCACCCACATGGTGATTCACAGCTGTCTATAGCAACTCTAGCCCCAACGCCCTCTTCTGGCCTCCCCAGATACCAGGTACATATGCAGTACCCATATATACCTGCAGACCAAACACCTATGCCCATAAAACTAGAACACAAATATCTGAAAGAACCCTGGAAGGCAGATGTGGTGGGGCACGCGCCTATAATCCCAGTGTTCAGGGATGGAAACAGGAACGTGAAGCGCACAAGGTCACCTTTGGCTACAGAGGAGTTTGAAACCCTCTTCAAAAACAAAGCACCACAGCCTCTTAGGACAGGGACAAAGCGGTCCCTCCACTGCTGTCCACTGAGAATGGGGCAGGGAGAGGGACAGACTAGAGGAGTCAGTTTGGAGCGGAAGGCGGTGGGGCTGAGCCTGGGTTCCCTGGCACACCGTGATCTAGAGAGTCAGGCTGTCTGGGATTTCAAGTCCCTGTCAGCTATCCTGGAGGAGAGTGTCTGTCTCTCTGGCATCCTAGGCTGCAGAAGCATCTGCATCTGAGAATGCATCTGAGGATTTCTGGCAGGGTCCCTCTGGGAGGGAGGTGAACAGGTCCTGGGTGGCAGGAGGGCTCCCTTAGAACCTGGGAGCCATGGGAAGGCCCAGGAAATTACGCATCCCTACCAGGAAAGACTGACTTGTAGCTGCCATCCTTACGGTTCCCAGTTCCCGGGTCCCAGCTGTCTCCAGTCAGGGTGGGAGGAAGACAAAAGGGGATTATTCTGCGGGGGACTATCCTGGGCTTCCATGAATGGAGTGTTGAAAACCTCGCGTCTGCATCCAGATCTGTTTTCAACCCTCTGTCCAAATGCACTGTCTGCTTGCCAGGGTGGAGTCAAAAGCACGGGAGAGATCCTCCAGGGAGGGGCACCATGCCCCTGGGCACCTCGGGCTTCAGGATCCCACACAGGGCCATTTTCTCCTCTACTGGCCCCAAAGGGGCTGGGAGGCAGGTGTGTGCTTCTCTCCTCCAGCCCACGCAAGCCCGGTCCTGCCCCCTCGGTCCTCCAGCTATTTTCTGCATCTGTGCGTTTTCCCTTACTCTTAGGATCTTAGTGCACAAATTATGTAAAATTTGCTTGAGATTCGCAGGTATTGTTTCTTTGTTTTTTGTTTTTAGGCAGGCCCTGGCTGACCTGGAGCTGTCTTCTAGACCAGGCTGGCTCTCACTCACAGAGGCCTGCCTTCATCGGGGAATATTGTTTTTTTAAGATTTATTTTTATATGGTATCTCGCCTGCATGTATGTCTGTGTGAGGGTGCCAGATCCCTCCGGGCTGTAGTCACAGACAGTTGTGAGCCACCTTGTGGGTACTGGAAATGGAACCCAGGTCCTCTGGAAGAGCAGCCAGTGCTCTTAACCACTGAGCCATCTCTCCAGCCCGCCCCTGGAGATTTTGTTTTTGTTTTTTGAGAGGAACAGGAAGCTGAGCCTGGATCTCAGTCTCTGAAACTCAAGCTGGCCTGGTACTTACCAGGTAGCCAGGCTTTGCCTCAAACTTGTGACAATTCCCCTGCCTCAGAAGTAAATAACCATAACTGGGTGTTTGTTTTGTTTGATTTTTGAGACACAGCCTCATTGTAGCCCAGGCTGACTTCGATCTTGCTATGTAGCTGAGGGTGACCTTTAATTCTTTTTTAAAATATTTATCTATTGACTGTGCATGAGTACTTTGTCTACATATGTGTTATGTGTATGTGCATCGTGTGTGGCTGGTACCTATGGTGGTCAGAAGAGGGCATTGGGTCCTCTGGAACTGGAGTTAGGGGTGGTTACAAGTCACCATGTAAGTGCTGGGAATGAACCTGGGTCCTTCTGGAAGAGCAGCAGATGTGAGCAGTCTTAACCACTGAGCCATCTCTCCAGCCTAATCTGATCTCTTGATCTTTCTGGCTCCACGTTTTGTGTATGTGTGTGTGTTTGCAGTTGTGCACACACATAAAGTGCATGAGAGACCAGAGGTTAATGCCAAATGTTCTCCTCGATCATTGCACTTCTTTCTTTCTTTCTTTCTTTCTTTCTTTCTTTCTTTCTTCCTTTCTTTTTTTTTTTTTCCCCGAGACAGGCTTTCTCTGTAGCTTTGGAGCCTGTCCTGGAACTCCCTTGATAGACCAGGCTGGCCTCGAATTCACAGAGATCCGCCTGCCTCTGCCTCCCGAGTGCTGGGATTAAAGGCGTGCGCCACCACCACCTGGCTTTCTTTCTTTCTTTCTTTCTTTCTTTCTTTCTTTCCTTCTTTCTTTCTTTTTTTATGGTGGCACTAATTTTTATTTTATTGATTTTATTGAGCTATACATTTTTCTCTGCTTCCCTCCCTTTCTCTCCCCTCCCCTTCAACACTCTCCCATGGTCCCCATGTTCCCAGTTTACTCAGGAGATCTTTTCTTTTACTACTTCCCATGTAGAGAAGATCCAGGTATGTCTCTCTTAGGGTCCTCATTGTTGTCCAGGTTTTCTGCACGTTATTTCTTAAGTTTCTTTTTGGATTTTTGAGACAGGGTTTCTCTGTAGCTTTTTTTGGTTCCTGTCCTGGAACTAGCTCTTCTAGACCAGACTGGCCTCGAACTCAGAGAGATTCGCCTGCCTCTGCCTCCCAAGTGCTGGGATTAAAGGCGTGCACCACCACCGCCCTGCTGCATTGAGACAGGATCTACACTCAGGAGGAAGGCAGGCAGGTCTCTGTGATCAAGCCTAGCATGGTCCACATAGCCAGTTCTAGGGTAGGCAGAGATGTGTAGTTAAACTCTGTCTTAAACAAACAAACAAACAAAAAACTCAGCTGGGTGGTGATGGTGCACACATTTGATCGCAGCACTTGGGAGGCAGAAGCAGGCGGATCTCTGAGTTCAAGGCCAGCCTGATCTACAGGGCTAAATCCAGGAAACCTAGAGTTACACAGAAAAACCCTGTCTGGAAAAACATTTTTTAAAAAAAAAAAGTCTCTAAAAAAGGGGGGAGAATTAACTCAATTTTTAGTTAATGGGGAATTAATTCAATTGTTAGAGTGCTTATTTGTCTTTTGGGGGCTCAGAGTTTAATTCCCAACATAAAATGGGGCATAATGCCACATGCCTGTAATCTGGGTGCTCAGGAGGTGGAGGCAAGAGGATCACAAGATCTCACTTGGCTTCACAAGAAACTGGAGGCTAGCCTGGGCTACATGGAATCAGCCTAAGTAACTTACAAAAAGAACCAGAGATGTTGTTGAGTAGTAGAACATTTGCTCTGCAAGTATGAATCCCTTGGTCTAATCCTCAACACACACAGACACACATACATACACACACATACACACACATATATACACACAGACACACACATATATACACACACATACACACGCATATATACACACAGACACACAAACATACACTCATTCAGAAGCATATACACACAGACACACATACATACACACATATTCAGACACATACACACAGACACATACATACACATACACACATTCAGACACATATACACACAGACACATACATATACATACAGACTCACACATACAAACACATTCAGACACATATATACACATACATACACACACATTCAGACATATACATGCACAGACACACATACATACACACACATACACACACATATATACACACAGACACACAAATATACACTCATTCAGAAGTATATACGCACAGACACACATACATACACACACATTCAGACACATACACACAGACACACATACATACACACACATTCAGACACATATACACACAGACACACATACACACACATTCAGACACATATACACACAGACATACATATACACACAGACTCACACATACAAACACATTCAGACACATATATACACATACATATACACACATTCAGACATATACACGCACAGACACACATACATACACACATTCAGACACATATACACATAGACACACATATACACACACATTCAGACACATATACACACATACATACATCCACACAAATGCCCCCCACAACCTCATACCACAGACACTCAGATACACACATACATACACACACATTCAGACACATACACACAGAGACACATACATGCAAATGCCCCCCACATGCTCATACATGCACATGCCCCCCCAGACACTCAGACATACGTATACACCAACTCACACACACACACATTGACAAAAAACAATGAAAATAAAATCAACAGGGCAGTTGTGGCACATGCCATACTAGAGAAGCAGAGGCAGGGGGGATCTCTGAGTTCGAAGCCAGCCTGGTCTAGATAGTGAATTCTTTTTTTAAAAAAAATATTTATTTATTATGTATACAATATTCTGTCTG
>NC_022010.1:21604267-21606499 GCF_000317375.1 Microtus ochrogaster
AATTCCCAGCAACCACAAGGTGGCTCACAACCATCTGTAAAGAGATCTGGCGCCATCTCCTGGCGAGTATATATATAATAAATAAATTTTTTAAAAAATCCAAAATAATAATGATAATGACATAATTAATTAAATAAATAGATAAATAAAATTTAAGTATTTACCTACAGCCCCCTAAAATTAACTGGGTTATTTAAGTACCACCCATAGTAGCAACCACACTTTGGGCTATGAAGGCCTGGAGGATAACTCTGAGCCTCCGGGTCTGCCTTGGTTGGAACCCACCAGCCTGCCGAGCCCATATGTCATTCTTTGTCCTCACACGCCTCAGCTACAGCTAAATGCAGCCCCTTATACATTTCCCTGCTCACTTCATCTTCCCCTTTTGTGAATGGACCTAGGGCCTGTGTGAGTTCAGCAAGGGCTTCAACACTGAGCCACACTGCCAGCTCCTCGGTCAGGGATG
Source organism: Microtus ochrogaster (assembly GCF_000317375.1). Classification (NCBI taxonomy): domain Eukaryota; kingdom Metazoa; phylum Chordata; class Mammalia; order Rodentia; family Cricetidae; genus Microtus; species Microtus ochrogaster. Next base: position 21,604,734 of record NC_022010.1, read on the forward strand.
ATGTGTAAGCTCTCTACAGCCCAGCCATTCCCCCAGATTCTCAACGGCAGAGTCCAGGCAAGCACACTACTGAGCCGACATGGCCTGGCCCACGTCCATCTTTCTCATCTCTTAGCTGCTGCACCTGTCTTTCCCTCCACTAGGAATGTCAACCCCATGTGGATATGTTCTTCCTCCCTGCAGCTGGCCCATGCAGCTGGAAGGAAACACTGGGGATCTGGAGTTCCAGATGGTCAAGCTGTGACCTCTCCTCCAATTCTTGATGGGACCCTCTGAAGAGCCATCCACTGGCTGGACGCACAAAGAAGCAGAGATAGAAATGGGTCCCCAGCCTGAGGAGTGGAGCCGGGGATGGAAGCCTGGGGAGGGGGGTGCAGCCCCTTTGCCCCTCCCCCCAGCGCTGTCCTTGCTTCTTCTCTTCCCACTGGGTGAGTATCCCCAGGCAACCCCTGCTATTCCTCTCTAACTCTCAGTTCTCCCCACTGTCAACCATGGCGGGAGACCAGGCAAGGTGGCGCATAGCTGTCATCCCAGTCGAAGCGGAAGAGTCAGAGAATCAAGGACATACTCAGCTACATATCAAGTTCCAGGCAAGCTGGGGCTACATGAGACCCTGTCTCAAAACAACAAAAACAAGGCAGGCAGTGGTGGTGCACACCTTTAAATCCCAGCCCTTGGGAGGCAGAGGCAGGCAGATCTCTGAGTTTGAGGCTAGCTTGGTCTGCAGCCAGGACTACACAGAGAAGCCCTGTCTCCAAAAAGCCAAACAAACAAACAAAAACTAGACTTTACCCCCAGCACTCGAGAGGCAGAGGCAGGCTGATCTCTGTGAGTTTGGGGTCAGCCTGGTCTCTGAAGCAAGTTCCAGGACAGACAGCCCTGTCTTGAAAAACAAGCAAACAAGCAAAAGGAACAGGACAGGCAAGATGACTCAGCAAGTGAGAAAGCTTGTCAGCAAGGCAGAGGACCTGAGCTAGATTCCTAGAATCTGCATGATGGAAAGAGACTCAACTTCCCAAAGTTGTCCGGTGTACATGACACATGCATGCATGAGCGTGCCCACGTGTGTGTGCATGCACGCGCGCACACACACAACCCATATATATGTACTTGAAGAGAAGAAGCATGAGGAATGTTGGCCAAGGTCTATAACCTCAGCACCTAGGAGACAGAATCAGGAGGCTAAAAAATTCAAAACCATACTCATTTTCACAGCAAATTCCAGGGGAGCCCGAACTATGTGACATTTCCTCAAGAAATCATTGAAAAGGGACTGGAGACTATGGCTCACTGGTTAAGAACATTCACTGCTCTTCCTGAGGACCCAAATTCAATTCCTAGCATCCTCTTTGTGGTTCACAACGACCCCTAACTTCAGTTCAAGAGTATCTGATGCCCTCTTCTGGCCTCTGGCGGTACTGCTTTTAGTGCACAGACAATATGTAGGCAAAACACGCACACAATAAAATAAAATTTTCCTTTTTTCTTTCTTTTTTATTTATTTTTGTTTTGTTTTGTATTTTTGTTTTTGAGACAAGGTTTCTTTGTGTATCTTTGGCTGCCCTAGAACTCACTCTGTAGACCAGACTGGCCTCAAACTCACAGAGATCCGCCTGCCTCTACCTCTCAAGTGCTGGGATTAAAGGTGTGCGCCACCACTCCCAGCTAGCGAATAAAATAATTTTTTTTTTTGGTTTTTCGAGACAGGGTTTCTCTGTGGCTTTGGAGCCTGTCCTGGAACTCGCTCTGTAGACCAGGCTGGTCTC
>NC_022010.1:21607554-21613757 GCF_000317375.1 Microtus ochrogaster
CTAGCTCTTGTAGACCAGGCTGGCCTCGAACTCACAGAGATCTGCCTGCCTCTGCCTCCCAAGTGCTGGGATTAAAGGCGTGAGCCACCACCGCCTGGCTAATAATAACTAATTCTTAAAATGAAAACTGACACCAAAACACTGCTTTGCAGAGAGAGAAGCCTCGGCCACTCAGATCCCTTGCAGGTAGCAGAGGGAGCTACTGAAATTTTGCTATCGAGACGAATGGGTCTGGAGCCAATCTTTAGAGATTATGGACCTCTGGGATAGGGAGGGTGGGGGTGGTCCCACAGATGAGGCCTTTGGAAAAGGAGGCCTCCAAGAGGAGGCGAGTGACGGTGAGACCGTGGGCAAGAGGAAGCTGTGTGAAGGGACCAGTTCCCCCAAACCTAGCAGAGACTCACGTTCTTCCTCTGTTTCAGCCAGTGCCCTCCAGCCAACTCCACTGCCCTTTCCAGGTAGGTTCTGCCTCTACCCCTTCATCTGTTCACGGATACTCCCAAGCTGGCATGGCCCAGCCACATGTTTGAAGGCTCCCATGACATTCTGTAGTTTCGGCTCCCGATTCCCCATCGCACCGGCTTGTCCCCCTTTTTACAGAACTGAGGTTGGTAGGCGGCCCAAGCCGCTGCCGAGGGCGCCTGGAGGTCATGCACGGCGGTTCCTGGGGCAGTGTTTGCGATGATGACTGGGATGTTGTGGATGCCAACGTGGTGTGTCGTCAGCTGGGCTGTGGTCTGGCACTGCCAGTGCCGCGGCCCCTGGCCTTTGGCCAAGGCAGAGGCCCCATTTTCCTGGATAACGTGGAGTGCCGGGGGCAGGAAGCTTCTCTGAGCGAGTGCGGCAGCAGGGGCTGGGGTGTCCACAACTGCTTCCACTATGAAGATGTGGCGGTCCTGTGTGATGGTGAGTGAAGGAGGGGACGCCGCGGGGCCAGGGAAGCTCACGGACCAAAGGGACTAGCAGGGTCCAGGTGGGGCTTGAACCCCCACACAGAGTACCCCTCCTGGTTTTTCTTTTTCCATGATTAGGGATTGAACCTGGGTCCTCGTGCATGCTAGGCCATTATTTTACCACTGAGACACATGTCCAGCCTGTGTCAGATTGACTCTAGGCAAGTAATCTACCACTGAGCTGTGCCCCACCCACCCCATTCATCCATCCTTTATTCATTCATTCATTCATTCATTCATTTGACATGAAGACCAGGATGGGTTGGAACGCCTGATTCTTCTCACTCCACCTGCTAAATGCTAGAATTACAGACATGAATCATCATACCAGACTTACCACTCCCTTTTAATAGACCCCTGGGGTCTCTTTGGTCACAAGTTCTGCAGTGCTTAGAGCTGCTGCAGAAACTCAGAGTCACTGGAGTTGAGAGCTGTTATCTAGCTGGCAAACATGAGCGAGAACACAAGCTGTAGTCACAGCCTAGACTTTCTGATTCTGCAGGTCTGCGGTAGGGCCTGAGAATTTAATTTTTCTAGTAAATTCCCCAGGGATGTCAACTGCATTAAGAACTGGGCTTAAGCCGGATGGTGGTGGCACACACCTTTAATCCCAAAACTTGGGAGACGAGGCAGATGGATCTCTGTGAGTTCAAGTCCAGCCTGGACTACAGGGTGAGTTCCAGGACAGGCTCCAAAGCTACACAGAGAAACTCTATCTTGAAAACCAAAAAACAGAAAAGAAGGAAGGAAGGAAGGAAGGAAGGAAGGAGGGAGGGAGGGAGGGAGGGAGGGAGGGAGGGAGGGAGGGAGGGAGGGAAGAAGGAAGGAAGAAAAAAAGGAAAGAGTCTGGGCTTAAGGGACTGGAGAAATAAGAGCACCAGCTGCTCTTCCAGAGGACTCAGGTTTGATTCCTAGCACCCATATGGTGACTCATTAACAACCCCTAATTCCAGTTCCAGGCGATCATCTAATGCCCTCTTCTGGACTCCATTGGCACTCCATGTATGTTGGGGTATAGATATACATACAGGCAAAACAATCATATACATAAAATAAAAATAAATAAAGAAGCTGGCAAGATGGCTCAGTGGTTTAGAGTTCTGGCAGGACTTGGAGAGGATCTGGTTCCCAACACTCACATGGTAATTCACAGACACCCATAACTCTTCTGATCTCTGCAGACATCAGGTATTCACATGACATGGTGTACAAACATACATGTAGACAAAGTACTCAGGCACATGAAATGAGCAAATCTAAAAAGTGTTTATAATAACCAATCAATAAACAAAATGAGCAATAGAGAGCCCCCAGCATGGACCTCTGGTCCCCAGGCGCACATACATGGTGCACGTACCTGCACGTATACATGCACACATGTGTACACCATACATACACAACAGCAAAAAATAGCAAGAACTAGGCTTTTGAACAGGCATGGTGACATGCCTATGATACTAGCACTAGGGAGGCTGGAGGATCAGAAGTTCAAGGTCATTCTTACCTACACAGCAAGTTTGACATCAGACAGTGGTTCTCTATATCCAGGACTTGGGGCTGTGATCCTGAAAGCAGGCATCTTAGGGCTCTAGACTACTCACCCTCACATGCTGTGTGAGGATGGTGAGCAGAAAGATCCACGCATCTTTGCTTCCTCCCTCCTTCCTCTGCAGAATTCTTGCACACACAGCCCCCAACAAGGAAGGTGCTGACTAGTGTTGCACCTGCTACAACCCTCCAAAACGGGAAAGGTAAGTCATGCTTGTGTGGGGAGACCCTCGATAGGCTAGAGGAGGTGACAGGAGGGTGGTGAGGGCTTCAAGGTCACAATGAGACAGAGGGACAAGGAGAGGGAAGACCCCTGGGGGAAGAGGGACCCATTATCAGGGAGGGCTTTGTGGGAGAGGAAGTGTGTCAGCCACATCTTGCAAAGTGAGGGTTTCTTTGAGCCTCTGGACATGACAAACAGGAACATTGGAGAAGGCCAGTGGAGCAGGGATAGAAAAGAAAAGGCTGGTTTTAGGTCAGGATGACATATTTTAACTGGTTATCCTGGGACCCACAATCCAACACTCTGGACTGTCAGGTTTGGTCAAGGGGTGAGCAGGCTAGTTTATCCCTGCTGGGGTGAGGCGGCACTGTCCTTGGCCTGGTGCATAGATGAAGTGAATTAAGACGCCTTCTCGTGGCTTATAAGATGCTGCTTGTCCCACCTTCTCCATCCACCTTCACCAGGTGAGGGCAGCGTGCGCCTGGTGGGCGGCGCCGGCCCATGTCAAGGCCGGGTGGAGATCCTGCACGGTGGCCTGTGGGGCACTGTCTGTGATGACGACTGGGGGTTGCCCGACGCTGCTGTTGTGTGCCGCCAACTGGGCTGTGGGACCGCCTTGGCCGCCACCACTAATGCCTTTTTCGGCTACGGCACTGGGCATATCTTGCTGGACAATGTTCACTGCGAAGGTGGCGAGCCCCGCCTGGCAGCCTGCCAGAGCCTCGGCTGGGGCGTACACAACTGCGGACACCACGAAGACGCTGGGGCGCTCTGTGCAGGTGCCAGGAGCAGGCGGGGGAGGGGCCTTACCGGGGAGAAAGGGGGGGGGAGAACTGGAGGAAACGAACTAGGGCTGGGAGGGGGAAAGGGCTTGGCTAACTCTTTCCAGATCTCTCCAGAAAGGCTGTATTACCTGTATTATCTCAGACCTGCGCTGGGGAAGCAACTTAGAATAACCCTCATTATTCTCACATACTGAAGCTATATAGAATATATATATATATATATATATATATATATATATATATATATATATATATATATATATATGTTCCTCTGTTATTAGAAATGCCTCCAGAATTTTCTAGCATTTTCCAAGTATTCTTCATGGACTATTTCAGAATAAAGAAAAAATATTCCAGGATTGCTCCCTCAGAGATATTTTCAAAGCCCCTATCTGCAGAACCCTGCTCAGTTAGTTACAATTCTGAGGATATAATAAATAGAATATTCTTCTTTATGGCCTATTTCCAATTTGGGAGGCGTTTTCAGTAAATAAAAGGTAGGCATTGGGGTGGAAGATGTAGCTAGATGAAGGAGTGCTTGCCTAGCATGCATGAAGTCCTGAGTGTAATCTCTAGCCCCGCATAAACCAGGCATACTGGTATATACTGATAACTCCAGCACTCAGGACATGCGTCATAACGAATTGCTCATCCCCTACTACATAATGAGTCTGAAGCCAGCCTGGGCTACATAAAACCCTGTCTAAAAGTAAAATAATAAAAGGCTGGGCCTGGTGGTGCATTCCTTTAATCTCAGCTCTTAGGAGGCAATGACAGGCTGATCTCTGTGAGTCCAAGGCCAGGTCAGACAGGGCTACTTAGTGAGACCCTGTCTCAAAGTGAAATAAAATAGATGTGAATTTTGTCTCGCTGAGGCAGGGTCTCTCTCTAGTCTGGGTTGGCCCTCCTCCTATATTAGCTTCCCTAGTGCACTAGCCCCCCTACCCCGTCTATCAGATGAGTTATTATCGTTGTGTGCTGGGGAATCAAACCCAGAACGTTGTGTATATAAACTAGGTACTCCACCGCTGTGCTAAATATACCCTTAGCCCAGCAAATAAGACTCGTGGAGCCAGAACGCCATTTCACAAATGGATTCTGTTCTATTAGATGGAAAGTGTTTGTGACAAACCAGGTTATCATTCCCATCTTACAGATGGGAAAGTTGAGGTAGTAAAAGGCAGAGCCTTACTGAGTGACCCAGAGCCCTAGCAGAATCACCACTGACCTCACTCAATGGAGTTCACACTCCCTCCCTTTCTAGCCTCATTTTATCTAGAGAATAGGATAAAGATTTTATCTTTTAGCCGGGTGGTGGTGGCGCACGCCTTTAATCCCAGCACTTGGGAGGCAGAGGCAGGAGGATCTCTGTGAGTTCGAGACCAGCCTGGTCTACAAGAGCTAGTTCCAGGACAGGCTCCAAAACCACAGAGAAACCATTTTATCTTTTATTTATTCCAAGCCTGGCCTTGAACTCAGTACTTAATGGGTGACCCTACACTTCCATTTCTCCTGCCTCCACCTTCCCAGTGCTGGGATTACAGACATATACAACCACAATCATTTCACGAGATGTTAGGATGGACCTAGGGCTTCAAGCATGCTAGGCAAGCACTCTGCCAACTGAGCTATGTCCCCAGCCAGAAAATTAGCCTTGTTATATTCAGAAATGAGCAGAGGTCCCTAGCAGGCAAAGCTCTGCATCTTTGTATGTGGTACACATTGGGCTTCTTAAGAACACGAGACACTGAAATGAAAGCATGCAACAGGTTTGCACCCATCTATGTGCCACACAGATTGCTATGGTCAAGGTTGGACGGGGCTCTTCATGTCCTGGCTGGGCTCCCAGCCCTGCGAGTCAAATTTGTTTTCTTTTGGAAGACAACCTTAGTCCTATGTTTGACCCTCTGTCTTTTCTCCCACTTCAGCTTTGGGTCCTCCAACTTTCACTGCACCGCCTTCCTTGGCCACGAAAGAAGACTGGGCATGGCGCACTGAGCCAGCAGGTGAAGAGCCCACCTTCCCAGCTGCCAGGGGTAGGACAAGGCTCCAGGAAGGGGTAGGAACTAAGGAAACTGTTCTAGAAGACACAGGAACGTGACTTCGGCTAAGACTTTGGAGCAGATAGTAGAGATGGGTAGAAACGAGCAGGTGGGAGTATGCATGACATTCAGATTCTCTGAAACAAGAGTGGGTAAGATTTCTTTAAAATGTTTGTCTCAAATCAGGGATTGCTGCTGAGGTAGGGAATTGAGAGTTCATGTGAGGGAATTCAAATTGGAAATCAAGGTGAGAAGTTTGGAATTAGAGCTACAACTATCACTATGATTCCAATTAGTATATTTGGGGCTGGAGGGATGGTTCAGTGGTTAGGAGCATTGGCTGCTCTTCCAAAGGTCCTGAGTTCAATTCCCGGCAACCACATGAACATAAAATAAAAATAACAAAAATTAATATATTTAAGATTTGGGAGTTGAGGGTTTTAACTCAGTTATATCCCAGCACCACATAAACCAGGCATGGTGGTTCACACCAAATTAAGGCCGGAGAGCTTTGGAGTTCAAAGCCAACCTAAAGGACACAGCAAGACCTTGTCTTCAAAACCCAAAAGACTTTAACCCTAAACCGGGCGATGGTGGCGCACGCCTTTAATCCCAGCACTCGGGAGGCAGAGGCAGGCGGATCTCTGAGTTC
>NC_022010.1:21613857-21626612 GCF_000317375.1 Microtus ochrogaster
ATTTTAACCCTAGAACTCTGGAGGGAGATCTGAGCTCAACCCTGTCTGTATAGTGAGTTCCAGGCCATTCAAGGTTACAGGAGAACCTGTCTCGGAAAAAAAAAAAAAAGAAAGAAAGAAAAGACTCAAAAAGATGTTTATTTTTATCAAGTTTTCTGGCGACTTCACAGATAGCACTGTGGCTCTGTGCAGAAAAGCGGGTGTGGTAAAATGACCTCCGCCCCCGACCCCCTTCAAAGGCTCCCCTGTCTCGACAGCTACAGGAGTTGGTGCCCTGCCTTCCAGGGATACCATGCGGTTCACCACGGCAGCCTGGGCCTCGGGGAAGAAGAGTAAGTGGCCTCCCGGGTCCCGCCCGGGGTGGGAGCGGGTGGGATGCGGGCTGCAGTAGGGATCCCGCCGCCCCAGCCCGGCCACTCTGGCACCGGCCTGTGCGCCCTGTAGGCGGCAGGCTGCGGCTGGTAGGCGGCCCGAGCCCGTGCCGCGGCCGCGTGGAGGTGCTGTACGCCGGAGGTTGGGGCACCGTGTGCGATGATGACTGGGACTTCGCGGACGCGCGCGTGGCCTGCCGCGAGGCGGGGTGCGGGCCCGCGCTCGGAGCCACGGGCCTTGGTCATTTCGGCTATGGCCGAGGCCCCGTGCTGTTGGACAACGTAGGCTGCACCGGGACCGAGGCTCGCCTCAGCGATTGCTTCCACCTGGGCTGGGGACAGCACAACTGCGGCCATCACGAAGACGCCGGAGCCCTGTGCGCAGGTGAAGCTGGCGGGAGGGGTGGAGTCCGAGGAGGAGTGGGCGGGGCCGCCCGCGGGCGCTTTGCGCGATGTGGGCGGGGCCCGGGCGAGCGGGACGAGACGTGAAGACGCACACGCTGGGGTGTGCGTCTGCGCTCGCAGGCAATATGGGCGGGGTTCTGCGTGGGGCGGGGCATGGGCACACACAGCCTCGTGGGCGTGGCCTCTTGAAACCCTCTCAGCGGGGGTGGGGCCAAGCCTGAAAGGCATGGGTGGGGTCGTGCGCCTGCGCCTACTGCCCCGTAGGGGACCTGAGTAGCCTTTAGGGCAGGTCCAAGATTGAAAAGGCGAGCAACTGCACGCAGGCGCCCACTGTTTCGTGGGCGGGTAGTCGAGAATGGCGAGGGGCCTCGCCGCGCATGCTCCGTGCTGAGGGCTAAGCGGGTTCTGATGCGGAATGGGCGTGGCGGTCTCTGCAGCACTGCAGCGGAAGTATTACGCACAGGGGAGTAGCCTCACCCTCCAGTTGCGCCTGTGCGGTAGCGGTGTGACCGGAAGGGCGAGTCCTCTGCAGGGAGAATAGGGCGCGACGTAGGGAGGGTTCGTGCAGTGCTGTCTCCGACTTGCAAAGGGTTGTGTGATTCCCTCCCTGCTGAGTCAAGGTTCCTCCTAAGTACTAGTGATGGAGAGGAAGCAGGTGGAGTAGACTACTTTCCCAGAGATAGCCTTTGACTTTTCAGAGAAATCAGTGAAAAAAGGCCGCTTACAAAGTCTGACGAGACCTGGTGTACTCCTTTTGTTCATTGCTTGCTGCAGAAAGTGGCATCTCCATCTTTATTGGCTGCCCAGGCTTCGGGGGTCCTCCTGTGTCTTGGCAGTTTTGGGGGGTTCTTTCTGTCTCTATAACATGGAAAATTAGGAGAGATGGATGACCTGGCTCTAGGGAGCATGTTTACCAAAGTGACAGCCCCCCACTTTTTTTTTCTGCCCTTGCTGAGCCAGGTCCAGAGGAGCTGGGACTCCTCCAGCAGGATGGTTCTGAGACCACCCGAATGCCCAGTCCTCGGCCCAGAGATGGTAGGTGCTTACTGTCACTGAAAATGAGGTTGGAACCTTGGGATTAATATGAATCTGGACTGAGGAAGGGCAAAGCAGAACTGACCAGGTCCTAGAACACTTGTCCTTTTGTGCTGTTCCCAGGCCTCACGGATGGGAGTATAATACCCAGGAAGGAGGAGGTAGATTTTAAACTAGTCTGGAACTGGGGGTCGGGAGTAGGGGATATAGTCCTGTGAGTGGAGTGTTTGCCTGGCTTGCAGGATCTTCAGGTTCAGTCTCTAGCCATGTCATCTGTGGGCCAGCCCTTTCTGACCCCTGGCTTTATCTGTGACACATCACCTCATAAATTGGGTGTCTTGGAACACTCCTGTAATCCTGTAAACTTTGACTGAGGCAGGAAAATCAGTTCAAGGCCAGCTCTGTGTATTTGAAGCCCACCTGGGTCTCACAAGTCTAAATACTAGAGCAATCTAGAGACTTCTAGTGTTGGGATCGAACTGAAAGGATGGGGATACAATCTAGGAGCTAGAGAATGCAGAATTAGCGTGATGGGCCCATGGCTTTCATCCCGTCATTATGGAGATGTAAGTTGGAAGGATAGCGAATCCAAGGCCAGCCTAGGCCACATACCTCTCAGAAAAACAACTAGTTAGCTCAGGGAATCCAGGTGCAGAAGGGGAGACAGGAAACTTTGGGGGGCAAGAGAAGACATTGTCACAAAGCTAACCTAAGGGACTGAGACTGTGAGCAGAGGCCTTAGCAGAGAGCACAGCACTGAGGCCCCTGTTATTTCTTCAGTCTCAAGTCCTGCTGCCCAGCTTTAATGTCCTGAGGGCTCCCAGGGCATCCCTTGACCTAGTCTAGCATGGAAGTTTCTAGCATGTTAGTTCCTCCTTTCAAAAACAGTTTTTTATTACTTTGTCTCATGAGGGTCTTACTACATAGCTCTGGTTGACCTGATATTGCTCTGTGGGCCAGGCTGGCTTCAAACTCGCAGAGATCCGCCTGCCTCTGCCTCCCTAGTGCTGGGATTAAAGGTGTGCACCACCGTGTCCAGCATTATTTATTGGTGTCTGTGTGTATGTGCATGCATGTGTTCACACCCATGTGAACACACAACAGCCTGAATGTGAAGGTCAGAGGACACAACCCGTGGGAATTGCTCTTCTCGCTTCACTGATTGGTTCTTGGGGGTGGAACTCAAGCCACGTGACTCGATGGCAACCATGGAGCCATCTCTTGAGCCTATGGGCTCTTCTGACCCTCTGGCCTTATCTCCAACCCAGGGCACCTCCGCCTGGCTAGTGGAAGCCACCGATGTGAGGGGCGTGTAGAGCTCTTCCTAGGACAGCGGTGGGGCACTGTCTGCGATGACGCCTGGGACCTACGGGCAGCCATTGTCCTGTGCCGTCAGCTGGGATGTGGCCAGGCTCTGGCAGCTCCCGGCGAGGCCCACTTTGGCCCAGGCAGAGGCCCCATCCTCTTGGACAATGTCAAATGTCGAGGAGATGAGAGCACCTTGCTACTCTGCTCTCATATCCGCTGGGATGTCCACAACTGTGACCACAGCGAGGACGCCAGTGTCCTGTGCCAGCCATTGTGACACAGCGGGCTGTACACTCTGGATCATATCAAAGGAGCCTATTGGGGAACTGCCCCTCCTTTTCAAGGATCTCCTCCTGTGATTTCTGCAGTTCCTGGTGCCCCTTTATCCCCTTGCAGGGGGGAGCTACACTGCAGTGCCCACTCCCATCCCCTTACTGTGTGGCCTCAGACTGTTGTCACCTGCTAGAGGCCCAGTACAGTGAACGTGGTAATATGCCCAGTCAAAGCAGATGTGGGAGAATGACTCACCTCTTCTCTTTGGGGAAACTCATACCGTACCCCCAACCATTCTTCTCTCCACCCATATCCACAAGGCTTGGGCTCACGGCAATGCCCTTAAACACTTCTAATGACCTGTTTTGGTCTCCCCCCTCCCAAAAGAGGGGAGGCAGAAGGGGTTGGGCTGTTCTCCGTACAGACTGTCAGGGGACTGCAGAAGGTCCTAGGTCCTCACCTTCCCTGCTGGGTGAGGACCTGGACTCAGATGGTGCTCGGCTGAACAAGGGGGCTTCAGGGGACAAAGCAGGGACAGGAGGAGCCCCTTCCTGCACCGTCTCTGATTTCCACTGCCCCTGGCACAGAGCCTCCACTCTGCAGTAGCAAAGAAGCCTGGAGGCCTGTGGCCACTGTTCATAGGTGCCAAGTCAATAAAGCATTATTCCTGGGTCTTTTAACTGAGGTCATTGTTTGAGAACCTGTATTGGGGCAGCTGGAAAGACTCCAGGCAGGACTTTCTGGAGAAAACCCGGCATAGAGATGAAAGGCTGTGGTCCAAGAGCATCATCCAGGAGTTCTTCACTGGCTCATCACAGCCTGGAAACGCTGAATCACCATGGAGCCTCAGGCTCCTCGAGGAGCTTCTGGTCAACCTCCCTATTCTATCACACACTCACAAATCTAGATCCAGGAAAGGAGAGGAAGTCCAGCTCCCAGTCCCTGTACTGAGGGTGCTGAGGAAGCAAGAACACTGGAAGTTTCAGGCCAGCCAGAGTTAGAGCGAGAGAGCCTGAGTGAACAAACCAGGAAAATAAAATGACAGTACCACCTGTGCTGTTACCTCTTTGAAGGAGTCCTCGGCAGGAGGATCAGGAGTTCAAGGTCAGCCTGGGCTACAAAAGACCTTGTCTAGAGGCAGAGACCCTGTCTGAATTGGTGGTGGTGGTGGAAGTCTGTGATCCAAGCATGTATAGGCTGAAGCAAGAGGATTAGGAGTTTAAGGCAGCCTGGGCTTCCAGAGAGGCCCCGCCACCTTCTTCCCTTGGCCGCCTATGCATCTGTAGATTGGGTTTTTGTTCATTTGTTTTGTTTTATTCTTTAAGGCAGGGTTTCACTGTATAGCCCTGGCTGTCCTGGAACACACTTTGTAAACTAGGCTAACCTCAAACTCTGGAACAAGAGTTGGAAACAGTGTGAGCTGCCATGTGGGTGCTGAGACTTGAACCCAGGTCCTCTGGAAGAGCAGCCAGTGCTCTTAACTGCTGAGCCATCTCTTCAGCACCTATTCAGGATATTCTTTACTGCTTTCTTCAGACTTCATTTCTGCTTGCTTTTTTTTTTCTGTTTGTTTGTTTGGGTTTTTTTTTTGCAGGACTGGTGATTGAACCTAGGACCTAGTTCATGTAAGGCAAGTACTCACTGAGCCACAACTCCTCCAATTGTTTCCCCACACACGCAGATTTTTTTTTATTGTGTGTGTCTGTGCTCAGGTGCATGCGTGTGCACTCATACATATATACAACATGTTTGCATGTTCCCCTGGAGATCAGAAGAGGGTGTCATATCTCCTGGAATTGAAGTTAGGAGCAAGTTGTGAGCTACCTGATTTAGGTGCTCGGAAATGAACCCAAGGCCTCTGGAAGAGCAGCCGGTTCTCTATACTCATTCATTCCCTAGCCCCTCCCCATTTTATTTTTAGGTTAGCAAACAAGGTATTAGATACCTGTCTCTCTCTTTCTCTATATTGTCTCTCTCTATTTTTTAAAACAGGGTCTCACTCTGCAGCCCTAGGTGGCCTGAAACTCATTATGTAGATTAGGCTATCCTTGAACTCACGTCCTAAGTACTGGGATGAAAGGCCTATGCCACCATGCCAGGCTAATTAGCCTTTTGTTTGGTTGGCTTTTGAGACAGGGTTGCTCTATAGCTTTGGAACCTGTCCTGGAACTAGCTCTTGTAGACCAGGCTGGTCTCGAACTCACAGAGATCCACCTGCCTCTGCCTGCTGAGTGCTAGGATGAAAGGCATGCACCACCACTGCCTGGCACTAATTATAACATTTTCAAACAAAGTGTGGATTTTCCTCCTCCTTACCTCCGTCCCCCATTCCTATCTCTCTTACATCTGCCCAGTCTCTTCCTTCTGTGTCATGTCGCTGATGCTTCTCCCATCTTCGTTCCTCTCTAGAGGGTTTTACCCACAGCTGCATCCTGGAGGAGCAGTGTGAGCTCCAAACCACTGAGCCATCTCTCCATCTTGTCCATTTCTCAGTTGGCATTTTGCTCATTAAAATAAAGAAGAAGAATTTATGTGCATGGGTGATGTGCCCGCGTGTATGTCTGTGTACCACATGTGTGCCCGGTGCACGAGGAGGCCAGAAGAGAGCATTAGGTCCCTGAAGATTAGCGTTATAGACAGGTATGAGCTTCCTGTGAGTGCTGACTCAGTCCTGGGTCCGCTGGAGAGCAGCCAGTGCCACTAACTGATGAGCCTTCTCTCTGATGCCCCTTACCCACTATGCTAAATAAAAACTGGGTGTGGTGGCCCATGCCTTTAATCCCAGCACTGGGAGACAGAGGCAGGTGGATGTCTGTAAGCTCAAAGCCAGCCTGGACTACAGATCGAGTTAGAAAACAGCCAAGGCTACAGAGAAACTGTCTTCAAAAAGCAAACAAAAGCTGGGCGGTGGTGGCGCTCACCTTTAATCCCAGCACTTGGGAGGCAGAGGCAGGCGGATCTCTGGGAGTTCGAGGCCAGCCTGGTCTACAAGAGCTAGTTCCAGGACAGGTACCAAAGCTACAGAGAAACCCTGTCTTGAAAAACCAAAAAAAAAAAAAAAAAGCAAACAAAAAACTAGTTGTCCTCTGGCCCCTACATTCTGACCCTACATGTGGATTATCGCACACATGTGTATTTCCACACACAAAATAAATATGTAAAAAGAAACAAAAGGCCGGGCCTTGGTGATGCACGCCTTTAATCCCAGCACTTGGGAGGCCGAAGCAGGCACATCTCTGAGTTTGAAGCCAACCTGGTGTACAGAGCGAGTTCCGGGATAGGCTCCAAAGTTACAGAGAAATCCTGTCTCAAAAAACAAAACAAAAAAGAAAAAAAAATAAAGAAAGAGGTATTTCATGCCTGTGTTTGGTAGAGGTCACAGGATGTCTCTCCTTCTACCACGCGGGTCCCTGGGATTCTTAGAGAATTCTAGAGAGAATCCCTTTACCCGCCGAGCCTTCCATCACGCCAGCCCTGGCCCCTCATCATGTGGACATGAAGTCTTTGTCTCTAAGTTCCTGTAGCTTGCTATCCTCCCCGATTTATTTGTTGTTACACCTGCCTGACAACCTGGGCTGGAGCCAAACATTGAGGATTGAGGGATTAGCAAAAAAATAAAATAATAAAATATTTTTTTTAAAATGAGGCAGTTGAGGTTGTCTTCCTGTAAGGTCAAGCTCCAAATTTCCAGGGCTTTGCACTCGAAGGCACTGTCCCGGGAAGTGTTGATGTCTGCTGTGCAAAGGGAGGAAACAAAAGCCCAATGACAGTTCTAGGGTTTTGCTGGGTCACCGAAAAACATCAGGGGCCAGGTGTTGGCATTCCCACTAGAGCCCCACAAGCCTCGACGACCTGGACGCGGACAGGGTAGCAGAGGACGTGACGTGGCTGTGCCCTTCCGTCCCACTCACTTCGCGCCTTCCTGCTGAGTCACCGCAGGAACGCAAGAAAGGCCGAGGCCACGCCTCATTCTCCTTGAAGGATTCTGATTGGATGGCCCGGGAGCTGGTACAGCCAGTCACAGCAAACTGCAGGTTGCTGCAGGGCGGGCCGGAGGAGGGCGATGGAGCCGCCCTCTTTGGGACAATCCCTCTACCACCCCCGTTTCCTCAGGAGAGTTCTAGGTCTGGTCGGACAAGGGTTTCCGACGTGGTCCAAGGTGTTGCATGCACAAGGGAGGACAGGCTAGCCTTCCCAAGAGTTTACGCGACGTTTCAGCCCTGCAGACATTGCCAGTTACCGCCACCAACTTCTGGGCCACAGGGCAGCTCGTCTTTCCTTCTTCCTTTTTTTTTTTTTTTTTTTTTTTTTTTTTTTTTTTTTTGGTTTGTTTTTTACTGAGCGGTGGTGGCGCAGGCCTTTAATCTCAGTACTCAGGAGGTTGAAGCAGGCGGATCTCTATGAGTTCGTGGCCCGAGTGATCTACAAAGCGAGTTCCAGGACAGCTACCATTGGTACACAGAGAAATCCCATCTAGAAAAAAATATTGTTTTAGTCAAGATCTCAGGTAGCCCAGGCTAGCTTCCAACTTTCTACACAGCCACAGATGACCTTGAACTTCTGTTCCTCCCTCCTCTACCCACCTCCCCTGCGTTGGGATTTCAGATGTGCTCCACCACTCACCGCAGCTCATTGATGCTGTGCTAAGGAACCCAGAACTTCACATAAGCCAGCACTCTACCCACCGAGCTGTATCTTAACCCCCTACTATTGTTTACATGAAGGACATTTTTTTTCTTTCTTTTTTTTTTCTCAAGACTGGGTTTCTATGTGTTGCCCTGGCTATCCTGGACACTAGCTCAAAAACATACAATAAACAAAAAGGGTTGGAAAAGGTTACCCACCTCTGGCCAGCATGAGCAATAAACTGAGGGGTTTTGTTATTTTGTTTTGAGACAAGATAATGTAGCCCATGTTGGCCTGAAATTTGTCATGTGACCAAAAATGAACACGACCTCCTGACCTTGCTTATCCTCCTAGGTGTTCAGCTCTGCCTGACCATCCTTGACTTTGACATCTCTGGGGGGGAAGGGGGTCCTCACACAGCAGTCAGGTTGACCTGGAACTCAGTTTTCCTACGGGTCTAATGGGTGTTGAGCTACTCTGTGTCTGTTAAGTTTAAATCCGGGACAAAGGCTGAGGTACCTATTTAAAATATCAAAAGCAAACATGGCCGCCTCTCCCAGCATCTCTCAGTCCTCACCTGTTACTGGGTAAGGCTGATATTCCCTGTGCTCTACCCTGAACTATCCAGCCCAGAGCTGGGCTGACCTTAGGCTTTTCCTATATAACCCAGACACTTTGGTTACCCTCCCTTTTGCACCTTTGGCCTCCTGGCTGCTGCACCTGGTCGTCGCCGTCACCATTGTCATTTTCCCTACCCCCACCCCCATAACCCAGCTCAGTCTGCTCCTGTCCACTCTGGACTTTTCCCATAGCCTTTGACTATGCTCTCCGACCACACCTACGAGGGTCGTGTCCTTTCCTTTCATCATTCCGGTTAGCCTGAGGATTTTAACACGGCCTGCTCTATCACAGCAATTTATATGTGTAGGATCACCCTAACGGAGCCTGTATTGTCTTATGATTGGCCCTGCCACTCGAGTGAAAGTCTTTAATAACTCAGTCTCAGCAGATAAAGAAATACTCAGAGCAAGGACTGACCTGCCCGAGGTCACCCACAGGCCGACTGGGACACGGGTGTTGGCACCATCATTGGCTTCTATTTCCGCTGTCTGGTTGCCCCTGTGTGAGAGGCTTCAGGCTTAGAGAGCCCCTCCATCACTTGTCAGGTAGGCTGAGAGGCTGCGGACAAAGTGGCACCTGCTCTCTGCCACCCTGGTTAATCTACTGTCTCGAGGCCTTGGCATGAGTTGGAGGAGCCTGTGTCTATGCCTAGTTTGGCAGCAGTCAGCTCATGGGAGCGCTTTTCCATGTGATATTGTTCAGTCCATCTGGACAGCTTGAAAAGTGAGAGTTGTTTCTACTTAGTAAGGACACTGAGCACCAAAAATACAGCTTTGGGCGGGGTTGGTGGTTTCACACACCTTTAATCCCAGCACTCAGGAGGCAGAGGCATGCAGATCTCTGTGAGTTTGAGGCCAGCCTGGTCTACAGAGCTAGTTCCAGGACAGGCTCCAAAGCTACAGAGAAACCCTGTCTTGAAAAACCAGAACAACAACAACAAAAAGAAAGTAGGAGAGGACTGACCTCCTAACCCTCTGTCTCATGTACACATCTGCGCTCTTACCAGACACCCACATATCCCACACACACACATATTCTTACATGCTCACACGTGTGCACACACACTTGCAGAGCATACACAATAAAATGGAAATACTAGATCTGGGCACGGTAACTCATACCTTTAGTCCCAGCTCGTGGAGACAAGCAGAGGCAGGTGGACCATTATGAGTTCCAAGCCTGGGCTATGTGGTGAGAACCTATCTGGGGGGCGGAGGGGGGACACAAATACAACAACAGAAAAACTTGGCCTGAATTGTGGCTCAGTTGGTAGAGCGCTTGCCTAGCACGCATGAAACCCCGAGTTTGATCTCCAGCACTGCTTAAACTGGGTGTGGCAGCAGACAACTATAATCAGAGCCCTAAGGAGGTGGAATCCGGTGGAGTCTCCAAGGAGCAAGTTCAAGGTCAACCTGAGTTACTTTAGACCTTCTCAAATAAACAAATAAATAAAAATAAATAGTGTTGAAGGTCATGGATGTGAATGGATGGA
Organism: Microtus ochrogaster; assembly: GCF_000317375.1. Classification (NCBI taxonomy): domain Eukaryota; kingdom Metazoa; phylum Chordata; class Mammalia; order Rodentia; family Cricetidae; genus Microtus; species Microtus ochrogaster. The sequence goes on from NC_022010.1 coordinate 21,623,989, forward strand.
AATGGGTTTCTCCACATCTGCTGTGCTGCTTTGAGTCACTATGACAAATACCTGAAAAAGAAAAAGATTAATTTCCATTTTCTGTTATTATTGTGAGTTTTGTTTTTTGTTGTTGTTGTTTTGGTTTTTTTTTTTTTTTTTGGTTTTTCGAGACAGGGTTTCTCTGTGGTTTTGGAGCCTCTCCTGGAACTAGCTCTTGTAGACCAGGCTGGTCTCGAACTCACAGAGATCCGCCTGCCTCTTCCTCCCAAGTGCTGGGATTAAAGGCGTGCGCCACCATCGCTCGGCTATTATTGTGTTTTTGTGTATATACTGTGTGTGTACGAATGCAGGCAGACCTGGGCTACCATACACAAGTGGGGGGGTCAGCCGGGTGGTATTTATATGCATGTGTGCATGTATGTGTTACATGTGTGTGTAGAAGCCGTTGGAGGTCTAAAGACATGTCAGCTCCTCTATAACTGGAGCTTGTGAACTACCAGGTGGGTGACAGGAACCAAAACTCCCCTACGCCCCCCCCCCCTTTTTTTGCTTCAGAGGAGCCTGGTGTAGCCCAACTTGTCCTTTCTGTGTTGCTGAGGATGACCTTGAATTGCTAATCCTTGGTAGCTGTTGAATTGCTACCTAGTGCTGCGGTTACAGGCTTGCACTACCCTACCATATCGTGCCTGCTCCAGACTGGGCTTTTTCTGCAGATTATACTGAAAGAAGAGACAGGCCAATTGCCTAGAGTGGTGGCTTCTACCTTCTCAAAGCAGCCATCCATCTTGCCCTGATTGGGTCCAGCCCAGCAGTTTCCAGAATGACCCTGGCATCTGACCAGCTTGCTCAGCATCTTCTCTTTCACTGTCTCTGTCCCCATCAGGTTGACTTCCTGTGGGCTCTCTCTCCCTCCCCCTTTCTCTCCCCCTTCCACCCCCCCCATTGCCTCTTCCTCCCTTCCCTTCCAGAGTCTCGCGTTTCACAGGCTGATCCTCCTCTTATCAGTGGTGTGGCCAAGACTGACTTTGAACTCCTGATCCTCCTGCCTCTACTTCCCCAGTAGGAAGTAGGAATACAATCCTACTTCCCCTGCTGTCAGCATACAATCCTAAACCTTGTTTCTTTACGTCTGCGGGGAGGGGCGGGGGAAACCACACAATTATAGTCAAGGTGCAAGCCTCCCCCCACCTTTTTTCTTTTTCTTTTTTTCTTTTTTGTTTGTTTTTTTGAGACAGGTTGCAGGGTTTCTCTGTGTAGTCTTGGCTGTTCTGAAACTCTGTAGACCAGGCTAGCCTTGAACTCAGAGATCTGCCTCCCGAGTGCAGGGAATGGAACTTGGGCCTTGCTCATGATGGGCTGGGCTCTACCATTGAGCCACACCCCAGCCCCTCACTGGGGGATTCTAGGCAGGTGCTCTACCACTGAGCCACACCCCAGCCCCTCACTGGGGGATTCTAGGCAGGTGCTCTACCACTGAGCCACACCCCAGCCCCTCACTGGGGGATTTTAGGCAGGGGCTCTACCACTGAGCCCCACCTCAGTCCCTCACTGGGGGATTCTAAGCAGACACTCTACTCCTGGGTCCTCAGCCCACCTCCCTAAGATTTCCGGGGAAGGTGATCTACAGCTAAGCCACACCCCCAACTCTTGTCCAGGTCAGCCCCATTCTCCTGAGTGTTCTCTGATTGTCTAGGGGACTCTGCTCTTATTCTGTCTCTGGGTTTCAGTGTCTGCAAAGCTTCCAGTTCCCTGCTCGGACAGAGGTAAGGCCAATATCTACACCCACTCCTTGCCAGTACTATCCTTCACCCATCTCGTGGCCATGCTGAATCCTGTCTATCCTGGTGGTCTGATTTCAACTTTCTCAACCTACACCGCTTAGCAACTGTTAGAGAAAACCTCAGGGTGGGACAGGTGACTGGCCCCTTAGGACATGGCTTCCAGGCCCAGATGACTGCAGAATGGTCAGTCTTTCTAAGCCCTCACCCCCACCCACTTCAGGAGCTCCGGGAAACCGGCAGGCTGTCCTTTTAGCCTCCTCCCCTCCTCCTGCCATGACTCAGCAATGACTTCAGCTTCTATTTTCCAGAGAAACAGGTTCCCAGAAATCTCCCTGCTGGCCACATCAACCCCATCCCTCTCACCTGTCATCTCTCGGGATGCTCCTCCAGGGACAGATCTTCCCCTCAACACCTCAGATGATCCACCTGTGCCCCCCAAACCACCCCAACCCTCCAGGCTGATTGTTTCCAGGCTCCCACATTTATTTTTAAATCTGTGTTTGTTTTGAGACAGGGTCACACTATAGAACTCTGGCTGTCCCGAAACTCACTCTATAGACCCAGACTGGCCTCAAACTCAGAGATCCACCTGCCTCTGCCTGCCAATGCTGGAATTAAAGGTCTGTGATGTTACACCTGACCCCAATTCTTTATTATTATTTTATTCAGGACCAGCTCTTACAAACCCAGGGATCCAGACCCTACATAACCCAACAGTCTCAGTATGTAGCCCAGACTGGCCCTGAACTCTTGCCTCAGCATCTTGGATGCTGGGATTACAAGCATGATCCATACTAGGCTATCTGCATTTTTTTTTTTTTTTTTTTGGTTTTTTTCGAGACAGGGTTTCTCTGGCTTTGG
>NC_022010.1:21627951-21629356 GCF_000317375.1 Microtus ochrogaster
TTTTGGTTTTTTGAGACAGGATTTCTCTGTGGTTTTGGAGCCTGTCCTGGAACTAGCTCTTGTAGACCAGGCTGGTCTCGAACTCACAGAGATCCGCTGCTGGGACTTTTTTATTTAATCCTCTCCTCCTCCACCCCTGGAACCCAGGAAATCTCCCATGAGGCCATTAAGGGCCAGAAAATCCCCAGGATATCACTTTGTTCTTCTGATCTGGATGGGACAGGTGGAGTTCAAAGGGCCTCGGGAGAAGGCAAGAAAATGTGGACGTTTTTAGTATTAGCCTGAATGGCTTGTCCTGAGCCCCTGCATCTCTGGTCTGTCATCTTCAAAACAGAGGCATAAAGACCAGAAACTCAAGCCCTTTGGTTGAGGTTAATCAGGCTTTCTGGCTAAACTCAAGTATAGAAACTTAGCCCTGTAACTTATATGTGGATAGTGTTTGGTACTGGGGCCTTTAAGGAGAGAATTGGGAATGGATGGTGTGATCAGGCTGACTTTAGTGGTATTCTAGAAGGAGAAGCCAGAGTGAGTGGTGGCTCGTACCTGGTATCCCAGCCCTCTGAGGACAGTCAGGACCAGAGTAGACCATGGAGCTAGACCCTGTCTCAGAACAGCACGCAGTAATAACAGTAAGGGGGAGCAGGAGCATGAGGAGGAACAGGAAGAGGAGGAGGAAGAGAGGAAGGTGCAATTCTGCTTCCCAACCAGAATAAACATAAGCCAGGTAAACTTGGTTTTGTCAGTGCCGAGAATTGAACCCAAAGCCTTGCACATGCTTGGTAAGCACTTTATCACTGAGCCACGCCCCCAGATCTTGTTGGCTTTTGTTTTTTTCGAGAGGGGGTTTCTCTGTATTACTCTGGCTGTAGCCCCAGCTGTCCTGGAACTTGTTCTGTAGACCAGGCTGGCCATGAACTCACAGAGATCCGCCTGCCTCTGCCTCCTGAGTGCTGAGATTAAAGGCATGTGCCACCACCATCTGGCTCATCTTCTTTTTTTTTTCTTCCTTTTAAATTATTTTTATTTCATGTACATTGGTGTTTTGCTACATGTATGCCTGTATAAGAGAGTCAGATATTGAAGTTACAGACAGTTGTGAGCTCCTATATATAGTTTTGAGCTACTATGTTGCTAGGAATTGAACCCAGGTCCTCTGGAAGAGCAGCCAGTGATCATAATCACTGAGCCATCTCTCCAGCCCACATCTCATCTTTTTTTTTTTCTTTTTGGTTTTTTTCAAGACAGGGTTTCTCAGCCGGGCGGTGGTGGCGCACGCCTTTAATCCCAGCACTCGGGAGGCAGAGGCAGGCAGATCTCTGTGAGTTTGAGATCAGCCTGGTCTACAAGAGCTAGTTCCAGGACAGGCTCCAACACCACAGAGAAACCCTGTCTCAAAAAACCAAAA
>NC_022010.1:21629596-21635460 GCF_000317375.1 Microtus ochrogaster
TGTAGACCAGGCTGGTCTCGAACTCACAGAGATCCACCTGCCTCTGCCTCCCGAGTGCTGGGATTAAAGGCGTGCACCACCATCGCCCGGCTTCATAAACATTTTTTATCTGTTTTCTTGAGATAGTGTTTCCCTCTGTAGCCCAGGTTAGCAATTCTCTTGCTTCAGCCTCCCTAGTTCTAGAATTTTACACACACACACACACACACACACACACACACACACACACCCCATACCTGGCTCTATATGCAGTTCTTTAAACAGAGGAGTCGAAGTCAGGTGGTGGCAACGCACACCTTTAATCCCAGCACTGGAGGCAGAAGCAGGCAGATCTCTGTGAGTTCAAGGCCAGCCTGGTCTACAAGAACTAGTTCCAAGCCGGGCAGTGGTGGCGCTCGCCTTTAATCCCAGCACTGGGGAGGCAGAGGCAGGCGGATCTCTGTGAGTTCGAGACCAGCCTGGTCTACAGAGCTAGAGCTAGTGCCAGGACAGGCTTCAAAATCACAGAGAAACCTTGTCTCAAAAAAAAATAAAATAAAATAACAAAGAAGTCGAGTGTATGGGGGTCACCAGCTTAGTTCCGTGTCCTGGCCACCTTTCCCATTCCCATTATGCAGCAGGCCTTGTGGATATAGAGAACATGGCCAGGTCAGGTGGGGTGCATGCAGAGGATCAGGCATTCAGGAGCCTCAGCTTCATAGTAGGTTTGAGGTTAGCCTGTGCCACATCAGCCCTGTTTTAAAATGAAGAGGACATGGTAAGAAGGTATGCTTCTCTCTTGGGGACTGTCCAGTTGTCTAGTGTGGAGACAAACAGACCTCTCATAGGACGGGGGCCAGTTCATTAGTACAGTGCCTGCCTAGAATCCTTCAGTGAAGGACTGGGGGTGGAGCTTAGTAACAGAGAGAGCACTTTCTTAGCATCACTGATGCCATGGACTCTATACACAGCTCCACACAAAAAAAGAAGGGTTTCAGGTGGGCGGTGATGGTGCACACCTTTAATCCCAGCACTCAGGAGGCAGAGGCAGGTATCTCTGAGTTCAAGGCCAGCTTGGTCTACAGAGTCAGTCAGGACACCAGGGCTACACAGCGAAATCCTGCCTCAGAGAAAACAAGAGGGGTATGGGGAAGGGGGAGGAAGGAAGATGGGTAAGTGGTGGTGCACACCCTTAACCCCAGCATTCTGGAGGCACAGGCAGGTGGATCCCTGAGAGTTCGAGGTCAGCCTGGTCTATAACACTAATTCTAGGATACCCAGGGCTACACAGAGAAACCCTGTCTCCTAAAACAAACAAAAACAAAAAGAGAAAGAAAAGAAAAAAGGAAAAAAAAAACAAAAAGAGAAAGAAAAGAAAAAAGGAGGAGAAGGAGGAGGAGGGTTTCACACCTCCCCAGCCTCATTGAGATTATCTTCCTTTCTCTTGTAACACCCGCGGTCACAATAAAGGCACATTGGACACAAGGGTGTGGCCATTTGAAGGCTGTTTCCACCAAGCAAGAAGGACCCCCAAAATGGCAAATTGCCTGTGTCTGGAAGTCTGCTGGCAGGGGCTGACAACAAAGGGATGGGTGCTATACTGCAGTAAGGGCTTTCTATTCCGGATGAACAAGTCCCTCTTGCTGTCCCATCCAGTCTGCCAACCCCCAACTCCAACAGGACAGAGAAGACACCTGCCTGGCTTAGAAATTTAGCTGCCGAGACGAGCTCCGTGCCCTGAGTCACGTTGACTCAGAGGCTCAGACTGCAATGGATGCCTCTTGTCCTTGCCCGTCCCCATGTTTAGGGCTAAGAGTGGGTGCTGGGCATCCAGGCCTCCCTCCAGGCTCGGGCACAGCCCAGGCTCCGGTCTGCATGCTTCATCAGCACCAGTGTTCCTATTACATGACCAAGTGGGGTTTGGACTCTCCAACCATTAGCGTCGGGCTGACGCTGCAGAACCGGCTGATGCCAGCCAGCTCTTTCACCCTTTCCAGGAGATTCGATGACCACTTCACTTCCTTATCAGACAGCTCAGCCTGGCCTCCTTTCAGGGACACCCCCCTGCTATGATGCTATGATTTGAATCAGAAACATCCCCCCACAGGCTCATGTTTTGAACACTTGTTTTCCCCCATGTGGCGTTGCTATTTTGGGGGGCTGTGGTACTTTTAGATGGGAGCTAGCTGAGGAAGTCAGGTCTTTATTAGTATGCAGACCTTTGAAAGTTATAGAAAATTATAGACTCTTCCCCTTCTCTTCTTCCCTTCCCTTCATTCCTTCCTCCCTCCTCTTTCCCCTCCTCATTTCCAACCCTTCCTTTCTTCTTCATCTTTATTGTTATTTTAAAAAAATTGTTTTGTAGTCTGGCAGTGGTGGCACACACCTTTAACCCCAGCACTCGGGAGGCAGAAGCAGACAGATCTCTGTGAGTTTGAGGCCAGCCTGGTCTACAAGAGCTAGTTCCAGGACAGGCACCAAAGCTACAGAGAAACCCTGTCTCGAAAAACAAAAAACAAACAAACAGCCGGGCGATGGTGGCGCACGCCTTTAATCCCAGCACTCGGGAGGCAGAGGCAGGCGGATCTCTGTGAGTTCGAGACCAGCCTGGACTAACAGAGTTAGTGCCAGGACAGGCTCCAAAGCCACAGAGAAACCCTGTCTCGAAAAAAAAAAAAAACAAACAAACAAACAAAAATTGTTTTGCTCATGTAGCCTCGGCTATCCTCCAACTCATTGTCCTCCCTCAACTGACCAAATACTAAGGTTACAAGTGTGTGCTACCACATCCAACTCTCTATCATATTATTAGTGATATCTCCAGTAGCCCAGGCTGGCCTTGAACTGACTATGTAGTGGAGGATGGTGCTGAATTTCTCATCTTTGTTTTTCCATCTCTCTAGTGTTGGGATTGTGGGTGTGCCTCTCCACATCCAGTTTATATGAATCCTGGGCTTCTTGCACTGTAGGGAAACACTCTACCCATGAGCTCTAGCCCTGGCTGCATGCCTAACTTATCAGGAATGAAGACTGCTTGGATTGGAGTGAAATTGGCCAGCCCTCAGCAATTAGGAGTCCTTTAAACACACCAAGCACTGGTCTCTCTGCTTGTGGTCAGCAAGCTGTGCCCTGTTCCCAACACTGTAATTGTCCCGTGAGTTTTTGGCCCTCTCCTGGAGTTCCAACTATCAAACCAAATACTTACTTCAGACTCTTTCCAAGTCCTGTACTGCCATTCTAGGGACCGGACTGAGGAGATGGCTCAGTGGGGTAAAATGCCTGCTGTACAAGCCTGAGGACCTGAGTTCAGATCCCCACAACACACAGAGCCGTAACCCCAGCTCTTGGGAAGGTGGAAGTCAGAGGAACCCTGAAGCTTGATAGTCAGCCAGGCTAGCCAATCGGTGAACTCCATGATCCATAAGAGACCCTGCTCAGCCGGGCGATGGTGGTGCACGCCTTTAATCCCAGCACTCGGGAGGCAGAGGCAGGCGGATCTCTGTGAGTTTAAGGCCAGCCTGGTCTACAAGAACTAGTCCCAGGACGTGCTCCAAAGATACAGAGAAACCCTGTCTCGAAAAACAAAAACAAACGAACAAAAAAATACAATGAAGAGTGATAGACGAAGATACTCAACTTCAAACTCTGCTCACGTGCACCTTGAGAGTTAGAGAAAGGAAGATTGAAAGGGATTTAGGGCTACCCTAGGCTACATGGCAATTATTGTCTCAATCACACCTCTCACCCACACACAGAGGGGGGAGAGAGGGGCATGGGGGTCGGCTCGTTTTATCCACAGTGCGATTCTGAGAGCCAGTTGCCAATTTTGGCTTACATGTTATGGGAAACCAAAGATCCCAATCGGTAAAGCCCATGACCCACACTCGAACAACTCAGGTTGCTAAGAAGTTTCTAGCTCAGGTCACTTTGCTCCTCTCCCTCCTGGAAATAATTTGTCTCTTTATTTGAGGCAGTGAATCTTTCCTTCCTTTCTCATTCTCTTTGTTTCCTACACAAGGTCTTACTGTATAGCCCTAGTTGGCCTGAAATATGCCACTGAGATACCAGGCTGGGGCCTGTGAGCAGCAGGGAAAAGTGCTTGCCACCAGGCCTGAGGACCTGACTTCTGTTCTCCAGATTCATCTGGTAGGACAGAACCAGTTCCCACAGGTTCTCCTCTGATCGACACAGAGACACAGATATATGAGTGTGCATATGTGTGTATACACGTGCGCACACACACACACACACACACAGCACACTGCAGCCCATATGTGCCATCCCACTAAAAAAATAAAAGTCTGTAATAAAAAGAAATACATACAATACTGCTCTCAAGCTAGTTTTGGTACTGCCTCTTTCTGATCGCTAGGAATATAGGTAGGTTCCTCTGTGCCTTCCCTTGTGTGTGCGTGTGTGTGTGCGTGTGTGTGTGCGTGCGTGTGCGTGTGTGTTGCTATGTAGCCTATAGTGGCCTTAAACCTCTTCAAATCTCCTTGTCTCTACCTCTCAAGTACAGGAACTACAGGCATGAGTCAACTCATCCATTTTGTATTAGTCATTTCTTTTTAGAAAGATTTACTTACTTATATATTTTACATATATGAGTGTTCTATTTGCACATATGCCGGCAGGACAGAAGAGGACATCAGACAGAAGAGGGCCTCAGATCCATTATAGATGACTGTGAGCCACCATGTGATTGCTAGGAATTGAACTCAGGACCTCTGAAAGAGCAGCCAGTGCTCTTAACCACTGAGCATCTCTCCAATCCATGCTTTACCCCTCTGTCTCACATAGCTAGGGTTGGTCTCAAGTTCACTCTGTAGCCAAGGATAACCTTGAACTCCCATCCTTCCCCCTCCACCTCCCCAGTGCTGAGATTACAGGTGTGTGTCACCAAGATGACAGAGTAGAGCGTTTGGCCCACACACAGTAGGCATGGCATCTGTGATGCAGCCAAAGCAGCAGATGGAGAAGCTATGACGTACATCTCCAAAGGCCTTTCAGATAATCTAAGGCAGATGGAAAGATGCTGATATTGTGGGCTTAGCTGCTGCAAACTTCAGAACCCTTCTCCTCCCGCCTCTTCTCAATTCACCTCCCTAATTCCCTCCCCTCCTCTTCCGGATGGGTCTTGCCATATTGTCAGCTCGTCTGAACCTTGTGGGCTCTAGGAATCCTCCTACTCAAGCCTCCTTAGCAGCTAAGACTTCAGATGGGAACCATAGCTCAGACTGGAAGATTTTGTTGTTATTGTTGTTTGACACAGAGAATCTTTCTGTAGCCCAACCTGTCTTTGAATTCACTATGCAGTCTGCAGACTTGAACTTGGAGCAATTAGCCTATTTTAGCCTCCCAAGTCCAGGGATTACTGTTGTGAGCCTAATACCCAATTTTTAGATTGAAAAGATTTTTTTTGAGGCAGGGTTTCACTATAAAGCCCTGACCAACCTAGAATCTGATATGTAGCCCAGGTTAGCCTTGTATTTATAGAGCTCTACCTGCCTGTCTCCTGAGTGCTGTAATTAAAGGTGTGTAGCACCCTCTTTTTAAATTTAAATTCTATTTATAATTTTTTTTGTGCTTGTGGTGTGTTTGTGTTTGTGTGTGTGTGTGTGTGTGTGTGTGTGTGTGTGTGCATGAACCACAATGTATGACACCCACCATAATTTCTGGCCTAAGAATTGAATACCCTTTTAATTTTTGGACAGCCTCAGTATATAGCCTTGGCTAACCAGGCCTCACAGATCTGTCTGCCTCTGCCTCCCCAGTACTGGAATTAAAGGTGCTCTCCACCTTTGTTGTGGAGCATCATTTTTTTTTTTCGGTTTTTCGAGACAGGGTTTCTCTGTGGCTTTGGAGCCTGTCCTGGAACTAGCTCT
>NC_022010.1:21635865-21639256 GCF_000317375.1 Microtus ochrogaster
ACCACCGCCCGGCTCAACCGAGTACTCTTAAAGAACAAACAAGGCTTTTAACTCTCCAAACCCTAGATTGTTTTTTTTTTTTTTTTTTTTTTAAATAGAGTCTCACTGTGTTATCCTGGCTGGCTTGGAACTCCCTATGTAAACCAGGCTGGCATCCTGAGTGTTGGGGTTAAAGACATGCATAGCCAAGCCCCACTATAATGTAATATCCTAAGAATCACTCACCTGGTTTGGAAAGACAGCTCACTGGGTGAAGGGCTTGCCTTGCAAGCATGAGGACACCAGTTCAATCCCCAGCACCCATATAAAATTGCTATGTGACATAGTGTGTGCTTGCTATCCCAGCACTGGGGAGGTGGACACAGGTGGATCCCTGGAGCTTGTCACCCAGCCAGTTTAGCCTTATCTGCAAGGCCGTTTTTTTGTTTTTTTTTTTGTTTTTTGTTTTGTTTTGTTTTTCGAGACAGGGTTTCTCTGTGGCTTTGGAGCCTATCCTGGAACTAGCTCTGTAGACCAGGCTGGTCTCGAACTCACAGAGATCTGCCTGCCTCTGCCTCCTGAGTGCTGGGATTAAAGGCATGTGCCACCATCGCCCGGCTGCAAGGCTGTTTTAAAGAAGATGAATGGTATTCCTGAGGATGACACCCAACGTTGTCTTCTGGCCTCTCCATGTGAACCTGCACACACACAGAGAACACAGAAATACAGACACACACACAAGATAATTATATATCCATTTTTAAATATATTTTCACGATCTGAGACCCAGGGAGAGAATGTACTTGCTCAAGGTCACCCTGTAAGTCCCATGGCAAAGTAAGGGGTTTAATATCTGAGTCCTGCTTCTCAGCATAGGCCTTTTCTGCTGTTCTAGGACCTCTGGGAGAGGCTTGTACCAGGCTTTTCCTTTGCGGCCACCACCCAGCTCCCAAATCATGACACAAAGATGTAGTATTAGTTTTGAATGCTCTGCCTAATTTAGGCATATTTCTGGTTAGCTCTTTTAATTTAACCTGTTTTTCTTTGTCTACTTTTTGCCTAGGGCTTTTTACCTTTTCTAACTTTCTTATTGTCTCTAAGTCTGGCTGGCTGGGGCTGCCTAGCTTCCTGCCCTGGGTGTGTTCTTTGTTCTTGTTCTTCCCTCTCTACTTCTTGTGTTTTTCTTTTCTTTTCTTTTCTTTTCTTTTCTTTTCTTTGTTTTGTTTTGTTTTTCAAGATAGGGTTTCTCTGTGTAACAGCCCTAGCTATCCTGAAACTTGCTCTGTAGACCAGGCTGGCCTCAAACTCAAAGAGAACCGGCTGCCTCTGCTTCCCAAGTGCTGGGATTAAAGGTGTGAGCCACCACCACTTGGCTCTCCTTTTTCTCCTCTTTTTCTTTCTCTTGACCCTAGTCTTCTCCTCCTATATTCTCTCTCCCTGCCAGCCCCACCTATCCTTTTTTTCCCTGCCTAGCTATTGGCCATGCAACTCTTTATTAAACCAATCAGGTGCCTCAGGCAGGCAAAGTGAAACAGATGCAACATATTGTTACATTCTTAGACACTCATCCATACTTACATCCTTAAACAAATGCAGCAGAAACAATGTAACACACCTTTCCACAGTTAAAGTAACATTCCACAGCAGAAACAAATGTAACACACCTTTGCCTAGTTATAATAATATTCCCGACAGAGGCTGCCCACTGAGATTCTCTGTTCATCTGAACCGTGGTGTTTTCTGCCCCTACTGCAAACTGCCCAAGCTAAGAAAGTGACGGTGAAAGCAGTCCCAGAGCACAGGATGGGTACATTGTTGGTAGGGTGTGGTTGCTGCTGCCACTGTCACCTAATTGGGGGAGGTCTTCAACTTCCCAAGGAAGCCAGCAGCCAGTACAGGGCTGTGATGATTTAGGGCTGCATAGAAACTGCAGGGCACTGATTTCCATGGCTGGCCCGTTTGTCTGCCAACGGAGCCAAAGAAGATGCAGTTAGAAGGTCATGCCCTTCAGCGCAGGAGAAGGATGGAGGGTGCTCTTTCATCAGATCAGTCCACATAGCCAAGGCCCCTCCCTCTTTTTCTGAGCAGGTGCCAAGATAGTTCAGGCCTCACAGCTGGACCTGGAGTGGGTGACTCTGTTGCTGAGAACCCCCAGAAAGCCTGCCTGAGTTTCATTTCATACTCAAGCTAGTCAATGCCTGTGTGAACTCTGGTTTAACAGGAAGCCTCTTTGTGCCTGAAAAACGGGGACAGGGCCGGGGGCATAGCTCAGTGGAACGTAGCTCAGTAGCAGAGTGTTTGTGTTTGCATAGCATGCGTGAGACCCTGGCTTTAAGCCCTAGCTCTGCATAAATCAGACGTGGTGGCTCACATCTGCAATCCTTGCACTTGGGAGGGGGAGGTAGGAGGATCAGGAGTCTAAGACCCTTCTCATCTATGTGTTTTGTTTGTTTGTCTTGTTTACACTGGTTTTCAGATTGTAGCCTTGGCTGGTCTTAAATTCACAGCGATCCTGCCTCCTGTACAAGTTGGCATTAAAAACAGGTGCCACTACTCACAGCTCCTCTTTCTTGTTTCTTTCCCAAGACAAGGTCTCTCTGTGCAGCCTTGACTGTCCTGGAACTCACTCTGGAGACCAGGCTGTCTTCAAACTCAGAGATCTGCCTGCCTCTGCCTCCTGAGTGCTGGGATTAAAGATGTGCACCACCATCACCCAGACATGTACTTTTAAAAAAGTTTGTTTTTTTTACATTTCTATTTATTTGATAGTAGGTGAATGTGAATGCATGTGTGTGTGTGTGCATGTGTGTGTGTGAGTGTGTGTGAGGCATGTGGAGGTCAGAGGGCATTTTTCTTTGGAGTCAGTTCTTTCCTTCCACCGTTAAGTGTGTTCTGGGATTGACTCGGATTGCCAAACTTTCTCTGCAAGTGGTATTATCCACTGAGCTACCTTGCACACTCCCTACTCTCCCCTCTTACTCCCCCCACCCAGTTTTCCTTTGTTGCCTATCTTGGTGATAAGGTTTATAATCCAGAGTGTGTGAGGTGGACTGGTGTGAAGAAGCAGTTCAAGGAGTTGAAGGCTAGCTTGGGGCCACAAGGGGAGTTGAAAAACAGACCATCTCAGAAAAGAAACAAATTTTTTTAAAAAAAATTCTTTTTTCTTGTGAGGGCCTGGCGGTGGTGGCGCACGCCTGTAATCCCAGCACTCGGGAGGCAGAGGCAGGCGGATCTCTGTGAGTTCGAGGCCAGCCTGGTCTACTGAGCAAGTTCCAGGACAGGCTCCAAAGCTGCAGAGAAACCCTGTCGAAAAAAAAAAAAAAAGGAAAAAAAGAAAGAAAGAAAGAAAGAAAGAAAGAAAGAAAGAAAGAAAGAAAGAAAAAAAGAAAGAAAGGCACTTTTTATCTCTGGA
>NC_022010.1:21639356-21639899 GCF_000317375.1 Microtus ochrogaster
TTCTTTTTTCTTTTGAGGTAATGTCCAAGTTAGTCTAGAGGTCCTTAAATAAATGAGTAAACAAATTGTTTCTCTTGCTTCTCTGAGACAAAGTATCACCCAAGATGGCCTTGAACTCCCGCTCTTCCACCCTCCACTTCCCAACCTCCCAACTCCTGGATTTACTCATTTCTCTGCACCCCTAGGCTTCATTTATTGGCCTGTTGAAGGACTCTTGGGTTGCAATGGGGATGAACCAGCACAGACCAGATCAGGTTTACAGGGAGGAGGACTGACTTCAGGAGGTTTCTGCTGAGCCAGAAGGAAATGGGAAGGATTTTTTTTTTTTTAACACCAGGGGTCTGAATATTGCCCAGTGTTGTGGCAGGAGAAGAGGCAGGGCCAGATCCTGTGCAGGAGATGGTGGAGAGCAGAACCATTTCTAGAACTTCTCTCTGGCCATCTGTGTCTTACGCACGTGCTAGAGTAGTCCCCCAAACTGCATTCATTCACTTACTCATCTTCTCATTCATTCATTCTTAAAAATGTTTTAAAATTATTTAT
>NC_022010.1:21640939-21641914 GCF_000317375.1 Microtus ochrogaster
TCTGTAGCTGAGTCTAATCTTTTTTATTATTATTATTATTATTTATTTTATGTACATCAGCATTTTGCCTGCACCTATGTCTGTGTGAGGGTGTCAGATCTTAAGAGTTACAGACAGTTGTGAGTTGCCATGTGGGTGCTGGGAATTGAACCATGGTCCTCTGGAAGACACTGCTCTTAACCACTGAACTGTCTCTCCAGCCTCCCTGAGTCTAGTCTTGAATTTATAGGCAATCCTTCTGCCTCAGTCTCTCCAAATGCTTCGATTAGAGGGTTTCGATGCCATACCTACATCATTCATTGATTTAAAATTTTAAATTTGTTTATCATTTGATGTGTATGAGCATTTTGCCCACAAGTATGTAATTGCATCACAAGTGTGTCTGGTGCCTGTGAAGGTCAGAAGAGGGCATCAGATTTCTCTGGAGCTGGAGTTATAGACAGTTGTAACCTGCCATGTGAGTACCGGGAGCTGAACCCAGATCCTCTGCAAGAGCAGCCCGTGCTCTTAACTTCTGAGCCATCTCTCCAGGCCCTTCATTCATTGCTGGATGTTATATGTTCTGTATACTTGCTGTGGACCAGGTCCTGTGTGAGGCTGGCCTGGCTACAGAGTGAGGCTGTGTCAAAAGAAAAAAAATAATAATCAAATAAAACCAAAAGTAAACACCTGCTACACTTGAAGTATCTTAGGATACACTTGAAGTATCTTAGGATACACTTGAAGTATCTTAGGATACACTTGAAGTATCTTAGGATACACACCCTAGTGCCTCAGAGGTGGAGGTGGGAGGGTTAGGTGTCCAAGGTTCTCCTTGGTCACCCAGGTAGAAGTTTACCTGAACTATGTGATGTGAGGCCCTATCTCAAAACAGAAAACAATGAGCCGGGCGGTGGTAGCGCACGCCTTTAATCCCAGCACTCGGGAGGCAGAGGCAGGCGGATCTCTGTGAGTTCGAGACCAGCCTGGTCTACA
>NC_022010.1:21642584-21650748 GCF_000317375.1 Microtus ochrogaster
GCCTGCCTCTGCCTCCCGTATGCTGGGATTAAAGGCGTGCGCCACCATCGCCCAGCTTAGTCTCAGCATTTTAAAACTAAAAAATGAAAGCAGTCTTGCCCAACGCCATCTCCCAACTCCTGAACTACTTAACCTACCACTCAATGCCTCTTAGAAATTAATAACCCCATTATAATTTTATGAGACAGCCAGACAGCTGATTAATAAATATGTCCCAACTAGGTGTGACAGCACATACCTTTGATTGCAGCACTAAGGAGGCAGTATGATCTATCTGAGTTTGAGGCTAGCCTGGTTCTACAAAGGGAGTTACAGAACAGCCAGGACTACACAGAGAAACCCTGTCTCAATATAAAAGGAAAAAGAGAAGAAAAGAGAGAAAGAAAAAAGGAAGAGACTAGAGATATAATCCAGGTCCAGAGTGATATTTAACATATTTAATTCCCAGTCTACAAAAAACAGACTATAGCCAGATAGCCAGGCGGTGGTGGTGCACACCTTTATCTATCTGTCTGTCTGTCTGTCTGTCTGTCTGTCTGTCTGTCTATCTATCTATCTATCTATCTATCTATCTATCTACTCTTTATTTGGTTTTTGGAGACAGGATTTCTCTGTAGCTTTGGAGCCTTGTCTGGAGCCAGATCAGAGCCAGATCTGCCTGCCTCCGCTTCCCAAGTGCTGGGATTAAATCTTGGAATTTGCTAAGTAAATTAGCCTTGCTGGCCAAGGAACCCCATGAATCTGTTTTGCAGTGCTGGGATTACAAATCTGTGGCACCACACCCAGCTTTTTTGTTGTTGTTGTTGTTGTTGTTGTTTGTAGGTGCTGGGGTTCAAGCTCCAGACCTCATGTTTACAAGACAAGCACTTTACATCTGTCTTTGTTTCCTTCAGTCTTGCAGGGGCCTCAGCTGGAAATGTTGCTGATCCCCTAGTAGAATCTGTGTAGCCCTGGCTGTCCTGCAACTTGCTTTGTAGACCAGGTTGGCCTTGAACTCAGGTAGGTCTGCCTGCCTCTGCCTCCTCAGTGCTGGGACTAAAGGTGTGCACCACGTAGCACAGCCTGTCTCCTTTTCTCGGGCAGGCCCAGTTGTGTATTTTGTTCATTGCTGGGCCCCTCTGTACATAATGACTGGAATAGGGTAGGTGCTCAGCATGTTGAAGAGATGAAGCAAATAAAATATGCAGTCAACGCCAATGTGTTGGTACGTACTTGCCTGTAATTCAAGAATTTTCTGTGAAGGAAGGAATTCAAGGCCAACTTTAGTTATATAAGAAGTTCGAGGCCACCTTAAGAGTAATGGGACTCTGTTTCAAACGAAACAACCCACAAAAACCTAACAAAAATAAGATACGCAGTAAAACTATAGGTGGGGGTGTTGTCGGTGAGCTTAGGCAGCTGAATTGAATCTTCAGTACTCTCCACTGGAGAGGAAGAAGGGTGTTCCCCAGGGTCAGCCTGCACACAGCTACATCACTGAAGGAAGTTAATGGATGTGCAAGGCGGATATGTGTCATTCCATGACTTCACCCAGTGAAGTTTCATGTCAAAGTGCAACCTTGGTGTGTGTGTGTGTGTGTGTATGAGACAGTCCTCTGAGGAGGGTTGCACCATTTACGCAGCCATCTCTCGGGCAGGCTCACCCTTTCAATGATGCTGATCGGGCAGTTTGGATTTACCGTGTCTGCCCCTATCTTGCCTACTCTATACCTGTGTTCTTCCTTGATCTTCCGGCCACGAAATGTTTCACAGAGTTCACAAGTGAGGCTGTGGCCTTCTCTCCTCCCAACTGCCCAGAAGCCATGGTGCGGGGCCGTGAATCAGCACTCGTTTGGACTAGTGCAGGCTGCATCCCCGCCAGGGGTCCCCAGCGGCTGCGGGCTTAGACCCTACCCCCACCCGGTCTGCCTCTGACTGCGCTATGCCCGCTGGGAGATGTAGTCTCCACCGCCCCTTTGTCCTTAGTCTCCTCTGCCGGTCAGTTCGCTGCGGGTCGAACTACTACTCCCAAGAGTCCACGCGCCAGAAGCTAGGCGAACTGTGGGGGCGCTCAGAGGGCGAGAAACCACTTGAGGAAACTGAGGCGAAGGATTGAGGTGAAGAAAGGGGTACAGTACAGATCAGTGGAGAATTGGGGAGACGCTGAGAAAACCGCTAGGAATCACAGGGAGTGTTCCAATAGGGGAAAAACCCAGTAAAGGAAGGGTCGGGCGGGGCCGGGCGGGGCGCGCGCATGCGCGAGTGGGAGGTGACTTTTACGTCACTTGTGTGGGCGGGACCGCAGGGGGTTGTCCGCCCGCGGCACGCATTGGAGCCGCAGCCTCCTTGCGCCGGGTCCCGCGGTCGCATCTCGTGCCGCCTCCTGCGAGTCCTCGCCTGAGCAGCTTGCTTCGTGGGTCGGCCCTCCGACACGCGAGCTCCAAGCCGCCTCTCTTTCCCTAAAGCCCTTCAAGGCGGTCTTCGATTTCCTTCTTTCCAGCCGACCCGCTTCAGCCCAGCGAAGATGGTGGACCGCGAGCAACTGGTGCAGAAAGCCCGGCTGGCCGAGCAGGCGGAGCGCTACGACGATATGGCCGCGGCCATGAAGAACGTGAGTGTCTCCTCCCCTCCCCCCTGCCTCGCCCTAGCGCTCCCGACACCACGATCCTCGGCGTGGAAGGCATGCCCAGGGGCAAGTCGCCTTGTCGTGACTGTGGGGTCACCTCTCCATCTCACTCTTTGGAGGGGATTAGGGACGGGTCCTAATGAGCGACTCCGGCACCCGAGTGGTGACGCGGCCTCTTTCCCAGCCTCTCCGAGCTCGGGGCTGGGGCGGGGTCTTGTGTGGCTGGTCTCTGCTCGGGGCTGGGGGGTGGTCTCTATGTGACCCTGAATGTCCAGGGATCTGAGTTGGGGGCCGTGCGCATCCTTTGTGCCCCACTTCCCCTCCTCCCAGCTCAGGCGTGGGGGCGGGGGGACCGCATGGATGCGGTTCCTCTTTTCTCTCCCTGGTGTCTGGGCGGCGCCTTTCCCATTCACTCAGCAGGTCTCCCAGTTTTCCGCCTCCCCACTCCCAACACCCCCCCCCCGTCATCTTCCCCACTGACACAACCTTTAAAGAACATTTCGGGAAGAAAAAAAAAATGTAGATTCCCCCTCCCCCCAAAAAACCCGAGCATAATGGTGTAAAATCGAAACCACCTTGCTCACGTTTTCTTAACAAAAGGTTTCCCTTTACCCATTCCCCAAAGCAAGTCCTCTGGTTTTTACGGAGGGAGGGATAAGTGTGTAGCTGGCATTTCCGTTCATGGCCCTCAATATGCCATCTTCATTTTTCATTTTTTTCATTGAAAAGGGTTAAATATGCCTTTGAATGTTAACTGATTCAATTTGTAACATATGCAGTTTCTCTTTTGAATGTAGGCACGAGTCTCCCGAAATTCCCATAAGTGTAAAAAAATATTCTGTCTGATCTGATATTGCAAACAAAGCACTGGTGGGAGGCAGTATCAAGTCATTCCAGAAGATTCTGCATTTGTCATATTGCAGAGAGCCTAGACTGGGTGGAGGCTGGGAGGAGTTATTTTAAAGGGGAAAAAGTCTTAAATTTTTTTTTAAGTTAAATGTATCTGAGGCTTTTTCCCTCTGACCTAATGCATCGTTATACTAAAGAGAATACTGGTCTCCGTCTCCAGTTGTCGCATTTTTGTCTTAGATGCAAAATCCTTCCTATTTGCATCATTTTGTCAGTAACACTCATTTATTAATGAGTTGGGGTCCAGTTTGCCAGCAGAGGAGGGAGCAGTACTGCATATTGCAAAATTAAGTAGAAAAATGAATAATTGGGTTTCCCACTCCCTTAATATTTAACTTCCTGCCTTATGTAACAAAGGTTTTTAAATGCAGCTCTTGGTGTGAAGTGGATGCCAGAGTGTGCCTTGCATGTTCAACCTTTCAAGGAAAAGAAGCGAGAGATGGTATTTTTTTAGCTAATTTTTTCTAGTTTTTTTTTTCAAATGCCAGGTTGCCCAATTCAATGAGCTACAATTTTTTTTTTGTCATCTCCTGAAAAATTGACTTTAAAATCAGAAATACTGTTGTATTAGTGTGTTCCAGTTGCCTTTTTGTAAGGCTTTAGCGACTAACGGATACAAGCTGGACTTGAGTAGGTCACTAATGTTGGAAATGTCTTCAGATTGTGATATTTAGACTCTAATTCTCCCCTATTTCTAGTTCCACAGGAGAGCGAGTGACCTCGCACCTATATCCATAGCAACCCAGTGATGTCACACACAATGACACAGAGGCTGCAATGCACCTAAGGGCTGGTAGGGAGTTTTCAGATGGCATTTGTCCAAGGTGATGCAGAAATGAGCCGACAAGCCAGGTGGCACCGAACACGCCATCTTCTACCAGATAGGCCTTGGTCTCCAAAATAAAAAAAAATGATGTCCCTGTAGACACGCACAAGGGCAGTGACTTCTGGAGACAAGCCCATTCACCGTAAACATCCCTCACAAAGCACTATAGGATACTTTGATATATTTTTAAGTATTCATCTCACTTATTTTAAAAACCCAGCGGTGAAGAAGTGAGGGAATTTCTAAATAAGAAATGCCCCTGTGGTCGTAGTGCAGAGGTGGGGTATGCATTTGGGGTTATCTCAATGAGGCAGGCTTTCATAAAAGCCGGAAAACTGATGGCTGACCCTCTGCAGTGACTGTTAGGGAATGAGCATCCGATACACAGTGTTTCCCTTCTAAATGTGGGGAGGGTATGCTCTGCTCCTCGCTTGTGTCTGCTCAAGCTTACCATGTGTGAAAGGGAAAATTGATTTGTAAAATAAAGGTCTCGTATAAACGCTTTTCCAAACCACATCAGCCTGCCTCTCACCCCCGGTTTCCACACAGTGCTTATTTGAAACAGGAGCAGAGTTTGTTCCCAGTGTGGTGCTAGCTCACCCACCGTGTCTCGTGTGACTCTCTGGGTTCAGCCCCCGCCACCAGAAAGATGGAACGGTCGTCATTTGGGAGATTTTTAGTCTTCCTGCCCCAGTTGAGCTCTCCTGTAAGCTTTAACTTTCCATGGTGAAAGAAATTTAGGTTTAGTTACATCTAGGGAGATTATTCTGGGAAAGCCATGTTTGGAATCCATGTATAGCCGTGTGTGTAGGTGACTAGGATAGGAATAGTTATGGGGCAGTATTCTGAACTGGGAAAGGAGAGTTAGATCATTTAAGATAAAGGTGTAATCTTGCAGTCAAGCCGAGTGCCTACAGGGTTCCAGCTTGTTAGGTAGTGTCACTGTCCCCCTAGCCACATTTTTGGTTGCTGTCTTCTCATTTGCCTTTGACTACTCATAGGCCAAAATTATTACAGTGTAATAAAGTCTTCAATTTCTGTTCCAGTCTGTTATAATTGTTCTGTTTTATTATCAGTTACTACTCTTACTCTGCCTGTCTAAGAGATTAAATTCATCACAGGTATGTGTGAGAGATGTAGTATTTGGAATTAGCTGCAATTTCAGGTATCCTATGGATCTTGGAACACATTCTTTTGGACGAGGGGGAGACCACTGGGCTACCCTGTCTTTGGCTTTCAGTAGCCTCTTGAGAAGTTAATATACTAAGTAGGCCGCGGGTACTTGCATCCTGGGGGAGAGGAGGTTCTGGACTACTCAATTCCTTGGAGTTCCTGGGTTAGGAACTCTCAGCTGGGAAGTCACAGTGGCTGAAGGCAGCCATAGTTACATAAACAGATCTTCTGGTGGAATCAATGGATTTTAGAATTCTTCCTCTCTGCTAGTTCTTCAGGAGCCAGATCAATAGCTATTATCCCTAATGGAGTAATGATGCCTTCGCAGCTTCCTCCGAGGTGGCTCTCTGCCAGCTGTTCTCCTTAGAGTGGAGAGAGCATATAACTTCGCTTCTCACGTGATCCTTCACAACACCAAGATGAAGATTAAATTCTATTACCAGCCAGAGGGCCAGCTTGCAGGAGTTGGTTCTCTTTCCACCATGTAGGTCTGGGGCATTGAACTCAGCTCGTGAGGCTTGGCACAAGCATCTTTACCTGCTGAGCGCCCCGAAGTACTTTATTCTCCCAAATAATCAAAAAAACAAAACACAAAAAGCCCTCGTGTGCTTCCTGAATTCTTTAAAAGATGTGTTTGAATATCTGTTGTCATTATATTCTTTTAAAGGTAGAGCCCAGCAGCTGGATCCCAAGTCTTAATACTTGAGGAGCTGTAATTTATGAAAAGAAGGGCTGGGCAGTGGTGACGCACGTCTTTAATCCCAGCACTCTGGAGGCAGCGGCAGGTGGATCTCTTGAGTTTGAAGCCAGTCTGGTCTATAGAGAGAGTTCTAGGACAGCCAGGGATACACAAAGACCCTGTCTTGAAAAAAGGAAGAGAATGTTGTTTTTTTTTGTCCCTCCCCCCCCCTTTTTTTTGAGTCAGGTTCTCACTATGAAGACCAGATGGGCTTTGAACTCAGTTCCAGCTGTTTAGCCCCTTTGTCTCCCAAGTGCTGGAATTATAGGACTGAGACACCACACCCAGCTGATGTATGTGGGGTTTTTTGTTTTTATAAAAGTCACAACATCTTAATCTCACTCAGTCCAATAACAAAATTTAATAGTACAATTTAATGATATTTAATATTTCCTACATAGTTAAGCAACCATTGCCCTTATTTAGTCCAAAAATGGAAGCTGGGTATGTCTTGGAAAGTGGAGGCAGGAGAACCTCCCAAAGAGGAGAAAGACGAGGCCGTCTGTTTAAGAAGAGATACTGGTCTGGACTATAAACCCAGCTTGCTGGACTGAAATGATTACCAGCTCTGGACGGTACCCACTGAACCCCCAGCCATTGGTAATTAGTTGGTTGTCCCTTGGTCTTTATTATCAGACGTCTCGACTGTTTCCTAAAGCAGGAAGGGACCTAGCTTTTAACTAGGTTTGTATTTCCATGTAAAGAGTCACAGGACTTAAAAACCATATGACGTTCACCTAAACAAACAAGAGTAATTCATCTGAAATCTGAGCCAACTGTTAAGCCTTGGGAGATTGTGGAAACATGGCTGGTGTTCTCACAAGCCCAAGACTGACTCTTGTGAATGACTTCCCTGCTGTGTGGTAGTAGGTCCCACGTGAGCACTCCCCAGGCAGTGACTGAGCCTGGTGAGCTATAGAAGCCTGCGCTCTGCACAGGAAGATATTAATGTATCTTGGTTCCCAGCATGTTGTATGGCTTGCCAGGCTCAGGGGCGCATGCTCCTTTCTCACTCACCTGCAGTTCCACCAGCCATAGCCCTTTATCTGGCCGGACTTTGATTGTTCTGTATTTCTGCCAGATCCATGAGAAACATGGAAGCAAAAAAAAAATGGAAGAAAAAAGCAAAGGATTTATGTGTTGGAGTGCTTTGCCTCCATGTAAATGCCCCAGGTGCATGTAATCAGTGCCTTTGACGGTCAGAAGAGGGCGTCAGATTCCTTCGAACTGGAGTTACTTATAGCTTTGGGCTGCCTTGTAAGTGCTGAGAACTGACCCAGGTCCTATTCAAGAGCAGCCAGCCATTGCTCTTTCACAACCAAGCATCTTCCTGGCCCTTTTAGTTTTTGGTTAGTTCTGAGGCAGGTCTTGTGTAGCCCAGGCTGGCTCCAAACTTGCTTTGTAGGTGACTGACTATCTTGCATTCCTAATCCTTCTACCTTCCAAGCCATCTTTCCCACCATTTTAAAACTGTAAGCTGTATACAGCTACTGTGTGGCCTTTAGTAGTCATTTTTCTGCTCTCAGATTTCATTTTAGGTATCAGGTATCATTTTGATTATGAAGCTATCATCTGGTTGGCTCTAAAAAAGATTGGTTTTTATTTTAGATATTTATATGTATGTGTCTGTATGTGGGTATGTGCATGTGAGTGTAGGTGCCCACAGGGGGCAGAACCATTGGCTCCTTCTGAATCTGGAGTTAAAAGCCCAAGCCCTCAAGTTAGGCGGTGGTGGCACACACCTTTAATCCCAGCAGAGGCAGGTGGATCCCTGTGAATTCAAGGCCAGCCTGGTATACAAAGCAAGGTCCAAGGCAGGCTCTAAAGCCACAGAGAAACCCTGCCTCAAAAAAACAAACAAAGCCCGAGTACTCTTTTTTTTTTTTTTTTTTTTTTTTTTTTTTTTTTTTTT
>NC_022010.1:21650848-21671855 GCF_000317375.1 Microtus ochrogaster
GACCAGGCTGGTCTCGAACTCACAGAGATCCGCCTGCCTCTGCCTCCCAAGTGCTGGGATTAAAGGCGTGCGCCACCACCACCCGGCAGCCCGAGTACTCTTAACCAGCACCCTGGAGACAGGTCTCAGGCAGGCAGCCTATGCTGTTTTAAGGTTTACTATAGTAAGTAGAAACTGGCCTTGAATTTAGTATCCTCAGACATACAGAGTGCTGCCCTGGTAGGCCTGTGTTCTTGCACTCAGTGGGCTTTATAATTTTACAAAAGTAACACAAATGTAGCCTTTAGACATTATTTTCATGTTATTTGCATGTAGACTCTAAGCTCCTCTTATTTGCAGGGCTGGAGATTGAACCCAGGTCCTCTGCATGCCAAGCATGCGCTTTAGCTGAGATAGTTGAGATACATGCTCAACACTCTTGTTTTTGACACAGTTCTAAGTTGCCCAGGCTTGTCTTGAACTCTATTATCAGTAGGCCTTGAAATTGTGGTTGAACTGGGGTTATGACCTGTGCCATCAGCGCCCACCCCCCTTTTATTTTTTTGAAAACAGGGTCTCTAGTCCAAGAATGTAGACCAGGGTATCCTCGAACTCACAGAGACCTATTTGCCTGCCTCTGTCCCCGGAGTGGTGTGCCACTGGTGTGTCACCACGCCTTTCTTTTCTAATTGGTTTGCGAGGGAGCTTTAGACTAGGCAGTGAGGCAGACACTTGTTGAGTAGCAATTACTGGCCTGAAACTTTGTAGCCCAACTGGTTGGTGGGATTACAGAAATAAACCACCATGTCTAACTCTTGCAAGGGGCTATTGGAGGTAAGCAAATTACCACCAGCATTTCACCTGATTGGAATGCCTCCGATGTGCCCTGAGCATTAGCTTTGTGAAGTGGTAAAAAGGAAAAAGTTGTCGTTTTTCCATTTTCAAATGTGTTCTCGCATATGGAAAAAGAAAAGCCAGACTGGCATTGTACTCACCGTGTAACCTGATCTTGAACATCTGATCCTCCTGCTTCTACCACCCTACTACTGGGGTTACAGGTACAGGTACCAAGACAGGCTCGGGGTCTTTTTAGATAGAGGTTTTTGCGTTGGCTTTTTTTTTTTTTTTTTAGGTTTACTTTGTGTGTGTGTGTGTTCATGTTCATTCTGGAATGTATATAATGTGCAACGCATGCTTACACATGCCTTCAGGGACCAAAAGAGGGCGTTGGATACCCTAGAACTGGAGTTCCAGGTGGTTGCGAGCCATTTGATATGGAAGACTTATGCAAAAGCCCCCAGAGCTCTTAAACTTCTGAGCCATCTTTCCAGCTCCATTACTGGCATTTTTTGAGATGGTATCATGATCAAACCCAAGCTGACCTGTGTAGCCAAGACTAATCCCTGAATTTATGTTTTCTCATTCCTCCACCTCCAAAGTGGGATTATAGGAGTGTGCAATCATGTTTTATACAGTGCTGGGAATGGGATCATTCTTAACATCCTCAGCCCAGGCTATAGAACATTGCTTTGGATGCTGTGGAAATCATTTTGGTATCCTCAGCTTACTGAAAGCTGATGTGATGTACTCGGGATCTGTGAGATGCCCTGTGGTGTTTGTACTTTGAAGGTGTGGGAGGCCAAGCTGTGGGGTTTTTTTGTTTTGTTTTGTTGGTTTTTTTTTGTTAGCAGTTGAACTCGGATGTTTACCTGCTACTCCCCTAGACTAGATTTCCCTCTGTTGCTAAGGCTAGCTCCAAACTACTGAGCCATCTCTCCAGCCCCTAAACCTGTCGGGTTTTGTTGTTGTTTCTTTTTATTGTTTTGTTTTTTTCTTTTTTTGGGGTAGGAGAAATAGCTCAGCAGTTAACACTTGTCCCTCTTGCAGAGGACCTGGGTTTGATTCCCAGCACCCCTGTGGCTTACAGGCATCTGTAGCTCCAGTTCCAGGGGGCTTGACTCTGCTGACATTTGGGCATTGTATACACATGGGACACATGCATGCAGGCAAAATACCATATATATAAAGCAAAGGAGGAATGTTACATTTTACAAATAATTTTTATCACATTGTGCTTATTTTGAGAGTGTATTTAGGTCTGAGACTAGCGTGGGAGGTGGCTGTCTCCTTACACCATGGAGATTCCAGAGAACAAACTGGTGTTGTCAGATTTAGTGACAGACACCTTTACCTGATGAGCCATCTCACTGGCTGGAATACCTTTTTCCCTTACTGACAAGATTCTACTATGTAGCCTAAGTTGTCCTGGAACTTGATCTTTCTGCCTCAGCCGTTTGAGTTCTGGGATAAAACAAACTGCAGTTGGATGTTGTGCAGCTCAGTGGTTAGAGTATTTGTGGCTCTTTGGGAACACTCAACACCCATCACCCATGTTGGGCAGCTCATAGTGTTTGTTACTTCTGGGTTTGGAACAGTGGTACTATAAACAAACCCCTACACACACACACCAGTGTTCCACTTTGCAACATATTGGCAATCTGTGTCTAAATACTTTGCTGCTCTCTTGGCCCCCTTTGGGATTATTTACCATTTTCAGAAAATGGCTTTTTGACTACTTAAAATTACCCCTTATTTGCCACAGATGCTCAAATTACCAGCAGTATCTTTACATTCACAGTTAGCAGCCTCAGAGTGTAGTGGTTTTTTTCTGCAGATGGTAGGTAATTTCCTTTCCCCTTTGGTGTTAAAGAGATGCTTACCTTCAGCTCCTGCTCCCATGAGGGACCTGGAATCTTGGGTGGGTTGGGAGTGGGTGGAGAGAGTGATGCTGACTGCTGAGCTGGTTGGTAGGTGAACTCTGCTCAGTAGAGTGGGCTCTTCTGTGCCTTGTCCATGCTGCTCTTCTGCTTGCTTGCTTTCTCACCCTCCCCCCCCCCCCCGTGTTTTTTTGTTTGTTTTTGGTTTTTCGAGACGGTTTTTCTTTTCTGTAGCTTTGGGACTTGCTCCGTAGACCAGGCTGGCCTCTACCTCACAGAGATCCACTTGTCTTTGCCGCCCGAGTGCTAGGATTAAAGACAGGCAGGCAACACCACTGCCCCCGCTCTTTTCTCTTTTTGAGATAGGGTTTCACTGTAGCTTTGGCTGCCCTGAAACTCGCTACATAGACCAGGATCTCCTTGAACTTGGAGACTGACCTGTTTCAGCCTCCTGAGAACTGGGATTAAAAGTATGCACCATTGTGCCTGCTTGGTGCTGCTTAGGGCGCAGTTCTTTTAATTCTGGTAGGCTAGTAAACACCCAGTTGATTTCTTGGCAACTGCATGTTTTAAGTCCATTTTGCTTTTAGCTTGGCACTGTTGCCTGCCTAGCGTGTGTGTGCACGCCAGTTCGTGTTTTTCTCCTCTGTAGCTTTGGGTGGAACTCCCTGAAGAGTCCAGGTTGACCTTGACTTTCTGTGTGTGCTGGGATTTCAGGCTTTTGACACAATAGGCTTATGTTTTTCTCCAACAGGGTCTCTCTAGGTAGCCAAGACTGGCCATAAATGTCATCTTTGTTTCCCAGTCTCCCAAGTGTTGGGATTACAGATATTCTCAATTGGTTTAGTTGATGCATGTGTTAATGTAATATTGGTATGTATTCCATTGCAGTGCATGTAAGATTCTTCGCATTTATTTATTTAGCCCCTGACCTTGTAACTGCTGTCCAGCTTAGGGCTGATTTGTTTGGGGAATTTCAAGATTGTTTTATTAACTATCATTGACCCCATCTTTCAGTATGCTTAAATGTCATTTAACCAAGGAGAACTTGGACTTTTTAGCATGAGAAGGTAAGTGCTGTAGTTTTCACCATCAGTCTTGGAGATTTTGTCCGGAGGGAAGAGATGAAGGTAGACAACTTAACGGAAGCCTCACCAGAAACAGATCTGGGGGAAGGTGGAACCTTTTTGACACCATCAGTGTTGCTAGTTTAGCCAGCTGTGGTGGCATGCACCATAGTCCAGCTCTTTGGGAGGCCAGTGCAAAAGAATTGCTTGAGCTCTGGTTGAGGCCAGCCTGGATAACTTAGTGAGTGAGTCTGGGTCTTTAGAAAACAACAGATGGACAGGGGAGATGGTTCAGTGTTGAGAGGCTCAAATTTGGAATTCCTAGGCCCACCCAAAGCCTGGTGTGGTAGTGCCCATTGTAACCTCAGTGCTACTTTAGTCCAGGTGGGATGAATCAACATTCACAGGCTGGTGTATGCTGCAGACAAAAATGAAGGGACCTCATTTCAAACAAAGTAGAAGGAGAAGACACACGTTTTGGGAGCTGAACTTTGGTGGGTGGTGGGTTCAGGGCCATTTTCACAAACACTGGGTTGGATTGATCCCGTGCATTTGAGAACTGCCTGTCAGGACACTGAATCGGGGCAAGTCACAGGAGGGCTTGGGGTGCAGGGTGAGGACGATTGGGGCACTAGTGAAAATGGCCTTTCGGAGGCCTGCAGCTAAGACCAGAGCTGCCTGGAGATAGGATCCGGTTGTCGTGTCTCAGGTGTCTTCGTCCTGACCATTGGCAGAGGTGCAGTGGTGCCCGCGGTCCCCTCGCAGGAGGAACAAGCATGGGGCTGGGGAGTTCCTGCCCCGGGAGAGAATCTGAGTTTGCAGTTCTAGCACTCATAGAAAGACACGAAGGGTGGCACATGTCTGTAATCCGAGCACTAGGGAGGCGGGGGCAGGGGCTCTCTAGAACCTCCTGGCCAGCTAGTTTTGCTTACTCTGTAAGGTGTAGTAGGTTCAAAGAAACCTGCAGAGTTGGTCCTGGCCGCCATTACACATATCAACAAGGACACAGAAGGCAGATGCTTTGGAGGGTGGTTTTATAATTTAAGATTCATTATTTTAAATTCTGTGTCTAAATGGAGATATGTGCCCTTAGAGGCCAGAGGCATTGGAGCCCTTGCAGCTGGAGTGGGCAGACCTGAGCTACTTGACCTGGGTGCTGGGACCCCGGCAGCAGCAAGTGCTTTTCCTGCTTAGCCATCTCGCAAATGCTGTGCTCCTACTCCCCCCACCCCTTTTTTTTTTTGAGACAGTTTCTTTATGTACCTCAGACTGCCCCTGAAACTCAATGTGTAGATCAGGATAGCCTTGAACTCACAGAGATCTGTCTGCCTCTGCCTCATTCCAGACTGGCCTAGAATTTGTGGCGACCCTCCCCCTCGGTCTCCCTAGTGCTGAATTTCCTGGTCTGGGTCACCCTTGTTTGTGAATGGCAGTTCTTCTTTCTCTCCCTCGCTTTGAGATAGTGTTTTTTTGTAACCTGGCTCTCCTAGAACTCACTTTGTAGACCAGGCTGGCCTTGAACTCAGATATCCTCTTGCCTCTGCCTCCCGAGTGAGGATTTAAAGGCCTGCACCCTCACTGCCTGATGAGAAGAGCTAGTTTTTAGTGGAGAGTGTTTAAGATTTGGAACTAGTTGATGTGAGTTCTTTTGGCTCTTAAGTCAGTCTCTTTAATGGAGCCTTTATTTATAGATACATTTTTATGAGATGGAGATGGGGTCCTGTGTAGCCCAAACTATCTTCAGAGTCACCAGTAGTTGAGAATGACCTTGACTTTTTCATCTGCCTGTCCCTACCAAGTGCTACCACCACAGTTTTATTGGGGGAGGGGGACACAGGCTTCATATATGCTAGGGAAGGCAGCCTTCTATATCTCTACCGACTGAACTGTACATCACAGATGTCAAAAATTTATTGTGATTTTTAAGAAATTATTATTTTGGGGGATAGGATCTCACTGTAGCCCCAGCTGCCTATAACTTGTTGTGCAAACCAGGCTAGCTTCAGACTCATGGAGGTCTGCTTGCTTTTGTCTCCCTTATGCTGGGATTAAAGATCTGTGCTACCATGTCTGGCCCTATTGTTGTGAGACCAGGTCTCACATAGCCTGGGCTACCCTTGAGTACACACCTCCTGCTTTCAGACTCCCAAATGCTGAGATTACGAGCCAGCCTGGATCACCACACCCAGCTTTATCTTTCTCATCTTTAGGAATAACAGCACTTAGTCCAGTTGAGGGCTGGAGAGATGGCTCAGGGGTTAAGAGCACTGACTTCTTCCAGGGGTCCAGTGTACAATTCCCAGCAACCACATGGTGGCTCACAACCATCTGTAATGAGATCTGACACTCTGTTCTGGCCTGCAGGGATGCATGCAGACAGAATACTATAAAAATAATAGACAGTTGAGTAGGAACCCATTTCTGGTTATAAAGTTTGAGAACTTTATAATGTGGAACCAGGCACATAGTTGTAATCTCTCATAATCTCTGCAAAACCCAAATGTCGAACTGCACTCATTCTTTTAAAAATGTGTGTTTGAATGTATACCATGTATATGCAGGAACCTTTGGAGGACAGAAGAGGGAGTTAGGGCCTCTCCAGCTGGAGTTACGTAGAGGAGTCTGAGTCTGAGGTTCCCTGCACTAACCGTGACTGTTTAAACTGCGAAGCCATCTCTCTGGTTAGAATAAAATCTTCGAGGCAGGTTTTTATGTAGTCCTGGGATGGTTTGGAACTTGTGATTCCCCTGCTTCAGCCTCCAAATACTAGGATTATAGCAGTATGCCACCATACCTGCTAATCCTGGGATTTTTGGTGGGGTGATCTTCTGAAACAGGGTTTCTCTGTGTTGTCTTGAGTGTCCTGGAACTTGCTCTGTAGAGCAGGCTAATCTCAAACTCACAGAGATCCTCCTGCCTCTGCCTCCCAAATGCTGGGGTTAAAAGTGTGCACAGCACCACCTGGTGATCTTTAGGAATTCTTAGTCTTTAAGTATTTGTTAGTGAAGCTTCCATCTTCTCTGATATGGCTGGACCTACATCATCCCTTGCTCCTGTGCAGAACACGTGTGAGCTCTGGGACTGGGGAAGGACATTTTCTCACTCATGGTCACATCTGTAAAGTGAGTTTAGTTGTAAAAAGACCTATGGACTCAGTGACTGTTACAAAGTCTTGGGTTCTAGCTCAGTTTTATCCCCTCTGAGACCTTGATCTTGGGTCTGAATGTATTCTCAGTGTCTCATGATTCTTGTAGGATTTTTTTCTGGGATGTTTCCCTTTTGTCCCATTTGACCCGGCATGATAGCTGTTAGCAAAACCTCCAGCTTCCAGGGCTATTTTGTAACCTTAAGGACACAAACATTCCTGAGCTAAGCCTGCTGGTCCACACTAACTATCTCTCCGGAGGTGGAGCTTGGAGGATCAGAGGGCAGCCTGGGCTACGTGAGATCTTGCCTCAGCAACAACGAAGGACAAAGCCTGATCCACAGAGAGTAAGGCTGGCTCTGGTGCCCCATGAGGCTCAGTGCATTGTTTGATAAGTACTGTCCCTTTAAGGGCATGTTCCTTTGTCATACTTTTTTTTTTTTGTTTTGTTTTTGTTTTTCGAGACAGGGTTTCTCTGGTTTTGGAGCCTGTCCTGGAACTAGCTCTTGTAGACCAGGCTGGTCTCGAACTCACAGAGATCCGCCTGCCTCTGCCTCCCGAGTGCTGGGATTAAAGGCGTGCGCCACCACCGCCCGGCATTTTGTCATACTTTATTTGTTTGTTTATTTATTTATTATGTATACAATATTCTGTCTGTGTGTATGCCTGAAGGCCAGAAGAGGGCACCAAACCCCATTACAGATGGTTGTGAGCCACCATGTGGTTGCTGGGAATTGAACTCAGGACCTTTGGAAGAGCAGGCAATGCTTTTAACCTCTGAGCCATCTCTCCAGCCCTTTGTCATACTTTTTGACAGGGTCTCACTGCATAGCCCATGATCTTCCTCCCCTGGGCTGCTGAGTGCTAGCTCATCAGATCTTAAGAGGTGTGCTGACTCAAAATTTCTGGGATAAGCTTACTTTGGGGTCCTCAAGGTTGCCCTTACATTCATTAATTATTCAAGGCCAGTTTGCTCATGGCTAAGATCCGGTGCAGCGAAAGTTGGCCAGGCATAGGCTTCCAGGGACATCCCATTGGGTACACTTCAGCCAGACGGGTGACAGATGACTAGTGCTCACCAGGGGAGTCCTAAAGACTAGTATCTTAGGTGTTTCTGGGCACCTGTCCCAGCACCCAGAACTCCCAGAAAGACTTTGACCTAAACCATATAGTTTGTACAGATGGATCAGCCTTACAGAGAGGCCTTCTAAAGATAGCAGTGCTGAAGCTGTCTCTCAGCTCTTCTGCACAGATGCTCTTCAAGTTAAAGGCTCTTCAGTTATCCAAGGTACAACATTTCTCAAGTTTTAGTTTATTATTTAGTAAGTATGGGCCATCTGTACAATACACACATCACTATAACTAAGCAGAACACTCTAGAACATTCTGTAGATGCCCATGCATGTCTATGGAGAGAAAGTGTGTGTGTCTCACTAGATGAAGCAGGCTAGCCTCAGATTCCCAGAGAGCTCCAGCCTCTGCTTCCTGGGTGCTGGGATTAAAGGCATGTGCCGCTATGGCCGGCCTTATTCTTAGCTAGCCCAGTGTTGTGTTCCAGGTACGGTGTGAATGACCTGATACTCCAGGGCTTTAAGGTCAAAGCCATTAGGTAGCTACCCCAGGATCTCCATAGTTGCTGATCTTAGGGAAGATTGTGTACTGCTGTAAGAACTCGAGGGGAGAACAGTTGCCCTAATACTACCTGGCTCCTTTCGAACAGACTTTTGACATGGTGAGAATTACAGATTCTCAACACTTTTTACTCAAAATTTTTTATTTCTGCCATTTTCAGTCACTGACAGAAACTTGAACTTGAGTTAGTAGTTGAGAAAGCGTTTCGCCCCATACACACACACAATGCTGCAGATTAAACCCAGCATCTTTGAATGGTTCCAGGCTGGCACTCTTGTCCGTCTCTACTGTCTCAATTGTGTTTAGGCAGAACACACAGCTCTGAAGAACGGGGACTTGGACTCTGCCCTTTCTAGTTATGGAGAAGGTAGCCTTTGATCGTGTTCACACGATAGACAGGAGCACGTGAAGAAGGACACCTGATCCTAGCACCCAGGAGGCAGAGCTTTGTGAGTTCCAGTCCAGCCAAGGCTACACAGTGAGGTTTGTGACCAGAATGGAGGTGGGGCGGAGGGACCATTTAGTGGTGGAGCTAACCCTTCCCTCCTAGTGTCAGGCTCTTTGTCATGGAATAGGCTATGTGGTTGAGCCTTCTTTGAATACCACTAGATTTTTTTCCCCCTCTTTAAACAAAACAAATCAAAAAGGCTTTGGGGCCAGTATATGACTCACCTAGTAAGGTGCCCGCCTCCAGCCCAAGGATCTGAGTTCAGTCTCTGGAACCCAAATGATGGAAGGAAGGATGAACTTCTACAAAGTTTTCCTCCGATTCCCACAGAGCTTTTGATGGGGATCCAGGTTCAGTTCTCAGCACCCATACAGCAGCTCACAAGCATCTGTAACTCCAGTTCCAGTATCCTCTTTAGGCACTACACACACGGTTCACCTACCTGCATGAAGCAGAACAGTCATACACATAAATGAAATGTTTAGGGGCCTGGAGATAGCTTGGTGGTTGGAGCGTGTGCTGCTCTTGCAGAGGACTAGGCTTGGTTCCCAGCACTCACATGGGGTAGCTCACAGCTGCCTGCAACTTCCGCTCCACAGGACCTGCTGCCCACTTCTGACCTCCGAAGACACCTGCACTCAGGTGTACACAATTAAAATTGAGTAAGTTTTAAAAGAGGACCATAGATAGCATGGTTAAGTGTCTTTTGTGTTTGTACATACGTGTGTGAGTATGCCTGGTTATGGGTGCTTTGGACTGGAGTTAAAGAAGGTTATAGGCTGTTGTGTCCATCTGGGAGCCAAACCTGAGTCTGCTGAGAATAGAAGTGCTCCCAAATGCTGAACCATCTCCCTTCCTGCCTTCAGTTGACCTTCATTTTTGTTTTGAAATTGCAACAGGGTCTCTGTGTACCTCTGGTCGTTCTGGAATTTGATTTGTAGCCTGAGCTGGCCTTACATTGCCCCCTTAGTGGCCCGGATTGCAGGTCTGCCCCCTTGGCTCCTTTTTTTTCTTTGAGCAGATGTCTTAGAGCCTAAGGTTTCCCTCTTACTTAACTAAGTGAAAACTTTCATTGGCAGGGAACATGGAGACTGTTCCAGATGTGGCTAAGTTACTCTAGCTAAAGGTTTTTGTTGGCCTTGCACAATCTCCATGTTGCAGTTGGCGGCAAGGAGTCTTAAACTCTGTCTCTATAATCGCCCACTGCTGCTTCTGAACTCTGCAGCCAGAAGTCCTGCAGCAAGAGCAGAGCCAATGGAGTGTGCTGATGAGGTCACCGGAGCTTTAAATAGCGCCAGGCTCTTGAAATAAGGACAGCATGATTTAGGGCAAAGGCCAGAACTGGATCTCTATGGCTGCAGGCACTTGAGCTGTCCTGGCATCCAAGACAGTGATTGGGTTGCACTGCAGCAGGGCTTTAGTTTCCGCAAAGACCAGAGAACAGGCTAGGGGCTGGTGGCCTGAGAGCCTCAGGGACCTGGGGGTCCCAGTCTGTCCTAGGAGTTTGTTTTTTACAGGCTGCTGTTGGGGTTCATGGAAAAAAATATAAAGAGCTAAAATAAAATGTCAGGCCAAAGAGACTCCAGGAAGACCTCAGAGGTGCCTCTGTGGGGTGCTGATACTGAGTGAAGAATAGTCAAGGTCTCTCAAAGGCGCCATCCCACACCTCAGCACTGTGTGTCTGCATGGGTGCTAGAGCCAGAGACAAGTGGATAAGTTAGAGATCAGCCAGGGCTATGTTAGAGTCTCTCTCTTTGTTTTGTTTTTTGAGACAAGGTTTCTCTATGTAGCCCTGGTTTCTCAGGAACTCCCTCTGTAGACCAGACTAGCCTCAAACTCTACCTGCCTCTGCCTCCCAAGTGCTGGTATTACAGGACAGGAGTGCCACCACAGCCAGGCTAAGGGCTGTGTTGTAGTGAGACCTCGTCTCACACGCCTGAGGATAGCCATGAACATGTATAATAAGTATGTGGATAGAGGGCTGGCTTAGCATGCCAGGGGCCCTGGACTCGCTCCCCAACACCACCTAAAATGTAATGATGACCACACAGAGCAGAAAAATGGAGGTCACTCAACAAGCTCCCCCTTTGGGAGTTTTGTACTGACTTAATAGTCCTTAGAACCGAGTAGGAGTGAGGCAAGTTGGCCACACATGCAGTCCAGCCTAAGAGGCTAAAGCAGAGGAATTGAAAGGTCAAGACCAGGTGCCCTGGCTGCTTTTTTTTTGTTGTTGTTGGTTTTCTTTTTCTTTCTTTCTTTCTTTCTTTCTTTCTTTCTTTCTTTTTTTTTTTTTTTTTTTTTTTTGGGGGGGTTTTTTTTTTTTTTTTTTTTTTTTTTTTTTTTAGGGGAGGTTGTTTTCTTGGTTTTTTTGTTTTGTCAACTTGACACAAGCTAGAGTCATCTGTGGGCAAAGCTGTGGAGTGTTTTCTTGAATAGTGCTAGATGAAGGTCCAGCCCATAGTGGGTGGTGCCACCCCTGGGCGGGAGGGGGTCTTTGAAAGTAAAAGTTGATTAAGTCATGGAGAACAAGCCTCCATGGTCTCCACCTCCAAGCTTCCTGCCTGATGCCCCCCCCCAAAAAAAACAAAAACAAAAACAAAAACAAACCAGTGTGAGCTGAGAGCTCTAAGGAGAAATACTGGTTTTGGTCCTGTGTTCCTCACAGCAACAGAAACCTGACTGAGGTGATGGCCGGCTGTATCCTTCAGGCTGCAGTTGGCACGGAATAGTAATAGACTCAGAGCAGAAAGTGCTTCTTGCTTGACTTCCTTCTTTGAGTCTTAGCAGAACCAGAGCCTGGCTCTTTTCTTGACTGTATTGAAATGAAGAAGGCCAGAGGTTAGCATCACATACTGGGCTCAGCGTGGTGCAGTGGCAGGATGGCAGTGTGCTTGTCACCCTGGGTTCCATCTCCAGTACCAAGTGGAGCCTCTCTTGTCCCTTCTTGTTTTCCCCAGCGGAACATGAGGACAGGACTCTGCTGCTTAGCTGTGGCCCAGCCCCAAGAGGTGGTATAGCCGGTTAGAGACCGTTAGTCCAGTTCCTCGGCCGCTGTGGTCCCACGTGATCAGAGTCTTAAGTTGCTAGTCCCGTTCTCTTTTCAACTTAATATGTAGACCAGACTGGCCTCAAACTCAAAGATTCTATGTGTGGTGATGTTTTGCCTACCTGTGTCTGTACTATATGTGATGTGTGCCTAGTACCCGCAGGGGTCAGAAGAGGGCATCAGATCCCCTGGTCTTGTGGTTACATGTAGTTGTGAGATCTCATGTAGGTGCTAGGAATCGAATCCACGGTCCTAGAAGAGCAACCAGTGTTCTTAGCCACTGAGCCATCTCTTCAGCCCATTTTTTAGAGACAGGGTTTCTCTGTGTAGCCCTTGCTGTCCTGGAACTTACTCTATAGACCAGTTTGGTCTCGAACTGAGATCCACCTGCCTCTTCCTCCTGAGTGCTGGAATTAAAGGCATGTTGGCACCACTGCCTGGCCTCATTTTTAAATTCTTTATTCCATTTATTTTTATGTGTGTTGGGGGAGCACATTTGTATGACATGTAAAGGTCGTGGACAACTTGGGAGAATCAGTTCTCGCCACTGGATCCCAGGGTCCGATCCCAGTTGTGAGGCTTGACAGTAGGCGACTTTACCCTCTGAGCCATCTTGTCTGGCGCAGTCGCCCAGTGTTGACTTCCTTTCTGTGATATGTCATTTGTTTGGTGTTAGTGAAGGAGTAGGAAAAGTTCCTCTTTTTTCCTCAAAGGTCAGTTTGAGGGTGACTCATTCTTTCCCAGAGGGCCTAGGGCTCAAGGGGACAGGGCAGGTTGAGGAAACTCGCTGAGGACGTGCACGGCCGTCTCACGCTAGCATTGCCCATGGCACACAAGATCTCTTGACGTTTGCACTTGGTGGATCTGGCTTGTGTAAGACCTGGACTGACAGGCACTCTGGGGGCACACTCTGCTCACTGCTGTGGAATTCACTGCCTTGCTCCCTTTCTGTCACCTCTTCCCCATCTGCCCAGCAGAGCACAGTTTGTCTTTCTGCCGCTAGCTTTCTGGGCAGCTGAAGGACCTGCTATGGGTGGGCTGGTGGGAGGATATGCTTTTCCCGTTATCATCTCGTGTCCTAAAGATGCTTGGTTCCTTCTTCTCCAGGTGACAGAGCTGAATGAACCGCTGTCCAACGAGGAGCGGAACCTCCTGTCAGTGGCCTACAAGAACGTGGTGGGGGCTCGCCGCTCCTCCTGGAGGGTCATCAGCAGCATCGAGCAGAAGACCTCCGCGGACGGCAATGAGAAGAAGATAGAGATGGTCCGCGCCTACCGGGAGAAGATCGAGAAGGAGCTGGAGGCCGTGTGCCAGGATGTGCTGAGCCTGCTGGACAACTACCTGATCAAGAATTGCAGCGAGACCCAGTATGAGAGCAAGGTGTTCTATCTGAAGATGAAAGGGGACTATTACCGCTACCTGGCTGAAGTGGCCACTGGGGAGAAAAGGGCGACCGTGGTGGAGTCGTCTGAGAAGGCCTACAGCGAAGCCCACGAGATCAGCAAGGAGCACATGCAGCCCACCCACCCCATCCGGCTGGGCCTGGCGCTTAACTACTCCGTTTTCTACTATGAGATCCAGAATGCCCCGGAGCAGGCGTGCCACCTGGCCAAGACCGCCTTCGATGACGCCATCGCCGAGCTCGACACTCTGAACGAGGACTCCTACAAGGACTCCACTCTGATCATGCAGCTGCTCCGAGACAACCTAACGCTCTGGACGAGCGACCAGCAAGATGATGACGGCGGCGAAGGCAACAATTAAGGCCCAGGTGGACTGGCAGCGCACGCTGATGCTACTACTGCAGTCTTTATTTTTTTCCCATGAGTTGGGGGTCGGGTGGGGGAGGGGAAAGGGAGGGCTGACCTTCCCAGGGAGAAACCCACGACTGTCCTGTCTTTGATCGCCTCTTTGACATTTTTGCCAAAATACCACTAGTGGAAAGTCAGGCTTGCTATGCTGGTATCGGAGTAGCAGCCTCACACGGGCACCCGGACTGTTGTGCAGGTTCGTGCAAGTGGAGCTGTCTGCCTTTAGTTTAACTTATTGCTAGACGGTAGGGTTTTAAGATGAGAAGAGAAACCGGAGACGGATGGCCCTCATTCAGTGTGTTCTGTGGTTCCAGGAAGGGTTCTTACGTCCATACGCTCTCCTCTTCAGCTCTGTGGCTGTTTTCTCTCTGTGGCTGTGCTGGGTTTTTGTTTTGTTTTGTTTCCCCTTTCCCCAGGGTGATCTCTACCAGAGAAAGCATAGTTTAAATTGCCCAAGTGGACAGGCTTATTGTGGAAAACACAAGCTTTACTGACGGGTCAGGCCTGGCCCCGAGTCTGAAGTCTGATAGGTTAACAGTATTAACACTAAATTCTAGTTTACAGTATTTCTACATGACAGCCATACACGACATCAAGCCATTGGTTCTGGGTTTTTCTTCGTCAGCTCAGCTTTGCATCCGTATTCCACTGTATCCAGGTTGGTCTGACGGTTCCTCGGCTCCTTCATGCTGAGAATCAGAACTTCCTCTTAGGTGTGGTTAATGGGTGCTTGGCAGGTGACTGGCCGTGGATACCTTTCTTTCTTTCTTTTTTTTAAAACTCTTTAAGTTAAACCCATCACAAACAGAAACTGTTAAGCAGCACACACAGAGAAGATGGAGAAGAATCAGGTCTGTATGTCGTTTCTCATGTTGGCATTTTCAGAGACTCCGCTCTCCAGCAGCCGGGGCTCCTTCCTCAGTCACTGCCTGTCTTAGTTTCTCAGCACTGAGTCTCCCCCGCGCCTTGTGCTGGCAGCGTGCAGGTGTCTCGAGGCCACTGGATTAGAGTGTAGGGCTGGGTGGTTATCAAGAAAGAGGAGCGTCAGGTGCAAGCAGCTGGGCCAGCAGGAAACCCACTGGGAAGAGACAGCTTCACTCAAGCCTGTCCAGGGTGGGAGCCCGGTCCCCAGGTCAGTTGTTCTTGTCCCCTTCCCACGACCCAGCACTCCTTCTCCAAGTGCTTGGTGAAGGGTAGCTGATGCTCTCGCCGGGGGCAGTGCTCACCAGGGGGCAGTGCTCAGCTCCTGTCTGATCTGAGCTTTCCTGTTTTCCTTTTGAATAAAAGCATAGATGCTGGAGATGGGCTTCTCAATCATGAGGTCACTGTACATGTGACATTGACGGAAGCTATGCTGCTATGTCCTACTTGGTCCGTCTCCCTTAGAGTCCTAGGTCCCTCATTCTCACTGTGGATAAGTTACCCAAAAACATGCCTTGTTGCATGGAAAGTGTGCAGTTTGTCTTCTAGAGGATCCATGGTCTCATGGATTCTCAAGATGGGCAGCACCCCAGACTTGGTTTCCTCA
This sequence comes from Microtus ochrogaster, assembly GCF_000317375.1. Classification (NCBI taxonomy): domain Eukaryota; kingdom Metazoa; phylum Chordata; class Mammalia; order Rodentia; family Cricetidae; genus Microtus; species Microtus ochrogaster. The sequence continues at coordinate 21,666,222 of NC_022010.1, forward strand.
TGTTCAGACAAAGACCTGGCAGCCACCTTTTCTCATACCAAAACCAAGCTTCCACTTACGAAGTGAGTGCCCTAGCAGGATGCTGGTGATGTCCCTCTGCACAGCCCTAGCATGCCTTTCCTCAGAGGCCCCTCCTTTGTTAGTGCGCAAGGACCCACTAACCGAGGCCCACGGAAGAACGGCTGGAGGAAGCTTGGCCGCCAGAGCCGCCATGGACAGAGGGGTCAGCGGGGCTTTACTTAGTCTGTTGCTGTCCGCAGTGAGCATGTCCTTGTCCCGCCTGTAGTATTTGGAAATGACCTACTGGAATTGCAAAACCTAGTTTCTCTTTCAGTGTCAGCCTTGACCCTGGCTGCGTTCTAGAATAATCATGTGAGGGTAGAACTGAAGAGGGAAGAGCGGGACCTGATGTTTGAGCTTGGATGGTTTCTTCTCCTCTCCGTTACTGTTGAGAAGCGCACCTGCCTATGACGCTGTCTCCAGTGCCGCGGTTGCTCCTCCGTCCTATTGATACAGTATTTGTGCATGCTGGTGTTGCATTTCTATGCGGTAGCTTGACATTTATTAACTTATACTGTAGGTGTTATGTATTCCTATGACAAAAAAACTAAGACTTCAAAATTTTTTAAACTTTTTTTTTTAATTTAATTTTTTTTTTCCTTTCAGGGTAAAGTTTGCTTTACCAAATAGTGATTGTAACAAATTGATCTGTTTTGGATGTTGCTATAGTGACATGCAGTTCTATATTTTGTTTTTCGGGGGGAGGGAACTAAAGAAACACCAGTGTTAGCTTACTCTTAATGTCTGGTGTTTGTCATGGTGAAATTCTAACTATTGCAGTGCAGGAGAACGCCGCGGACGCTCTCCAATTGCCTGTGCTTTCTCGTCATGTATGCAGTGAACTACTTTAAGGTCTAATCAAGTGATTTCCCCCCAACTCCGTGTTTCGCTAAGGAATTATTTCGCACACGGACCATTCTTAGCAGTTTTCCTCAGTGATGGAATATTCATGAATGTGAGTCACTGTGTAGCCGTCGTACATTGAGCAAAATAAACGTGCAGATCCTGATGGCGGTGCTCCCCGGCTTCATTTAATAGGCCTTAACTGCTTTGTTGTTAAGGGTTTGATTGGAAGTGGGTGTCCGCCACCCCCACTCGGGAATGAGGCTGGGTGGTGCTGTGGGGGCATGACGATAAAAATCATAAAAATCAGGGCGTGGGTGGTGCTCGGTGGTAGAGCACTTGTCTGGCAGATGGGCGGATTTAGGTTTGGTTTCTTGGCACCACACACACAAAAATGACAAAGCAAGTTGAGTGTGGAGCTTTACACTTGTGATCCCAGTACTTGGGGGTCTGAGGCAGGAGGATTACAAACACAGGGCCAGCCTATATTCTACAGTGGGACACTTGTCTCAAGAACCCGAGAAGTGATGCAGGTGTGGTGGCATGTGCTTCTAGTCCCAGCACCTAGGATGGAGGCTGGGGAGCTCCGTGACTTTGAGGGTAGCCCGGTCTTCATGACTCTTCTGGGGACACAAGAAGTGGGTGGATATATATATAGTTTAGCTGGCCAAGTTCAGTCCTAGCAGTTCTGTATTCCAGCATCTTGAGGGTCCTCTGGACTCAGGTACACGTCTCCCTTTTGATGGTTCTGTTGACATTTCTGCATCACAAGTATTTAAGAGGGATGGAGGAGCCTGGGGTGAGGCCCATATAGACAGATGCTAGGGACCAGGGTAGGGCTCTTGCTTTCATGTTTTGAGATGGGGTCTAGTCCCTGTCTGTCACTTAGGCTGTTTAAAATGAAGTCATCCATCCTGTCTGGCAGCCACCTAGTGCTGGGAGTTGATGGCGGTACCTCTGCTGCGGGCTGGTTTGGAATATACTGTCCAAGAGGCACAAAGCACCTTGGAACCTGACATCGAGTCTCAAGTTCAAAGCCAGGCTAGACAACCAACAGGGAGAGCCTGTCTCAAAAACAAAACAAAAAAGCATTGAAGAAAAGGTGATGGACAGGAATGGGGGAGTGACTTAACCATGTGTTCGGGACCCATCTCCACCCAGGTAGAGCTAGCAGCATCCAAGAACTTTGGAGGTGGGATCGTGGCAGGACCTTTCTGCCCAGCAGATAGATACATTGCTGTTTGAAGTGTTTTCTCCACTCTATTTATATGTGATTACCACATGTGTTGGCCTTGACACTGGTCAGCTGAGTCTGCGAGTTGACTCAGAGTGATCTGGGTGGCTAAGAATGACAGCCTAGACCTCAGAGCAAGCTTAGGGAAATGGCCTCTGAAAACTAACCGGATAATGCTGGTCTCTATTTCTGGGTGTTGACATTAACCAGCAGACTAATCAGGACCCTGAGGTAGGACAGACCGCTTGGACATACAGTGTGCCTAGTGAGCCTGCTGCCATCCTCATTCCAGGTCTCGGGAGCCTACAGTTAAATCTGAGTGACCACAAATTTGGCCTGGTCATAAACTGGATATCTGTGGGCAGAGCAAGGGTGACTGGTTCACATCACACAAGACAGAGCCTTCCCAGGGCAACCTTCCCACTGTTCCCAACCCTCTAATGCTGTGACCCTTAAATACAGTTTCTCATGTGACCCCAACCACAAAATTCCTGTTAACTCCTGTTAGGAATCGCAGGTAAATATCTGATATTCAGACTGTCTGATAAGCAACCTGAAATGGGGAACTGCTTGGGCTAGAGTGGAGAGGCCCTGACTCAAAACCACAAAACAAAACCCCAAACCACACACAGAGACTTTAATATCAGCCAGAGACGGGCAGGTTTCTGAGTTGAAGGTCATCTAGGGCTACAGAGTAGGATTCTGTTTCAAAAAAACCAAACCACCCCCTACCCTCCACACAACAAAAACCAAACTGATCTGTGTGTGAGACAGAGATAGGATTCTATGTAGCCCAGGTTGGCCTCAAACTCCTAATTGTGCATCTACCTCCCAAATTCTGAGATGACAGGTTTTGGTCACCACACCCACTCCAATGGCTGGAGACTTTGCTTTGTCCTCCAGGCTTTGCCCAGTTCTTGGACAGCAGTGCCCATGACCTATGCTGCCAAGAGTGGGTATTGCCAGCGCCCAGAGAGGGAGGTTTGACTCCCACCCAGTCCCCCACCTCCCGTGTGTGCCTGGTAAGGTCGGTCTGCTGGTTTGGAGTCATCCTGCCTCCAAAGACAAGGCCAGGAAACTAGCTCCCCATGCTCCCAAGGGACCTCAGAACAGGAAGGCATGTCTGAGAGACACCATTTTGAATCTGCATTGTTAGAGTCTGGCCATCAATGTGATGGACATGACTGGGTTTTGTTTTTTTTTTTTTTTTTTCAAAAAATGATTTATTTACTTTGCCTTGGTGTTTTTCCTGCATCCATGTCTGTGTGAGAGTATCCGGTACCGTGGTACTGGAGTCACAATTGTTAACTGCCGTATGGGTGCTGGGACTTGAGCCTGGGTCCTCCGGAAGTGCTGGGATTAAAGGCGTGCATCGCCACTGCCCTGTGGTAGAGTGATTCTTAAGGAGTGTCTGAATCACTGAGTTCTATCCTCAGAACCACCCCCAACAACCCAAACCTCAAAACCCACAACTTGAAGATCCCCTCATGAAAATCTGGCTCTATGTGATTCAAAAATAACAAGGGGCTGAAGAGATGGCTCTGTGGTTAAGAGTACTGGCTGTTTACCCAAAGGACCTGGGTTCAATTCCCAGCACCCAAGATCTGATAACCTCACACAGACATTTATCCAGGTAAAACACCAAATGTACATAAAATAAAAATAAAAAATTGTTTAGAAAAGTACTGGCTGCTCTTTCAGTGTCCTGAGTTCAATCCTAAACAACCACAAGGTGGCTCACAACTGTTTATAGTGAAATCTAGTGCCCTCTTCTGGTGTTCGGGCATATATGCAGGCAGAACGCTAACTACATATAATCTTTTTAAAAAATCACTTTACATCCCTACCCCAGCCAGTCACTAGGGAATGCTAGACAAATGCTTTGGCTAAGTGACCCCTTGATGGGGGACCACCACCAAGTTATGCCCTAGTGTTCTTAGTTGGAGGACAGTCAGCTGTTTGGCTCTCACGTGGCGTATTCGGAGCAGTAGTGCTTTTTTTTTTTTTTTTCCCCGAGACAGGGTTTCTCTGTAGCTTTTTTTTTTTTTTTTGGTTCCTATCCTGGAACTAGTTCTTCTAGACCAGGCTGGCCTTGAACTCAGAGATCCGCCTGCCTCTGCCTCCCGAGTGCTGGGATTAAAGGCGTGCGCCACCACCGCCCGGCTGCAGTAGTGCTTTCTAAAGGTACTTTTCCCATACCAGTTAGAAGTTCTGCCAGTTGAATGGTGGCACACACCTTTAATCACAGCAGAGGCAGACAGATTTCTGAGTTCAAGGCCAGCCTGGTCTACAGTAGAGCAAGTTCCTGGGCAGTTAGGGCTACATAGAGAAACCCTGTCTCCAAAGAACCAGGAAAAAAGAAGGGGTTTTTCCCGCAATGGAAGACTGCCAGCCTCGTCCTGCAATGCTGTTTGCTGGAAATACTGCCATCCCTTCTCAGTGCCGAGTTCAGCCTGCAAGGAGTAAGGCGGGGGTAACAGAACCGTGAGAATCGCTGAATTAGGGTCAAGACAGATTTAGCAACCAACAGACAGGGTCTCACTATGTAGACCATGCTGGCCTGGAAACTCTGCGCCATGCCCCTCACCCTCACCGCCTCCCTAGTGCTGGGATTAAAAGCATGAGCCAAAGACTGATAACCTAGTGGTCGTGGACAAAACAAAGCCGGGTAAGTATAAAATAACAGAACATGGGCTGGAGCTCCGTTGGTAGAGTGTTTGCTTACGTGCACGGAGTCCTGCGTACCATCCTCAGGACGGCGGAAATCAGGAGTGGGGCACACCTGAAACCCCAACACTGGGAGGTCTGACGATCAGTTAAGGTTGGGGCTGGGGCCGTGCCCCCCCCCCTTGTCAAGAGTGCTCCATGTGCGCATGTGCAATCACCAGGACCCAGCATCCACTTGGCAAGCCCAGTGACCTGAGCGCCACAACACCATCAACTGGAGCTTGCTGGCTTCCAGGCTCGCTGAGGAAATTCAGATCTCAGGCTCAGGAAAAGGACCCTGCCTCAGGAATAGGTAGGAAGTGACAGGAGAGTCCAGCAGCTCCTTCCGGCATCCACATATGCCTGTGTACACGCACCCACACAAAATCTTTTTTAAAATTGCAAGGATATGATCAAGATTAGCCTGGATTCCATGAAGCCAGTCTCGGAAATAAAATGAAAAGATGAGGTACAAAAGTAGTGTGGGGGGGGGGGGGGGGGGGGGGGGGGGGAGGGTCGGCAGGAAGACCTGGAGTTCAAGCCAGCTTCTGTAAATTTGAGACTAGCCTGGGTTGCGTGTGACCTGCTCTCAAAAACAAACACGCACACACACACACACACACAAAACCCGCAAGCCCTGCCAGACCCTGGGAGGAGTCATTCATCTGTATGTAGTCTCTGAAGGAGGAGGTAAGGAGTGCTGTGAGTTCGAAGCCAGGTCACCCAGAGTTCTCCCTCTCTCACACACATACATATTGTCTGTCTGTCTCTGTCTCTGTCTCTCTCTCTCT
>NC_022010.1:21671955-21674960 GCF_000317375.1 Microtus ochrogaster
CACACACACACACACACACACACACACACACACACACAGGCTAAGGAAGCAACAGTGTTAACTGGCTTGACCCTGAACTATTACCTGGTACAAAGGCTGAGTGCTAGGGGCGGGGACGGGGGGGGGGGGGGGGGTGCTTGGGATTCAGGATTCTTCCTGGCCCAAGTCTGGGATCTGTTCTCCAAAACGCTCAGGGACTCCAGCACCATCGTCCTCTGCTACCTCCTGGTGGACACTGCCAGTTCTGCAGCTGTCCCTGTTAGTGCGGGTGTCTGCTTAAAGGACCCTGACGGCAGCAGCGACCTCGAGCCCCGCCAATCAGAGATCTCCTTTCCCGAGTGTCTGAGTACCCACACCCCTCCCTAAACACCTGAACTTCAGACGAAGGATTGTGCTACCTGCGTGTGCAAGCCATCCTAGAGTGACCACTACCCCATCTCTGGCCATTTCGGGATGCCCAGGTACCCGGATGTGAGCTAGGCGGGGCCGCGGCTCAGCAACGCCCCACCCCGCCAGGAGATCTTCCATCCTGCCCGTGGCAAGAGCCAATCACAAACCAGCATTTTGCCTCCGTGCCAATAGCCGGCCTGTTGCTGGGACTCCCATTCCTTCTTTGGAATCTGCTTGCTGAGCCGGCCAAAGCGCTAATGCGGGAGCTTATCCCGGCTTTCGGGTCCTCTTTTCTCCCCTCTGTCTCCGCCTTTGCGGTCTTTACGGAATAATCTGCTCTGGGTTTTTTTAGGGCGTAAAAAACCTTCACGGGAGTTGTTCCTGGAGGATGGGGCATCAGGCTCCAGGTGGTCCTTGCCTTCAGGGTTGCCATAGGAACCTCTCTCCGGCCTCTAAAAGCTTGCCACTGTTCCTCATCTCCAGGTTACCGTCTGGAAACCATCCAAGAGACCTACACTGTACCTGTCTCATATGTTTGCACGCCAGTCCACACGCTCTTTGGAAGGGCTCAAAGGTGGGTGGCGAATCTGTCCATTTTCATCCGCTCCCACGCTGTTCCTTTGACAGTGCCCTAAGGTGGGCATGGACCAAACAGCTGAAGTCCTGAGGATCTGAGTCCCTTCTCTCTTTAGTATGCAAGGCTCCCAGCCTACCTGCCAGCCCTGGCCAGACATTTACAACCTTAAATGAATGGCGGCCAGTTAGGAATCAGCTTGCAACGAGGTCAGAAGAAGAAAGGATTGAAGGCCCCTCCCTTGTCCCCTCCTAACATAAAATTAGGGAAATGAGGCTAGGTGGTGATGGCCCATGCCTTTTATCCCAGCACTCAGGAAGCAGATCTCAGTAAGTTCGAGGCCAGCCTGGTCTACATAGCTACTTCCAGGGCAGTCAGGGCTACACAGAGAAACCCTGCCTCAAAAAACAAACAAAACTAACAATCTGTGCCTCACGGCTCAGGTTTATAATCCCAGCTCCAGGGGTGTGGTTGGCATATGTGGGTACTGAGACAGGAGGATGGCAAGTTGAAGTCCAGCCTGGGTAACTTAATGAGATCCTATTTGAAATAAGAATGGGTAGGGAAAAGGGGGTAAGTAGACTTCTTGCCTAGAATTCCCCAATGAGGGGCTTTCTGGGTATGTGACCCAATGGTAGAGCACCCATTTAGAATCCCCCAATAAGGGGCTTGGGGCGTGGCTTAGTGGTAGAGCACCTGCCTAGAATCCCCCAATAAGGGGCTGGGGGCGTGGCTTAGTGGTAGAGTACTAGCCTAGCATAAGTAAGGTTCTAGGTTCTCTTCCCAGTGCCACAGAATCAAATACCTGGAACTCACTGGCTTCCTGCTGTTAATCCAGGGACTCAGTTTAGTTGGAGTGCACACACTAACATGGGTTCAACCTCCTTCACGGCAAAAATGATAGAAGATGAGTGTGGTCTTTTTGTTTGTTTGTTTGTATTTGATACAGGGCTTCTCTGTGTAGAAGAGGCAGGCAGATCTCTGAGTTTGAGGCCAGCCGAGTTAATAGAGTAAGTTCCAGGACAGCCAAGCCTACACAGCGAAACCCTGCCTCAAGAAGCAAAATAATAACATAGGGGCCAGCCATGATAAGCTAAGTATGGGCAGGTCACCCAAAGGAAGTTCTTTATTGCCAACCATTATCATCTGCCAGAGTAGAACTTGGCACTCAATAAATTTAATAAGAGGCCCGAGTCTCTGTAGTTTACCCTGAGGCAATACCTGGTGGCAGGACCCAACCACCACCCAAGAACAGACCATTCAAAGGAAATGCCTAACATTCCAACTGCTGTAGATAGGATCACCTGCCAGGGTACATTCACCAGGACACCTCTAGACAAATGTCAGCCAATCAGGGGTCCTGAACCTCAGAAACCCCTCATCCCCACCTTTACTACTATCCAATTCTAACTGAGCTCAGGGCTCTCCGGTTATTCCAATACGTTGTACATGCAGAGAGACCGAGTTTACAAACTTGATTAAAATAAAGGCTCTTTGCTTTTACATACAGGACTCGGTTTCCTTATTGGCTTTTGCAGGGACTTCGCAGATTTGGGCATAACAAATACCAGTAATAACAACCCCTCCCAAAAAATCAAAACCACACACAGGGTCTCATGCAGTCCAATCTTGAACTTGCTATGTAACCTAGAAGGATTTTGTATTCCCAATCTTCTGTCTCCAATATTACAGGCATGCTTCACAGGAGACTTATGTGGGGATGGAGCCAAGGGCTTTGGGAGAACTAGGCAAACATTCTACTAACTGAGATACCTGGTTTTGTTTCAAGTTGGGTTTGAACCACTTGTTCTCTTGCCATCACCGCCCAAATACCAGGATTAGACCTGTCGGGCAGTGGTGGTGTACGCCTTTAGTCTTTAGTCTCAGCACTTAGCAGACAGAGGCAGGCGGATATCAGTGAGTTTGAGGTCAGCCTGGTCTACAGAGTGAGTTCTAGGACAGCCAGAGCTACACAGAGAAACCCTGTCTTGAAAAAAACCAAAGCCGGGCAGTGGTGGCGCACGCCTTTAATCCCAGCACT
>NC_022010.1:21675516-21676117 GCF_000317375.1 Microtus ochrogaster
GAAGAAGAAGAAGAAGAAGAAGAAGAAGAAGAAGAAGAAGAAGAAGAAGAAGAAGAAGAAGAAGAAGAAGAAGAAGAAGAAGAAATCTCAGAGATTTGATTCCAGGCAGTTTGTCTCAACTGCTCACAAGCACAAGAATGGTCCTCTGCTGCCTCTTAGTGGCCTAGCATTGCTGATGAATGATGGACAGCTAGCAGGTGCCAGCTCGGAGCAGCATTAGACACAGCTTCCAGAAGATGCACCTGGGAAGGCCAAAGGCCTAGAATCCAGATGTGGATGCCAGACCTGCGGTAACAGAATGGGCTGGCAGCCAGGAGGCTTGAGCACAGCCAGTTTCATGGCAGAGACGTTTCAGAGACCAAACAGGGTTTCTCTGTGTAGCTTTGGCTGTCTTGGAACTTGCTCCATACACCAGACTGGCCTCAAACTCACAGAGATCTGCCTGCCAGGAACTCCTTTTTAATACTAAAGATCTCTCTCTCTCTCTCTCTCTCTCTCTCTCTCTCTCTCTCTCTCTCCCTCTGTCTCTCTTTCTCTCCCCGTTTCCTCCCATGTGGGCGCATTCCTGCATGTGGAGGTCAGAGACAGTGGTAATGTTCAG
>NC_022010.1:21676267-21677817 GCF_000317375.1 Microtus ochrogaster
AGGTCAGAGACAGTGGTAATGTTCAGAAATGGCACCGTCTGCTTCCTTTGAAGCAGGTCCCTCTCTGGTCTAGAATTTACTGATTAAGCTAGGTTGACTGCCAGCGAGCTTCTGGAATCCGCTATTTCTGTCTCATCGGAATGGGATTACAAGCATACTCCACCATGCCCAGGATTTTTATATGAATAAAATCCCCCAGAAGGGATCGAACTCAGGTCTCCATGTTTGCTAGTCAAGCTCTTCACCAACTGGGCTGTCTTCCCAGACCCTAAAACTGGGCCTTTTGGATCCCATTTCTTCTCTAGTCTGATAGACTTTAGAAGTTGGGTAGAGATCCCTTGGGTACTGTGGAGTGTCTGGGCAAGCATCCGGGGACTTCTGGTGGCAGGGAACTAGGGATGTGAGCATCATTCAGGGCTGTCTCAAGCCTGATGAAGGTGGGCTTCTTCCCTGGAGATGACTTGCTCAGCCCTGAACTTGCTTACCTTCTGGCATACCTGAGCTTACTTCTGAGGATCAGGGACTTTTTCCCCAAAGCTCACTTCTTCCTTCCCTGAGGCCATGGCTCTGGGACTTCAGGACACCGATGAAGGACCAACCTGTGTGGACACTGTCTGGTCCAAAAGAAACTAGGGACATATTGCTCTCCCATTAACAAATGTCCGGGTGCCTTTGCCAGCCTACAAGATCCATGTTAGCCTACAGGCTCCCCCAGACCTTACTCACAAGGACTTGTTTTATACTTCAAAGCCCCCACCCCAGCTTGCAGGCTCCCTTCTTCCTATTCTCTTATAACCATGAAGAATCTACCCCCGGCCCCAACTATCTCTGCTTTCCCGAGAGACAGCCTGGACAGTTTGGAATAAACTTTCCCCCCTTCCACCCACAGAGTGGCTGTTTTGATTTCTTTGTTGTTTCTCCAGACAGGGTTTCCCTGGGTAGCCTTGGCTGTCCTGGACCTCGCTCTGTAGGCCAGGCTGGTCTCAAACTTACAGAGTTCTGCCTGCCTCTGTCTTCTGAGTGCTGGGATTAAAAGCGTGCAACACCACTGTCATCCTTATTTTGGTTTCTTTGCCTGTGCCCCTCAAATTCAGATATCAGCAGGGTTCAAGGCCTGAGGCTGGGATCCTAAAAGGGTTCTTGTTCCTGGAAGGTGGCACACACCTGTAATCCCTACAGTTGGTAAGCAGGAACAATCCCCACAGTTGGTAAGCAGGAACAATCCCCACAGTTGGTGAGCAGGAACGGGGCTGAGCACGCACAAAGCCCTGGCTCCCATCTTCAGCACTGCATAAAACAGGGAAGATGACACAAACTTGTAATTCCTAACTCAGAAGGTGGAAGCAGGAGGATTAGAAGTTCAGGGTCATACTCCTGGCTACGTGTCAAGTTGGAGGCCAGCCTGGGCTACGGGAATCTCGTCCGTCCGTCCGTCCGTCCGTCCGTCCGTCCATCCATCCATCCATCCATCCATCTATCATCTATCTATATCTATCTATCTATCTATCTATCTATCTATCTATCTATCTATCTATCTATCTATCTATCTA
>NC_022010.1:21678857-21680207 GCF_000317375.1 Microtus ochrogaster
TGTAGACCAGGCTGGTCTCGAACTCACAGAGATCCGCCTGCCTCTGCCTCCCAAGTGCTGGGATTAAAGGCGTGCGCCACCACCGCTAGTGTTTGTGTTTAGTCCATTGTTTTCCCCTGGCGCTCCCTGAGGGTGTTTACCAAAGCGCTATACGCCCCTGATACAGCCAGTTTCACGTAGCAGGAAAGGGTATGGGAAAATGAACAACCAAAAAGTCAGGTACATCCCATCATTTGAAAGGTAACTCAGCTCACATCAATTGTTGGTCTTGAGTGACTGAGGGTGAGCGGTGGTGGTGGTGGGAGTGGTGGTGCTGTAATCTGCTCAGTTTACAGAGGCCGCTTCAGCTTTGTAGACAGAGCTATTGATTGTAAAGCAGAGTAGCCCACAGATAATAGTTAATCCTCAAACTGCTGAGACAGCTGCTGACCATCTGCTCTCATTCTCCTATGCTGACAACTTTGGATTGCTTTATTTCCACATTTTTATTTCTGGAATCTACATTTCTATATTCTTATTCTTGGTCTCTTCAGTAGATCTCTGTGAATTCAAGCCTGGTCTACAAGAGCTAGTTCCAGGACAGGCTCAAAAAAAAAAAAAAAAAAAGGAAAGAAAGAAAGGTACAGGACCTTCCAGGCAGTGGTGGTACACACCTTTAATCCCAGCACTTGGGAGGCAGAAGCAGGTGGAAGTCCATGAGTTCGAGACATGGTCTACAAAGTGAGTCCTAGGATAGTCAGGGCTACACAGAGAAACCCTGTCTCAAAACAAAACAAAAAAGACAAACAAACAAAACAAAACAAAAATAAAAAGAAAGGAAAGGAAAAGTCCAGGACCATGTAGTAGCCTGGACTGAGGATCACTTGGGTGCCCCATGGGTCCGTGGGAGACCTGGAGACAGTGAATTTGAACAATGGCCACAGAAACAATGAAACCACAGGAAGCTAGACCTGCCACCCTCAACCAGGGACCAGAGAATAATGCATTAGCTGCTTTTTGTCCCTGTGACAAAGACACTTGGAAAAATAACTTAAGGAAGAAAGGGTGACTTTAACTCAAGGTTTCTGGACTGTGTGGCCCACTGTAGCCTTCCCAGCGTCTCACCTTTAGGCAAGTTCAGCAGTCCTCTCTCTGCAGATTCATTGTGTCCAGTTCATGCATCAGTCCAGGCAAGAGCAGTTTCTTGCCCAAATGGCTATCAAACTCCATAAGGAGCCTCTTTGATGCCCATCTTTTTCTTGAAGTAGATTGGTGCTGCCAGGAATAGACGTGTCTCATTGTCATGAAAACCCCTAAATTATTATTATTTTTTTTTTTTTGGTTTTTCGAGACAGGGTTTTTCTGTGGTTT
>NC_022010.1:21681457-21696549 GCF_000317375.1 Microtus ochrogaster
GGGTTTCTCTGTGGTTTTTGGAGCCTGTCCTGGAACTAGCACCTGCCTCTGCCTCCCGAGTGCTGGGATTAAAGGCGTGCGCCACCACCACCCGGCTTTACCCTCTATTTCTTTTACTTTTATTTTTTGAGACAGGTTCTCTGTATATCTTTGTCTTGGAATAACTCTGTAGACCAGGCTGTCCTTGAACTCTCAGAGGTCTCTGCCTCCCAGTCATTGGGATTAAAGGTGTGTGCTACCACACCTTGAAGTCATAGAGGTCAATTTACCTCTGCCTGCTAAGTGTTGGGATTAAAGGTGCGCGCCACATACATACACACAGACACCACAAACAACAAAGAGTTGGCAGAGTGCTTGCCTAGAGTCTTACCACCAGCCCTGCGTAAACCAGGCATAGTAGCTCATGCCTATCATCCCAACAACCAAGAAGTAGAGGCAGGAGAATCAGAAGTTCAAGATCATCCTCAGCTACATCGTGAGTTCGAGGGCACCCTGGGTACACAGGCCCCTGTCTCAAGACAGAATCTGAAGCTAGGATGAGCTGGCTCAGCAATTAAGAGCACTAACTGCTCTTCCAGAGGTCCTGAGTTCGATTCCCAGCAACCACATGGTGGCTCACAATCATATAGTTGTTATTATTATTATTATTATTATTATTATTATTATTTGGTTTTTCAAGACAGGGTTTCTCTGTGGTTTTGGAGCCTGTCCTGGAACTAGCTCTGTAGACCAGGCTGGTCTCGAACTCACAGAGATCCACCTGCCTCTGCTTCCCAAGTGCTGGGATTAAAGGCGTGCGCCACCACCACCCGGCTCCATGTAGTTGTTGTAATGGAATCTGATGCCCTCTTCTGGCATAAAGTCATATATGCAAATAGAGTACTCATCTATAAATAAAATAAGTAAATCTTTAAAAAACCAGGCATGGTGGCACATGCATTTAATCCTTTAATACTAGCACTTGGGAGGCAGAGGTAGGCAGATCTCTGAGTTCAAGGCTAGCCTGATGGGGAAGTTGAGCCAATCACATTCTGTTTAGGGTGTGTCCCCCTGAGGCCACAAAAAACAGATAAAACATCCAGGTGTGCTCGCCTCTCTCTCTTTTGTTCTCTCCATGCTCCTGGTTTTCACTGGATCCTTGGTTGTGTAAGTTTCCTTTTTCCACAATTATTAAATCTTTTGAATTGAGCTGGTCTGGTTAATTCTAACTACCGATTGACCACACCCCTTCACTTAGTGCCCAAAAGTGAGGCTTTTTGGATACCTGCCTCCGCCTCCGAGCCTCCCGGTCACCACGTGGGGCCTCCCCCCCCTCCGCGCAGACTGCCCCCCCTCCACTGCCAGTCTTCTGCGCTGCTCCCTTGTTCGTTCTTGCCCTGCCTGGCTGCATGCTGCCGGTGCTGCCACCACAGGCGCCAACACCTGCAGCATGCCCAGCAGCAGCAGCAGCAGCACAGCAGCCTGCTCTTACAGCGCCATTGTTCCCAGCACCCCTGAGCACCCGCAGCAACTGCACCGTGCCCAGAGCTGCCCTCCGCACACGCAACAGCTCTGCATCCCCTTCCGCAGAGTACCGCTCTCTGTCAGCCACTGTCACCACAGGTGCCAACAAGCAAGTGTGAACTCCCCTGCGTCCGGGTGCGGCCCAGAGGTCCCTCCCCCATGGCAGCAGCTCTGTCATCACAACCTCCGCCTGGCTATAGTTAAGTAACCTTACACAGCACACAGTCTGTGAGTTTAACCTCTGGATTTGAATATATATATATTTCAGAATTTTTCCCGGTTCTGACTCTCCAGCCACGTGGGTTCAGGTGCACCCCGCCACCTACTGGCAGGCAACGGTCATTACAGGCAAAGATTTCTTTTGATTAAAAAAAATACAGGTAAGATTTCTTTTGATTGAAAGTGTCAGACAATATAACCGTTCAAGGCTTTCACAGCCTTTTAAATTACACTATGACTGAGATTTTACAAGATGATATTCCTCTTGCCTGGCTATTTCTGGGGCTTACCATTTTAATCATATTTGGTAGCTTCTTTATAATATGGTTTGACAATAGAAAAATGATGCAGTCCTTACAGACTGAATCCAGGATTCTTAGGAAAGAGGTTGAAAACTTAAGGAAGGGCATGACCATCTTGGATGATAAGTTTCAGTCGGTTGAGGTAATTTCAAAAACAATTCAGACTGACACCAACCTCCTCAAGAAAGAGTTTGGAGTTCTCTCTTTGTCTGATATGACTCGCTCAACTGAGAAAAATTTCGAGAAGGTGCAGTCTAATATTAAAGAGAGCTTCGCTGCTCTGGAGGAGGGAACAGCTGATTTGGATCATAAGCTTCAGTCCCTTTCTGTAGGAACTGAAACATTAGTGGCTGATATTAAGGAGAAATTCATTACTATGGAGGAGGGAACAGCTGATTTGGCTCGTAAAATCCAATCCTTGACTGTAGGTGCTGAAACATTAGTTGAGAGGATTCAAACCACTGAATGTATTAATCGGACTTTATCAAAGGGGTATGATAGATTAATTAACAGAATTTCCATACAAGAAGGCACAATACATGCCATGAGGATTATGTCCAAGGATGAGATATTATCTCTAATGGGCAAAATTCATACCTTAGAATCCTCAATGAAGGCTTTGGAGCATAATACTGGACAGGAGATTCAGGCCTTACAGAAGGCAATGGTAAACAGATTTAAAAAGATTGAGGAAATTATAGACTCTGATGAACAGGAGCAAAAGGTAGAAAGGCAAAATTTAACTTTCTCAGTGAGTCTGAAAGAAATTAAACAAGCGATTGTGAATTATGGACTACGTTCGTCCTTAGTTAGAGAGATGCTCAAAACCTGGGCTCTCAGTAACAAGGCCACATCTCATGATTGGGCTAAATTAACCTCAGCTGTACTAGAAAGCGGCCCTCAGTTACACTTTAGGTGCCTTTTCAAAGAAGAGGCCAGACTTTTACAACAGCAGGAAAGAGAGAAAGAAACTGAGATTTCCCTAGATCAAATTCTAGGTGAAGGACTTTACTCTGATCCTCAGGGTCAAGCTCTCTAATGACCACACCTTGTCCCTATGGACCACAGCAGCTTTAAAGGCTTGGGATAGGGTTTAGGACCCAGGACAGAGAGTGGAATAACATCTCAGGGTTAAACAGGGTCAGAGAGAACCCTTTAGTGACAAAGACTAACTAAGGTTGTACAAATAGGGATAACTGACCCAGAAGCAAGACATATAATAATTGGATCTTTGGCTTATGAGAATGCCAACGTAGAGTGCAAAAGGATCCTGGGGCCTTTAAAGATCAGATCAGCACCCTTGGAGGAATGGGTCTTGTATACAATGAATGTTGATACATTTGACTATGGCACTGAAGCATGGGTAGAAGAAGCAATTTCTAATGGTAAAAGAAGGCATTAAGATACCAAATGTTTTAATTGTGGTAAAATGGGACATGAAAAGTAATTGCAGCCGGGCGATGGTGGCGCACGCCTTTAATCCCAGCACTCGGGAGGCAGAGGCAGGCGGATCTCTGTGAGTTCGAGACCAGCCTGGTCTACAAAAGCTAGTTCCAGGATAGGCTCCAAAACCACAGAGAAACTCTGTCTTCAAAAACCAAAAAAAGAAAAAAAAAAAAAAGGAAAAGAAAAACAAAAATATAGCCGGGCGATGGTGGCGCACGCCTTTAATCCCAGCACTCAGGAGGCAGAGGCAGGTGGATCTCTGTGAGTTCGAGACCAGCCTGGTCTACAGAGCTAGAGCTAGTGCCAGGACAGGCTTCAAAGCCACAGAGAAACCCTGTCTCGAAAAACCAAAAAAAAAAAATAAAAATAAAAATATATACTGCTCTTGGAGAGAAACCTAGTCTAGTTCCCAGTACCTATTTTGGATGGCTCACAACCACCTATAATTTCGGCTCCTGGGGATTCAACGCCCTCTTCTGGACTCTGTAGGTACTGCATTTACATGCACCTACACACACACACACACACATATGCACGCACAGACACACTCATACTAATTATAAGACTGATGGGCACCTACTGGGCTAAGGAGGCAAATACATGCAATAATTTCAAATAACAGGTGGGTGAAGATGCAGCATACATTTAATCCTAGCACTTGGGAAGCAGAGGCAAGGGGATGTCTGTGAGTACAAGGTCAGCCTGAACTATACAGGAAGACCCTGTGTAAGACAGAAAACCAACCAATAACAACACTACCAAAATAAGGCCAAATGGGCCTGTGCACCAAAGGGTAAAGAAGTTGGCTTTAGGCTCACAGAGATTCACGATGGCAGCCACCGTAGGCTCAGGAATTTGAGAAGCTGAGAGCATCGGAAAGAGGAGACCGCACAATTCCCTGGGTCTAGCGAACGACAAAGTTTGGTACTGACAAGATGGACTGGGACCATAATTGGGCTCCTAGAACAAAGTATGGAAACATAGTCTACAACCTTCAAATAGAACGCTGTCCCAAGATGGCTGTGGACTCCTCCCGAGAGACTGCGGAATCAGGAAAGAGCCGGGCGAGATCCTGAGGCAGAGGAGCCAGGTTGCCTGTGGAGAATTTTAAACATGGTGCTTACGGGTTTGTCAGCGGCAGCAATCGGAGGTCAGCAGAAGTGGGAAGTAAAGGGGCTGGAGAGATGGCTCAGTGGTTAAGAGCACTGACTACTCTTCCAGAGAACCCAGGTTCAATTCCCAGCACCCACATGGCAGCTCACAACTGTCTGAAGATCCAGTTGCAAGGGATCTGACACCTTCACAAAATGCACATAAAATAAAGTGGGAAGTAAAGCACCTACAAAATCTCTGCTCCTGGCTGAGCCGGGACAGCACCCGGACCCTCAGAGCCTGGACGATGAGGGGTCCCTGTGGAGGGAGCCGTCTCTTACCAGAGCCTTTGCTCTTTTCCTCTCAACCTAGGCAGCTTGCCTGTCAGGATATGGGAACCCCTTCAGAAAATAGCTGATCTTAGGGTGTCCCCAAGCAGGATTCTCTAGCTTTTTGGAGAGACTGAACTGTCCCCTTCTGCGACCTCTAGGCCCCTAAAGCTTGGTACAGCTGACATCACCGACGTCATGGTGCTGAGGCCCCAGAGACATCCCAGCAGTCCCGCCTCCAGGTGCAGGAGAAAGAAAGACCAGATGCTGGAGATCTTACGATCTCTAGACCCTCATGCTGCACTCCGGGAAGGCTGTGGGACTCGCCCTGACACAAGCTCTACTTCTATGGTGAGACAAAGCCTCTGGGCATGGACTCCGAGGATCTCACTGAGGTCTGGGACGGAAGCACCCTCTCCCTGTTCAGATGCCCAGCCAGGACTTGCAGACGATATCTCTCACTTTTCTCCCTCCATAAAGGCTAACAGAAGCTGAATTAGAATTTATTTATTCTGGTTTGGGGGACTGAACCCTGGACTACGCACTTTCTAAGAATTTATGAAGCTGAGGCAAAATCAAGGTGTGACCAAAGCTGCCTTGTCTCTCATTTTCTCACCATTTTCTTCTCCTCCTCTTCCTCCTCTTCTTCCTTCTCCTCCTTCTTCTTCCTCCCTGTTTTTTGTTTTCCAGGTCAGGTTGTAGCTCTGACTGTCCCAGGCTGGCCTCGACCTACAGAGATCCACCTGCCTCTGCCTCCAGAGTGAAGGGATGGAAGGCGAGTGCCACCACTGCCGGGCTGTTGACCCTGGTCACAGCAGTTGACTCCTGGGTAGCTATAAGGCTGCTGCGGCCCTGGGTGACCTGTGGTAGCGTGCATAGAGGCTCCCGGAGACAGAGACGGGATCGCCCCTCCCCCACCATTTTGCCTTTATTGTCATCATTTGCTTAATCAAGTTCTGTTCTGTAAAATTTTAAAAAAAAAGTGGGCCTGAATTCCCAGAAGCCCTCTCCCCCACCCTCTGTTAGATTTGTAACAAAAGTAATGCGAATGGAGATAGCGTTTTTTCTTTTTTAAGTTGGAAAGTAACTATTTGCTCTAGGGAGTTGGTCAGAGTCCTTCCAGAACTTTTGGAACCTCTTGGTGCCAGCAGCCTTAGTGACCTTGAGCACACTATCTTGCTCGCTCAGGGGCCTGCCCTCTCCATGGTGACAATGTCATTGGTCTGTACATCGCTGAAACAGGGGTGGGGGGGGAGGACATGTGCACAGACGTGTTCTCGTGGTGATTCTCAAAGCGACTGGACTTTCGGGTGTAGTAGATAGAGATTGTGCCAGAGAATGACAATGGTCCTCTGCATCTTCATCTTCGTTGCTACACCAGACAAGATCAGACCTCCGGTGGTGGAGGAGATGTTATCAGTGAAGGGGCGTTTCTTGTCTACGTAGGTGCCCTTGATGGCCTCCTTGGACTTCTTGAATCCTGGACTAATGTTCTTGTACCAAGGGAGGGTCTCCTTGTTGGTTTCTCCCAGCAGAATCCACTTCTTGATTTGAAAGATTGTGGGTTGCTTTTGGGAAGCTCGCAGGGTCTGGACATTCATCATCTTTCTGGCAAGAGGGGGACATAGCGTTTCTAACGCAGTGTTTGACCCAGGAGTTATGGCAGAGCTGGTAAAGAGGCAATGTGATAGAATTCCCACAGGAGCAAGGTCATCTGCAAGAGCCTTATAACTCCACCTCCAGCCTCGGAAAGGCCAGAGGCACACCAACTAATCACCAAGAAAACTCGGTCTCTGCTTCCCCCGTTCTATCTAAGTCTTCATCTCCATGGTAGCACATTTTCCAGATAAACGCCTCCTGGGAGTGGAAAACATTGAAGCTGCTGCCCAAAGACAGCGATTGCAACATCGCTGAGACTAATTCTTCTTGTTCTTTTGAAAACTGTGTGTGCTGTGTGCAAACACCTTAAAGAATATATCTAGGGGCTGGAGAGGTGGTTAAGAGTGTAAGAGTGCTAGTTGCAACCAAGCCAGCAGAAGCAGAAGTGGCACACGTCTTTAATCCCAGCACTCAGGAGGCAGAGGCCGGGGGTTCTCTGTGGCTCCAAGGCCAGCCTGGTCTACAGAGTGAGTTCCAGGACGCCAGTGGCTCACAACCGTCTCTAACTCCAGTTCCAGGGGATCTGATGCTCTCTTCTGGCCTCCGATGCACCAGGCATGCTTGTGGTGCGCATATGTGCATGCAGGCTTAATCAAATATCTATAACAGGATGGCCTTGGTTATTCCCAGCATCTAGGAGGCAGAGGCAGGTGGACCTCTGTGAGTTCAAGACTAACCTGGTCTACAGAGTGAGTTCCAGGAGAGCCAGGGCTACACAGGGAAACTCTCAAAAAAAGGTTAACTAGGGCTGGAGAGATGGCTTAGTGGTTAAGAGCACTGCCTGCTCTTCCAAAGGTCCTGAGTTCAATTCCCAGCAACCACATGGTGGCTCACAACCATCTGTAATGAGATCTGGTGCCCTCTTCTGGCCTCCAGGCCAGGCAGACCACTGTATACTTAATAAATGGAAAAAAAAAGAAAAGAAAAAAAGTTTAACTATCTATAACACATATACACATAAAATAAATGTATACACATAAATTTATATATCTATACATAGATCTATATCTACACACATTATCTCTATATCTATATATCTGTATTTCAAACTACAGAACCCTTTTCTCTTGAGTTGCCTTGCTTCTGAACCTGGGCTAATCTGTCTTCCTGTCTCCGGCCACACCCCTCCAGCAAGTCTGTCATTTTTCTGAGTCTTGCTGTACCAAGTTGTTTCTCTCTGTGTACCCCGTTGTTAAGCGGGAGTGACCGTACATCACTGCAGAGTTATCTGAGGCAAGGGCACCTCAGGGCAGCCTTGCTATGGCCATCTCTGATGCAGTCACACCTCTGCAAGCCAGGCCATCCTAAGTGCCAGCCACAAGACAGCTGGCCTGCAGATCCAGCCTGGGGCCTAGCCAGCCTGCTTCTCTAGGCTCTGCCATGCGCAAGTGGAGACAACTGGGGAGAGATGTCACAAAGTGAGGCTGCTTAGAACCTCAAGGTGGACCTGAACTGAACAGTCCCAGCCAGTGCGTGGAAGCTGTAAGAAGGTGGGGCAGACTTCTGAGTGACGGGCTCAGACTGGTACTGCCAGCTGGACCAGAATGATTCCTTCTGCCAGGACCTGTCCTGGCTGCATGCCTGCTCCAGGTGTTCCGATTTAGGAGCTGCCCCCGCACAGGAGCTTACACTGCTAAGAAGCTGAAAGAGTGGGAGTTGGTGGTGGTAGGGGACAGGGTGTGCCAGTTAGGTCCCTGCAGGAAGCGGCTCCTCCCATGGACCTTGGGAGAGCAGGACTGTGGCTTTAGGAAGGAGTGTGTGTGTGCGTGCGTGTGTGTGCGTGTGCGTGTGTGTGCGTGTGTGTGCGTGCATGCGTGTGTGTGTGTGCGTGTGTGTGCGTGTGTGTGCGTGCGTGCGTGTGTGTGTGTGCGTGCGTGTGTGTGTGCGTGTGTGTGTGCGTGCGTGCGTGCGTGTGTGTGTGTGCGTGTGTGTGTGTGTGTGTGTGTGTGTAGTACACATTTGAGGGCAATCGTACGTGTTGGTGTGAATGCATGTAGCTGTGTGCGTATGTGGAGACCCAAGGTTGAGGCTGGGAACCGTTCTCCTTTGCTTCTACCTTATTCATTGAGACATTGCTTAATCAAACCCAGAGCTCCGGATGGGGCTGGTCTTCCAAACTAGATCGACTAGACATGAAAGTCCCCTACTTCCACCTTCCGAGGCTGGAATTACAGATGGACTCAGGCATTTGTGTGGATTCTAGAGCTCTGAACTCTGGTCCTCATGCTTGCATGGCAAGCATTTAACTGCTCAGCGTCACCCCTGCCCTTCATTTTTCCTAAGAGCATCACAGTGGTCCCCAGGCTAGCCTTGAGCTCAGGATCTCCTGTCTTTGCCTTCCAGGCATAGGATTACAGGTCTGCACCTTCACACACAGCTCTCGTCTCTTCTCTTTGAGACGGTCTTGTATAACTCAGGATGACTTCTGACTCGCTTGGTAGCTGAGGCTGACATTGAACTCCCGAACCTGGCCTGGCAGTGCTGATAGTAAAGATGTACATCATCTTACAGTTTATGTGGTGCTGGCGCTGGAACCCAGGCTTCCACAAGTGCTTGGTCAACACTCAGCCACTAACTCACATACTAAACCTAGTTTGGCTGTTTTCTTCTTATTATTTTTTGTTCATTTACTTTGTGTGCTTGTGTATATGTGTGAGCATGAGTGTGAGTGTGCCACGGTGGGTGTGTGGAGGTCAGAGGACAGTTTTGGGAAGTAGATTTTCTTCTACTAGGTGGGATTTAGAGGA
Organism: Microtus ochrogaster; assembly: GCF_000317375.1. Lineage (NCBI taxonomy): Eukaryota > Metazoa > Chordata > Mammalia > Rodentia > Cricetidae > Microtus > Microtus ochrogaster. The sequence continues at coordinate 21,690,755 of NC_022010.1, forward strand.
TTGAATTCAAGTCACCAGGCTTGGCAGCAAGCGCCTTTACCTTCTGGACCATTTTGGCAGAATTGGTTTGGCTTTTTTGAGACAGATCATACCATGTTGCTCAGGCTAGCCTGGTGCCTCTGACTCCTGAATGCTAGGATTACAGTCCTGTACTGCTACGCCTGGCTGCTTCTCTGGAATTCTAATTCTTCCTTTCTTCCTCCTCCTTCTTCTAAGACTTTTAAAAATTCTGTGTGTGGGTGTGTATGTGTGCGCGCACACACACACACACGTACACACACGCACACACACAGACACATACACATAAGCATGCAGCGCTTTCAGAGGCCAGAGGCATACAGTTCCCTGGAGCTGGAGTTACGGGAGATTGTGAGCTACTGATATGGGTGCAGAGAACTGAACTCAGATCCTCTGAAAGAGCAGACCATGAGCAATCCCTCCAGAACCAGTTCCTTAGATTATGTGACACTAGGCTCCAGAGCCCCTCTAGGGCCCCTTAAATCTCTCCCTGGGTCTCCTAGAGGATGACGGATAGATAGAGCAAAGCAAGCAAGAGTGGAGCTTTGTCTGTGTAATCGCTTTAACCTGGGCTAGTCAAGGCAAGCTCTCCAGAGCAAGCAGATACTAGGATCACTGTCAATCTTGACCAAACGTCAAACACAATCCACATTCTCTGCTTAAGAGCTCAGAGACCAGGTTCCATTCTGCAGGCATCTGCACAGGAGGGTGTGGGCTGACTAGTCCAACACCTCAGGAATCGGCCTGCAATCGCCACACCCCTGTTCCTTCTCTATGACCTCCTTCTCCACACTCAGCCCTTGGATATTGCTGCTTTTGATAGTATTTTTAATTTTTATTTATTTTGTTGTTGCTGTATTGACAGAGCCTCAAAACAGGTTGGTTTGAACTTACTCTATAGCCGAGAGTCACTTTGAACCTTCCCCCCCAGCTCTTGCCTGCCTATGCCTTCTAAGTGCGAATTAGTATACAAAGTAAGGATTTTGGCACTGTGTGTGTGTGTACAAAGTGAGAGTATGACCATTGCAAGGTATGATTGAGGGGAAGGTTTTTAATTGTAGATGTGAGGGAGAGTACAGCCCAGGAATCTGGAAGAGCCCAGAGCAGAGAGAGAAAGTGTAAATTGAACATGACCAGCAGACAGGACCCAGCCATGAGAGGAGGGAGCAGGGAGAGAAAAAGACAAAGAGAGTATGGGCCAAGGAGGTCAAGAGAGGAAGACAGGGAGAGAGAGAGGAGGGGACCAGGAGAGGAAGGAAAGGAAGCCCACGAGCTGGAGAAGTTGAGGGTGGGGGATAGGACCAGAAGAGCCCAGAAAGAGCCACAGGTACTTGGAGTACTGAGGAAGCAGCCTGGAAGCCTGCATGCACTTTGATACACCAATAGGCACCACAGACAAGGAAACTGTTCCTTTAATAAGGGGGAATGGTGTCAGAATTTGGGGGAGTTTCCTTTGGACCTGGAAAGAGGTGGCTCTGCCTGACTCTATACTGCTTTACCTTTCAAATGTTATTTTTGTTTTACGAGCAGTAGTGTTTTGTCTGCTCATATGTCTATGTGACGGTCTTGGATCTCCCGAAACTGGAGTTACAGACAGGTGTGAACCCGGGTCCTCTGGAAGACACTGCTCTCAACCACTGAGCCAACTCTCCAGCTCCCTATTATTTTGCTTTTGAGACATACTTTTCATGTGTCCCAGGCTGGCCCCAAACTGGCTACGTAGCCACAAATAACCTTGAACTTCAGATCCTCCTTCCTTCACTTCCAGAATGCTGGACTTACAAGTATGCACCACCATGCCACTATATCCCCAGCTCCTGTTTTGTTTTGTTTTGGAGACAGCAAGTATGTGACCTGGAACTCACTCCATAGCCCAGGCTGGCCTCAAATTCACCATGCTCCTGCATCAGCTTCTGGGTACTGGGTACATGTGCCATCATGGCCAGCCCCACCCTGGTACAATTTTAATCTCCAGATTATCACTTTTTCCCATCTTCGGAAATGTCAGGCTGGACCCTGGAAGGGGTTGCGCCCATCGCAAAGACACCAAAGGACGCTCCAGCTGAGAGTATTCATCCCAAACCTGCCATAAACACCATGGCTGAGACGGTGGCAAGCAGGAGCTTCCAACTTTTATTTGAGAAAAACAGAAAGTACATTGTATCAAAAGAGCATACAGATTGACAGAGAGGGGTGACCAGTGGTGGCTACTGGGGATGAGCATCCGGCTGATGGCTTCTACTCGGCTCCAGACTAATCCGACTTCGCAGCTTCCGGACCCCCAATCTGGGCGCGGGCCTCGAAAGTGACGGGAATGGTGATCTCTGCTGACTGTGTGGCCGTTTTGGGCAGCGGAGCCTCCACGGTAAGTGTGCCCTCAGGGGACAGGGAAGAGGACACCAGGGTGGGATCCACACCGGGAGGCAGTCTGGACGCGAAGAAAAACAGGACAAGGGTTACACATCCCTTCAGACCCGGGGCCCTCTGCTTTATTCCCTGGATCCGCTTTCCCCTACCCCTCCATGCAGGGAACCAGAACTCACGTGTATTTCCGGGTAAAGCACCGAGAGATGTAGCCATGTTCGTCCTGTCTTTCTTCGTGCTTGCCTGTGGGTGGGGACCGAAGGAGGTCAAAGGCAACCCTTTGCTGTCCTAGCTGGCCCCCCCACCTGCTAAGGAGTGGCTGGGGCTCTAAGGCAGCACCCAATTCAGAGGGCGGCGAGAAGCCTGACTGCCTGGAATCTTAAAACTTCCCAGAAAGTTGGTTACTGGGATTTGGGATGCTAGGGGCCGCGGCGCTGGGCTTGGCTCTGACCTAGGCTGGACACCAGCGCAGGCGCACTCAGAGTTGTGTGCACGCCCCCTCCGCTGCTCGGACTAGGGACCCTGGCTGGAGTCCCAGCACTTCCTTATTTGGGAATGGGGTCTTCCAGAAGGTGCGTTGCTGCGGGTAGAACTCGGGGCCTCCCGTAGGCTAGGCAAGGCTCTTTCCGGAGCTACAGCCCCAGCTGTTGGTCCTTATCATCGAGGATGACAGGGCTCTTAGGAGCAACCTGAGCCCTGGGTTCCGCTGCAAGGGAAGCTGCCTAGGGAGAGCGGTGCTGACCTCCCGGTCCCTGAGTTCATTTCTAACTTTCCAGGCTCCCGTCCCTCTTGGTTTCACACTCCCCCACCCCGTCAGCCCCCTATAGCCCCCTACAGCCCCCTACAGCCCCCTACAGCCACCACGGCGCTGAGCCCGCCAGCTTCTTCCCTTGGGGGGGAGGGGGACAAGGGAGACTCACCGGTGATCTCCACCACGCCTTCTTTGGTCTTGACCGTGAGCTCCTCCGGAGCGAAGTGGTTGACGTCCAGGGACACGCGCCAGCGATCAGCCGTCTGCCTGATCTCCGAAATGCCGCTGCTCAGCTGCCGGTTGAGCGCACGGCTGAAGGCGGGCGCAGCCAGGGGTGCAGCCAGGGGCGCGGCCAGGGTCACTGCAGCGGGTCCTTCGGCGGTCGCAGCGGGCAGCGGGCGGACATAGCCGGGCCAACCAGCGGTGCTGAACCACTGAGACCACTCATCGGGCAACCGAGGCACCCCGAAGGCTTGATCGAAGAGGCGGCTGTGGGCCGGGTACCAGTCCCGGAATGGTTCCCAGCTGGGGCTCCGCAGCAGCGAGAAGGGCACGCGGCGCTCGGTCATGTTCTTGGCTGTGTTTGGTCAGGGCTGAGGATCAAGAAGCTCTGGGCTGAAGATCCGAGAAGTGCCGAACTGGAGCCCCGGCTGTGCTTTTATTGGAGTCCAGCCGGGTATTTTTAGCAGGCGGTGCTTCAGGTCTCTATTAATGGCTATGACCGTCTAGGGGCCGCCCCTCCCCGCTGCATTCCTCCCCGTAAGCTTACAGAGGGGACGAGCAGGCGGGGCCAGGAAGGTTCTGCCCCCATCTGGAAAGTTCTCTAGTCGAAGAAAACAAATGACTGTAATACCGGTAGCTGGAGCTGTTCCCACTGTGGGGCATTCACAGCCTGGGCTAGAATGCTCCCGGCTGAAGGGCGGTGTCCTGTGACCGGTCCCATCTTTCTGTTGAGAATACAACTCGAAGTCCTTTGTGTCGCAACTAGGAAGCAATTGAGCCTGATCTGAACCAGAGAGAGGCTTGTGTGGACACACACATACCGTGGCACACCTGTGGAGACCTCAGGACCACCAGAAACCCTCAACTCTATCCTGGGGAGCGAAGGCTTGATGGTTGACAGGGTCTCTTATTGACCCTGGGGCTTGCAAACTGGCTGGGCAGGGAGCCCCTTACAATCCTCCTGTCCCTGTAACTGCCCTACCCCTCCAGCCCAGGGCAGGGATTTACAACACAGGCAGCTACACTCAGCTCCCTGCCTCCACCCAGCCCAGTCCTCCCCCCCAGACAGGCTTTGACTATATAGCTGTGGTTGTCCTGGAACTCACTCTGTAGACCAGGCTGGCCTCGAACTCAGAGATCTGCCTGCCTCTGTCTCCCGAGAACTGGGATTAAAGACATGCACCACTATACCCAGCCATGACCACTTTTATATGGGTGCTGTGTGTCAGGTACAAAACAAACTTGGGACAAAGGGCTTTGTGGTGTTGATTAACTTACCAAAGTGGCATGTTGGCCTCCAGGCTCACTCAGTGTCGTGGCTCTTCTCACTCCGCCCCTTATCCTAAAGTTCTCCAGCTCACGAGCTTCCCGCCCCAGCTTCCCGTTGCCCTACAAGGCTACTATTTTGGCTATGCATTCTCTTGGTCTCCTCTCTCTCTTGTCTTCTCTCTTGGTCCCTTCTCTCTTGGTCTCTTTTGCCCCTACTCTTTGCTTTCCTCTCCCATTCTCCCCCATCCTCAGCTTGGCCCAATCAGCTGGCCACATTCAGCCTACATTCTCTCTCTCCTCCGGACTCTTCCAGATGTCTCTGGCTCTACCTTTCCTCATAACTATAATAAAAACCCTTCCTCTCAGCCGTCGCTCCGAGCTGCCACGTCCTCAGTTTACACACTGTGGACTTAAACTCGGTCCCCATGCGTGCACAGCCAGCTCTTTACCCACTTTGGCATCTTCCCAGCCCCTCGGTTTTTTGCTTCTGAGAGAGGGTCTCATGTAGCCCAGGCTAGCCTGGAATTCTCTATGTAGCCAAGGACGACCTTAACTCCTGATCCTCCTGTTTGAACCTCTGCAGGGCAGGAATCATAGGCAACTGCCACACAGACCACACACTGTTTAATGTGATGCTAAATGGCCTGGTGGGCTCATTGGGAGGGACAGCTCAGGCAGACCACCTGACTGCTTGAGTGACGGGTTGCGTGGCCAGGTAGGGGAGTCTGTAGAAGGCAGGTTCTCTGCTCTTTCCTCTCTCCCTCTGGCAAATGGAGATGGGGAGGATAGGAATACTGCTGATGTCATTGCCCTGGCATGAGAATCCAGTGACTTCATAAAAGTGAAGATGTAGCCCAGGGCCTGGTGAGTCATGACTAATTATTGGTTATTTGTTATCCACCTTGGTTAGACAATTGGTAGGGTTTAGTCATCCCTATCCGTCAAGAGGTGGACCTGACAAACCAGGCTGGTTCCAAAGCTGCGGTGACTCTGCTGCCTGTGTTCCTCAGTCCTGGGATACAGGCCTGTGCCGCCACAGCTGGCCAAAAGCTAAAGATACTAAAGTGCTCCTTGAATACTTAATAAGCACTCTGCCACTAAGCCACACCCAGCCCCTCACTGGGGGATTCTAGGCAGGTGCTCTACCACTGAGCCACACCCCAGCCCCTCA
>NC_022010.1:21696649-21704662 GCF_000317375.1 Microtus ochrogaster
CACACCCCAGCCCCTCACTGGGGGATTCTAGGCAGGGGCTCTACCACTGAACCACACCTCAGCCCCTCACTGGGGGATTCTAGGCAGGTATTTTATTGCTAATCTGTATTATCATTGGTCATTTTGTTTTTAAAAATTAATTTGTCATTATTTATTTATTATTATTGTGTGTGTGTATGTGTGCCCATGTGCATGTGTGATGGGATAGGCAAAGTGTGTGTGCCATGCCATGTATGTAGAGGCTGAATGATAACTCTGGGTAGTTGGTTCTCTCTCCTGCTTTCTATGGATTCTGGGAAAAAGAATGCAGTTATTGGGCAATGAAGCATGGCCATTTTTGTTTGTTTTTTAAGGCTTATTTATTTTTCATGCCTTCTATCCCAGCGCTTGGGAGACAGAAGCAAGTGGATCTCTGTGAGTTCAAGGCCAGCCTGGTTTATAGAGTAAGTTTCAGGACAGACACGTTATACAGAGAAACCCTGTCTCAAAAAAACAAAACAAAACAAAACATTTTTATATATGTGTAAGAGTGTTTTGCCTGCATGTATGTATGTGTAAGTGTACTATGTGTGTCCCTGGGGCTGAGGAGGCCAGGAGAAGGCTCCAGCTCCCCTGGAACTGGGTTTCAGAGGGTTGTGGCCGCCATGTGGATAGAAACTAAACTTTGATCTTCTGCTAGAGCAGCAAGCGCTCCTAACTGCTAAGCCATCTCCTCAGCCCTAAAGCACATGATTTTACCCACTGGGTCATCACACCAGCTTCCGTTTTACTTTTAACTCGCCCAGGCCAGTTTTAAACTCACTCTGTGGTCCACACTGGCCTTGAACTTGCTATCCTCCCAACTCAACCTCCGGGAAGTGTGGATTAAAAGCCTTCTCACCAGGTCTGACGTAGGTTTCCTTTCTGTTGTTTTATGACAGGTATTTGTGTATGGGTGCTCGCAAGTGTGTGTTAGGGGTCGGGGAACAGGCAGTGGGAGTGGGTTCTCCCCATCTATCGTGTGGAGCCTGGGGATCAGATTATCATTCTTGATAGCAGGGGTCTTTACCCAGTGAGTCATTGCCAGCCCCCAAGTTTCCTTGTGAGAGAAAGCTGAGTCTCCTGTATACCTCTTGGGGTAGAGCTGGTCACTAACTAAAGTTCCCTCCGAAAGGCCTTTGAGATGCCAGAGGCCTCTTAGGAACCAAGGGAAGCGCTCAGGGCCTCTGCTCTCTCCCTTACTGGGTCCCATTGTAACTGGGAACTCCTGGCCACCCATCTCCCCAAGATGTTTCAGGAACCCCAGGCCTTTGTTCCCAGCCCCACCCATGCCCAGCTTCATAAATCTGTGGTGAGGTCAGCAGGCATTGAGGATGCTCGCCAGCCCCTGCCTGCCCACCTTAGCCCAGACTGGCGTTCAAGGTGCCCCACCCTAGAGGGTGCTGTCAAGTGTGGTCATGGATGCTTTTAAATGTGACCCTGCTGGGCCCAGCCTCGCTTGGGAGTTGGGGGCTGCCTGCTCTTTGTAGACACAAGCTTCCTTCATCTTGCTTTAAACCAGGGCAAGAGGTCGTTTTGCTTGATGCCGTGGCCAAGAGAGATTGTGCAATGTGGGGCGGGCATCCAGTCACTGTGTTCGCTCATGTGGAATCCACATCCTTTTCTTTTTTAATTTTGAAGCCGGGTCTCATCTGGCCCAGGCTGGTTCATACTGTGGTATATCAGAGACTGTCCTGCTGTCTCCTGCTGTCCTTTCCCATGTACGAGGATTGCAGGCGTGAACCGTCACACACACAGCTTCCATTGTCCCCTGACCTTCACATATGTGCCGTGGCATACACACCCATGTGTACACACACAAACACACGCAAGGAAATGTCGGACTGAAATCAAAACTTTAATTGTTACTGTGTATATGTATAGTTTATGCACGTGATAGCCTTGGTGTGGCGGTCAGAGGACCGCTTCCATGAGTTAGTTCTCTTCATCTACCATCTACCTTTTCTTGTTTATTTTATTTCTTTTGCTGGTTTTGGAATTTTGTTTATTGTTTATCTTGGAGACAGTATCTCATCATGTAGCCCTGTGTGGCCTGGAGTTTGTTATGTAGAACAGGCTGGACTCGAACTCATAGAGACTACTTGGCCTCTGCTTCCCGAGTGCTGGGATTAAAGGAATGTACCGGCATGCTTGGATTTGCCACCTTGAAAAGGGTTTCGCCTTCCATGACTCTTCGGCTGTCTGTGCTTTCCATCCTGCTCTACGGTGCTGGGGTTACAGGGTGCAATCGCATCTGGCTGTCTAACATGGGTTCTGGGCCCCAGACTCTGGTTGTCAGGCTTGCAAATGCCTTTACCTGCTGAGCTTTGCCATTCTTCTTTGTTACTGTTTGTTTGTTTTTTTTCAAGACAGAGCTTCTCAGCAGTCCTGGAACTCCCTCTGTAGACCAGGCTGGCCTCGAACTCACAGAGGTCCACCTGCCTCTCCTCCTGAGTGCAGGGATTAAAGACGTATGCCACCACGGCCCAGCCACTTCTCTATTTTCTATTTTCTTTTTTTGAGACAGTCGCTCCTAACATAGCCCAGGCCAGCCTGAACTTCCTGTGCTAACCTGTATAACAGAAGTCAGTGTCTAGTGTGGTGACCCCTCTGCCTCAGCCTCCCCAGTGCTAGGAAGAGCAGAGGGCATCCACATCTGGTTTCTACTCGCCTTCAGCTGACCAGTTTCACGATCAACCTGTCCCACCACAAGGGCAGGGCCTTGGTAGCTTTGTGAAGTCTGAGATGAGAAGCGGGTGGGGGAGAAACTGGGTTTTGGGGTCAGACAGGCTGGGCTGGGCTTGGCATTGGGTGTGGGTTTGATGGCCTCTTAAACCTACATTTCATGATCTGAAAAGCAGGGCTACTCCATCTGCCTATTAGAAATTCTTTTAAGTAAATTTATTTGGGGGGGGGGCACATATGCCATAGCCTGTGTTTGGAAGCTAGGGGACAACTTGCCAGAATCGGTTCTCTCGGTCCATCACGTGGATCCCTGGGATTGAACTCGGGTCGTCAGGCTTGGCAGCAAGCGACTTTACCCAATGAACCATCCCAAAGAATCATCTCAATAGCTCTTTTATTATTATTATTATTATTTATTTTTCTGTGTAGCCCTAGCTGTTCTGGAAATCACTTTGTAGACCAGGCTGGCCTTGAACTTGCAGAGAATCACCTGCCTTTGCCTCCCTAGTGCTGGGATTAAAGACGTGTGCCACCACTTCCGAAAGTCTTTTATTTCTACTTTTTATTTTTATTTTTTGGCTCAATAGCTCTTATCTGCCCATCTTACAAAATTGTTCTGGGTCCCAGACGCCCTGAGGCATCTAGTGAGCGGGTGTGCTCTCTCAAGTAGCATTCAGGTCTTTTCATTTTGTAGTGTTTGGTTTTGAGCTAGGCTCTCCCTGTGTGGCCCCAGCTGGCCTGGAGCTCACCGTAGACGGGGTTGGTCTCAGACATGGGGCATCTTTCAGCCTCTGCCTTCCAAGTCCTGGGGTTGTGGGTGTGTGCACCACCATACCCTGTTGATCTCAAACATGGGGCATCTTTCAGCCTCTGCCTTCCTTCCAAGTCCTGGGGTTGTGGGTGTGTGCACCACCATACCCTGTTTGTGTTCTTTCACTCCGGACAGTGAGGCTTTTGGATGTGTTTTATGACATGTCATATTTTGCTACTTGCTTCTAAGAATGGCATTTCTTGGGCTGGAGAGATGGTTCAGTGGTTAAGAGCACTGGTTGCCCTTCCAGAAGATCCAGGTTCCATTCCCAACACACACATAGTGGCTCACAACTGTCTGTAACTCTAGTTCCAGAGGACATGACACCTTCACACAGACGTACATGCAGACAGAATATCAATGCACATAAAAATAAAAATGAATAAATTAAAAATATGTATTGTATAAAAGAGGAATGTTTTGTTAGATGAGAGCTGAGTCTGGGGGCACAGGCCTGCTGTTCCAACGACTCTGGAGGCTGAGACAGATGGGTCAAAGTTCAAGGCCTACTTGGGTTACAGAGTGAGGACCATGTCTCAAAATAAAAAGCAAAAAAGGGGGGGGCACTGGAGAGGCATCTCAGGGTTGTCTCCGCAGTTATAAACATTGGGTCCTCTTCCAGAGGACCTGGGTTCTAGTCCCAGTCCCTAACTCCAGCTCTAAGAAATTCAAGCCCTCTTCTGGACTTAAATGCATCTGTGCAAGCAAAACACCCATACACATAAAATAAAAATAAATAAATCTAAGGGGGGAAAGTCAAAGGACACAGAGGGAAGAAAGGGGGATAGGAGAGAAAGAGGGATGTATGGGGGAGCATGGGGTCCAAGCCTTTGATTTCAGCACCTGGGAGACGTTTAAGACCAGCCTGGTCCACAGAGTGAATTCCAGGACAGCTGGGGACAGATGGAGAGAGGGTGAAGGAGGAGGATAAGGAATAGACATTGTCATCTAGAAATTTCCCTGGACTCCGAGGCAGACAGGATAGAGCCCCATCCCTTTCCCTGCCCTCTGCTGGGTCTGGGGTTTCCTCCGTGGAAAGGCCCCTCCTCTTGTCTGTAACCTCAATGCCTGGGGTGCTTGGAGCAGCAAGTGCCCCCCCCTTTGTAAAAGTGCCTGAATTTTTGACCACGCCCTTAACAGGCCTCTGCCAGCTGCACCCCTGCCAGCCCCTCCCTTTCTGGCTCAGCTTCAGAGAACTCTCTGGAGTCTTCAGGGAGCTGCCAGGCGGAGCGGCCTGACAGCTGACGAATTGTAGCAGTCACCCCCATTTCTACTGTGGACCAGAAATAAACCTAGTCATCAGTATGGCACACACGACTTGGGGGTGTCTGGGGTCTGACCAGAAACAGCTCAATGTGTTCTCTCAGGAAGTCCTTTTCTAAAACGCTGCCTCCAGCCAGGCCCAGGCTCTGATATAGGCTGGCCTGAAGGTCAGCTACCCCCATTATCACTGAGAATGGACCAGCAAGGGTCCAGGTGGCAGGGCCGGGGAGCCATCCTCCAACCCCAACTGTTCTGGGCTGTCTAGCTCGGGACCTGAATGGATGTTTTTGACCTTGGCCAGAGGCCAACAAAAGTGACTCATTTTCTTCATCCGCACAATGAGACCATTGGACTGGATGTTCTGGAAGGCTCCACGGCTGTGAATCAAGTTTCTCCTCTGCTATTCTGCCCTCCCCCGCCCAGTGCCGCCTGCTGCTTCTCTGCTCTGTGAAGGCTAAAGCACTGGGGTATGTCTACGGGTCTCCCTGATGGAAGAGCCGGCCTGACCAAACTTGTATCGTTCCTGGGGCCTGCTCTATGTTCCCTTGTCAAACTCAGTTTTAGCAAAAACATGCTAAGTTTTGCGTGGGCCCTCATATCCAGTCAGGATCGTCACCCTCCACTACCCTCAGGCTCTCTGGACCACCTCAGTCTGCCTTGCAGGTAAAGGGCAGTTGAGGTGGCTCAGTTGGTAAAGACAGTTGCCACCAAGCCTGGTGATCTGAGTTCGATTCCTGGGGCTCACATAGTGAAAGGAAAGACCTGACTCCTGCAGGTTATCCTCTGACCTTCGAATGTGTGCCACAGTATGTGTGATGTGCCTCACACTCACGTGTGTACACACACAAATATATATAAGGAAACTAACTAATCCAGGTGGTGGTGGCGCACAGCCTTTAATCCCAGCACTCGGGAGGCAGAGGCAGGTGGATCTCTGTGAGTTCGAGGCCAGCCTGGTCTACAAGAGCTAGTTTCAGGACAAGCTCCAAAGCTACAGAGAAACTCTGTCTCGGAAAACAAACACAAAAATTAAGAATCCTAGGCTGGTATCGTTCAAATTGCCTTCATCATCTCAATGATTCTTTCCTTTCTTCTTTCCCTTCCTTCATTCCAGCCCAGTCTTTAACTTCCCACGTAGCCAAGAATGAGCTCGTATTTCTGGTCATCCCGCCTCTACCTTCTGAGTGCAGGATTGACTACAGTCTCATCCTACCATGTCCTGGTCCACTTCTTTCTTTCTTTCTTTCTTTCTTTCTTTCTTTCTTTCTTCCTTCCTTCCTTCCTTCCTTCCTTCCTTCCTTCCTTCCTTCCTTCCTTTCTTTTTTGGTTTTTAGAAACAGGGTTTTTCTGTAGTTTTAGAGCCTATCCTGGAACTAGCTCTTGTAGACCAGGCTGGCTTCGAACTCACAGAGATCCGCCTGCCTCTGCCTCCCGAGTGCTGAATTAAAGGGATGTGCCACCACCACCCATCTCTTTCTTTTTTTTAAGTGTTATATTTTATTTAAAATATTTAGGCCTATGAGTGCTTTGCCAGGGTGTAAGTAAGTGTACTGTGTTCATGCCATGCTGGAAGAGGGCATTGGCTACTCTAAAATTGGAACTACAGACACTTCTGCACCACCATGTGGGTGCTGGGAACTGAACCCTCATCCTCCGCAAGAGCAAGAAAGAGTTAACCTTTGAGCCATCTCTCTAGCGCCATGCCCTTCTTTTTTTGGAAACAGGGTCTTGTGTAGCCCAGGTTAGCCTAGCCTGGAACTCAATTCTGTAGCAAAGAATGACTTTGGTCCCCTCACCCCTGCCTTTAGGGTGTCATTATGCAGTGCTGTCTGGATGGGAAGGCACAGAGCTCTGCCCGCCCCTGCCTACGAGTGCTTAGATTAAAGGTATGCATCACCGCACCTCGTGACCTTGAAGTTTTAATCCTCCTGCCTCCACCTGAGATTACAGGTGCACACCATTACACCCGGTTTTATGTGGTGCTTGGGGTCAAACCCAGGACTTCACACATGCTAGGCAAGCCCTCCGTCAACCTCCCGCCCTTTCACCCTCGAGTTTCTGCTGAGATCTTTCCCATCACTTAGTCCTGCCCTGCCCCTTGGCCCACTTGCCTGAGCAGTGAAGCCAAGCCTTTCCCCCACTGCTATGATCCTATGTTGTGTTCACATGGCAACATGTCAATCACAGATAGCATGATCTGATGCCTTCCTTCTTCAGACCGCCTCAGGCACATATGCAGGCACACAAAGCACTTGTACATAAAAATTAAAATAAATCTTTTAAAAAAATGAAAATAAGTCTAAAAAAACTCACACATGAACCGTAAACTGGCTCTGATGGTATGTGTGTGTATAAATGAGGGTGTCAGGAATTCATATCAAGGTGGAGGACTGCTTTGACTGTTTGAGACTCCCGTCTCAAAAGTAAATAATACAGCCAGGTGTGGTGGTGCACACCTTTAATCCAAGCACTCGGGAGGGAGGCAGAAGCAGGCAGATCTCTGTGAGTGTGAGGCCAGCCTGGGCTACATAGTGAGTTCCATGTCTGCTCCAATTAAAAAACAAAAACAAAACAAAACAAAAATTGGGCTGGAGCAATGCCTCAGCAGTTAAGAGCAGTGGCTGCTCTTCCAGAGGTCCCTGGTTCAGTTCCTAGCAACCACATGGCAGCTCACGACTGTCTGTGGCTCCAGTTCCAGAAGACCCTTATTCCAATGTATGTAAAATAAAATTCAATACATTATTTTTTATTTCAATAAATTATTTTTTAAAAATTGGCTGGGCAGTGCTGGTGCACACCTTTAATCCCAGCACTCAGGCGGCAGAGGCAGGTGGATCTCTGTGAGTTTGAGGCCAGTCTGGTCTACGGAGTGAGTTCCAGGACAGCCAGGGCTATACGGAGAAACCCTGTTTTGAAAAAAACAAAACAAAACAAAACAAAACAGTAAAACAATCACTATAAATGACTGTAAAGTCAAGAGAAGAAGGGTACAATTGGAACTCCCCAAACCCATTAGAGAAGCAGTCCAGTCTGGGGATGGGTTTGGGTGTCCCCCAAGACAGCCTTAAGAGGTGGTCAGGAGAAAGTAGGGAGCCTGAGCTGCGCCATCCCATTTTGTGACTTTCTGGGTCCATGCTGACTAGAAGCCAAGTTTAGTGAATGAAAACACCTTTGATCGCACGCCTTTAATCCCAGCACTCGGGAGGCAGAGGCAGGCGGATCTCTGTGAGTTCGAG
>NC_022010.1:21704762-21707241 GCF_000317375.1 Microtus ochrogaster
AAAAAAAAAAAAAAAAAAAGGAAAACACCTTTGATGAGAGAAGCAGACTTGGGAGGGGGCCTGCTTCTGGAAGTATGTTAGAGAGGCAAGATTAGGAATAGCAGTGGACTCACCAAGTTCCCCGGGGGCTTTGGGTGTAGGAAATTCATTTAACTGACTAAAGACACCAGGACCCCAGGGAGATTGCTTCCTTGGTAAAGTGCTAGTTTTGCAAATGTGAAGACCCGAGTTCAATTCCAAGCACTCATGTGGAAAAAAGCTAGGCGGGACGATGTATGCTTTTAATTCTGGGGGTAGGGAGGTGGAAACGGAAGGATTCCTGGGTCTTCAAGGGCAACCAGGCAAGGCTCTGGGCCAATAAGACACGGCTTCCCAAAGGAGACTGGCCCCCAAGAAACAACACTCAAGATTGCCCTCTGGTCTCCACAGGCACACATTTGTGCTGTTACACACACACACACACACACACACACACACATACACACACACACACACATACACACACACTTACAACCTCCCCCCCACCGCAATGAACACACAAACACGAACACGCACACGTGGGCTCTTGCTGCTGTGTTTTGGAATAGAAACGGTGGCGAGCTTCATGTGAGCCCTATTAGATAGTGATTGACCAAGACAGAAGTAAGCGGCTATACCTCCAAGCTGTGAGAGCTAGTTCCAGCCTCCAGAGCTTGGGGTGCCAAACACCCGACATCCTAGGGAAGGTCAGTCCCTCCCAGTCTCCTGGCAACGGAAGCGGGGCGATGTTTCCTGTTTTTGTGCCCTGATTCTGGTCATATTTTCTCGGTACGGAAGGAGTAGAGCAGACGGCAGATTGAGCCTCAGCCCCGAGGCACTGGGGCCGGATTTTCTTTTCTTGCAAAAAGCCAAGGAGGACTAGGCAGGCTGGGAGTCTCCGGCAGGGAGGTGTCCCCCTAAACCACCTTTCCCTCACTCTCTGTCGCCCTCTAGTGTCCTTATGCTGCCAACGCCCTTATCTTTGGTCTTGGGCTTCTGGAGTTGTTCGCTTACTCATTCAACAAACATTTCAAAGATGCCTGTACGGGTGTTAGGGTAGGGACGCAGAGGGAAGATTTTGAGTCTGCCTCAGACTCTCAGAGCTTTGAGGAGGGATAGATAATGTCCACGAATGAACAAATGGGACAAGAGTCTGGAGCCCCAAACAGATACCCAGAGGATTGCAAAGCAGGTGGTAGCAGATACATCCGGGCATCTGGACAGCTCCACGGAGTAGGAGGTGGCTGAACGGATGGGGGAGGGATTGTGCAATGAGCTCACTTGGAGCTGTGACGAAGGAGACACCGGGAGGCAGCTCTGACAGCGAAGGGAGATAAGGTTGGAATTACTGCAAGGCCGATGAACTTCTTGGTCACAGACAGGCAGGAAAGCCAGTGTCATTCTTTCAGACTGCCGTGTTCAGAGGCGGGGACTGAGCTGCGCACATGGGAGACTCAAGAACTGTTGGAGGGTGAGGGTCGGAGAGATGGCTCATCTGTAAAGACCGTGCGCTGCTCTTGCCGAGGACTTGAGTTCTGGTCTCAGCACACGTGCCAGAGGCTCACGTTTCCTTGTAATTCTACCTCCAGGACATCCAACGCCTTTTCTGGCCTCTGAGGGTCCTGCATGCACTTGTCCGTGCATGCGGGTCCACACACACACACACACACACACACACACACACATTTTTTAAAAGTCCTATTTTTTGGGGGGGGTGTAGTATTTTTTTTTAAAGAAATGTTTAAGGGATCAGAAAATAAATGACTATATGGGGGTGCATTTTGGAAATAACATTGTACGGCGGTTGGAGGCATTTCCTGTTTCCTGTGCCTGTTTGGTCTGGGAATCTGGCAGGATGAAGGACTCTGCTTTGAAAGAAACAGTGGTAGAGGCCACTGAGATGGCTCAGCAGGAAGAGGCACTCGCCAAAACAAGCTTGATAACTTGAGCTGGATTCTGGGCACCCTCGTATAGGTGTGAGGCGGAATAGACTCCCTGAAGTTTGCCCTCTGGCGTCCACATGTTCATTGTGACATGTGCTCCATAAAAATAGAAAACAGGGTCTGGAGAGATGACTCGGGTTAAGAGCACTTGCTGCTTTTGCACAGTACTAGGTTTTCATTCCTAGCAACCACAAGGCGGCTCTCGATCGTCCATAACTCCAGTTCCAGCAATCTGACCCCAACCACACAGGGCTTGCGGTGAGCATACATATATACAGCCCAGACACTCACACATGGGGAATACAAAAATAAATTTAAAACAAGAGAAAAAAAAAGAAAAAGAGAAACAAAATAGTAGGAGAGAAGCTGTGTGTGCGTGTGTGTGTGTCTCTGTGTCTGTGTCTCTGTGTGTGTGTGTGTTGCTGGGGATGTAATCCAGAAATTCCTAAATGCTAGGCAGCTGCCCCACCACTGAGCCACACCCCAGCCCCTCACTGGGGGATTCTAGGCAGGGGCTC
>NC_022010.1:21707576-21720491 GCF_000317375.1 Microtus ochrogaster
CCAGGCTGGTCTCGAACTCACAGAGATCCGCCTGCCTCTGCCTCCCGAGTGCTGGGATTAAAGGCGTGCGCCACCACCGCCCGGCAGCTCATTTGCTTTTTAACTATCTAGAGGGCTAAAAAGGTATCACCAGGGTTTCCATTAGACAGCTTGGATCAGGAACAGAGCTTCTGGCTATATCAGGTGACTCTTCCAGCTCTGAGGAGAAGAAACTGGATAAAGGTTTATGGACTGACAGGCTCTCGGGACTGGACACAAAGGACATCTGTCTGTGGCTAACCCAGAGATGAGGAGCCAGCAGGGTCATATCAGCTACACCCTCAGCCAAGATGGAGGGTGTGTGGGTGGGTGTGTGTGTGTGTGTGTGTGTGTGTGTGTGTGTGTGATTCTTTTTGTTTGTTGGTTTTTATTTTGAGACAGGGTTTCTCTATGTACAATCCTGGCTGTCCTGGAACTTGCTCTGTAGATCAGGCTGGCCTCGTACTCACAAACATCTGCCTGCATCTGCCTCTCAAGTGCTGGGATTAAATGCATGGGCCACCACTGCTTGGCTATGTGTATAATTTTTTGTTTTAAAATAGCCTTGCTATGTAAAGCCCAAACTGGCCTCCAAGTCTCATTCCTCCTGTCTCTGCCTTCTGAGCACTGAGTTTACTGTCTGTAGCACCACGCCTAGCTGGACCAGTGTTCTTGATAAGGGGACTTGAAACACTTCAGAGTGTGTGTCTGTCTGTGACATCCAACATGACGTACCTTGTGGGAGCCCATGTGTGACTCAGTTTCCATCTGGAGTCCATTCTGACTTATAAGTCATCTGAATTCAAGCTTTCCTGCTCTGCTTTTTCCAATAACCTCGAGGGCTGTGAGAGACTTCTGACTTGGCCGTGAGAAAAGAACACTCGGTCTAGTAGAAACAATCTGCTGATGCCAAACCTCAGGAACATCAAGATAGAAAGTGAGGCTGCTCCCGAGCAGCAAGCACATGTTGGAGGGGAGGCTGCTTGCTCAAGGACAGGAACGGTCTTGTGGTTAGATACTGACTGACCGTCTGTGCTGTGCTTTGTTCTGCTTTTGTATATAAGCAAGCTCTGAAATAAACTCTGGGCTGTTTGGCTGTTTCGGCATGACCAGACAGACCTCCCGAGTCTATCCTGTCTTCTGTCTCAGCTTCTTTCATCTGACTTTCCTTTGACCTTGAGGATCCCCACTCCAGGAACCCTGGCTGACTTTGTAGGACAGGCTCCTACAGTGCCTGCCAAGTGTGGGCAAGGGCCCATTCTGCTGAAAGACAGGCCTTTGCTTCTGCCATATTCTCAGGAAACGCTTGACTGAGCACCAGCTTACAGTCTGGGGAGTTGGCTCTGGTGGTAAAGTGCCCGCTGAGGACCTGAGTTCGGATCTCCTGCACACATGCAAAAGCTAGGTATGGGGGCAGACATCTGTAACCCTAGTGTTGGGAGGGATGCGGGAATCCTTAGCCCTAGTTCTGGCTGCGAGGGTGGTGAAGCAGAGACAGAGGGAACCTAGGAGCTCCATGGCCCATAAGTGAGCTCCAGGGTCAGTGAGAGACTCTGACTCTAATTAGGGCGGAGAAGCTTAAGTAGATGAAAGACACTTCATGTTGGTCTTTGTCTTACACAGTGTGTGTGCACACTACACACTACATACAGCACATATACTACACATACCACACCATACACTACTCATCACTCACTCACATCACACATTTTATACACACACACACACACACACACACACACACACACACACGTGACATCTTTGAGACAAAGAAAAAAGAAAGGGAGAAACAGGAGAAAGAGGAGTAGGAGGAAAAAACCCAACCAGGGCATGGTGGCGCATGACTGAAATCCCAGTAATTAGGGGGTTGAGGCAGGAGGATTACAGAGAGTTCTAGTCAGGGTTACACAGTAAGACCTTGTCTCAACAAACAAACACACAAACATGGGCCAGCAGGACGGCTCAGCAGGCACAGGTGCTCATCTCACCTGCCTGGGGGCGGAGCTGGAGCTCCTGTAAAGGTGGAAGGAGAGAGCGGACTCCACAGAGTTGCCCTCTGACCTCCACACACGTGCAGTGGCACAGGCACCCCACAGTCTTGCACACATAGACACAATACATTTGAACAAACAGCCCACAAGACCTCCAGGCAGGAAGGACATTCTCTTGATTCTGTTTTCCTCTCCCCTTGAGCTTCAGGAGGCTGTGTAGTCTCTCACTCAGAGGCAGGGGACCGGACATGATCAGACAGATTTCCTTGATGCCACCTCTTCTCACAGGGCTCTCAGGAGGAATGTGAGCCCTGCTCAGTCGTCCCAGGGAAGGACCCCAGCCCCTTTCCTTCCTCGGTCGCAGCCACAGAGACCCAGGCTCACTCAGTCTGTCATCCGGGCACCTAATGTATTTATTACAGTCCAATTTTTTTTTTTTTCCCGCACTGCGGAGAAAGAGGGAAGGGGAAACTGAGAGAGGGTGGGAACCCGGATCAGACCCCAGACTCCTCCCCCCAACCAGAGCCCAGGGCATCTGCCCTGTTGGGCCAAGGAAGACTTCGAGATCCCTGAGGGCCCCAGCAGGGGGAGGGCTGGGTGCCACGGAAGAGGGCTAGAGGGGGGACCACTGCTTCCCCATCATGCCCCAGGTGGACGGCTTTGGCTGGAACCTACCACTCCTGTTCTGAAAGCCTTGACCAACCCTGACCTATCAAAGCCTGGTAGCGAGGCCTCCCTTGGGCAGGCTCCGAAGTGCGCTGCATGCTGGCCTCTGCTTGTGACCATGAGCAATCATTTGGCCCGTGACCCAGACAGCAGTCGGTATACGTCTCCCAGTAGCCCTTGACCTGCCTCGTCATCTGACTGCATTGTTTGGGCCCACACTAAAAAAGGAAAAATATCCCTCGGCTTTCTACCCGTGTTCGTTTTTATCTTCTGACCTGAATCCCCAGTCTTTCTCTCTCTCACATTTGAGATAGGGTCTCCTGTACCCCAGACTGAATTCACACTCACTATGTAGCCTAAAATGACCTTGAACCCCTGGTCCTCCTGCCTCTACCTCCAGAGTGCTGGGATTACAGGCATGCACCAGCATGCTTGGTTTTATGCTTTGGGGTGGAACCCAGGACTTCATGCATGCTAGGCAAGCACTCTACCAACTGAGCTATGTCCCCACCCCAGTACCCCCATCTTTGACTTCAGGGTTAGATACAGATGTGGTATATGCCACCTCTTGTGCTGACGAAGGCCTAGATGGTGTGGCCTTGGCCTCCGGCTTGCTGCTATGAGGGCAAGGGAGAGAGATGGGGCCAAGTGTGAGCATCTCATCCTGCCTGGCGATACACCAAAAGTTAGGTGGGTCTTGCTTCCCCCTGAGATCTGGCTCGCTTCGCTGTCTGCAGATCAACTCCGCGGGAGATAGAGAGGAGGGGAAGGTCCTGGGTTTGGCACCTTCCAAGCTGTGCAGGGGTCCACTGAGCAGAGGTGAGGTGAGAGCCAACAGGGGACTCTTGTGCCATACCCAGGCAATGGGCCCCAAGGCTGGTAAGCTGGCCTCAAGCAGAAGAGGGGTGTGGTGATCTAATCCGTGTTCAAAAAGGCTCTTTGTTCCCTGGTCATGGTGGGTGGGCAGGGCGTGGGGATGGGCACACTTTAGGGACAAGACAATTCGATTCCTCCTTGTGGGTGGGACACCCACCAGGGAAGAAGCTCTTCCCTAGTCCCAACTGCCCACGTGCTGCCCCACCCCCACCCCGGGACCTCTGTAGCAAGATGGGGGTACAGACCCCTCCTTCCCAGGTCTCAGGGCCCCAGCCTCTCCTGGTTGTGCCAGGGCCTTCTAACCCCAGATGGGTCCGTCTGGACTTAGAAGCCCCCGCTCTCAGAGCTGCTCCTGCTGTGGTAGCTGGGACTTCTGCTCCTGGAGCGGCTGCATGAGCGGCTGCGGGTCCCATGACTGCGGCTACTGTAGCTCCCGTGGCTGTGGCCCTGACTCGGGCTCCGGCTGTGGCTCCGGCTTGAGTAGTCGCTGCTCAAGCAGCTGGAGGAAGAGGAGGGGCTGGGTCGGTAGTAGGGGATGGGACGCTTTCGGGCACTGCAAGAGAGAAAAGCAGATCCTAGTCTACCTGGGGCTCTGCCCATCCGGGGCTCTCAAGCGGCCTCAGTCCCCATCACAGCAGTGGCGAGGGTTTCCTGCCTATGTTCCCTCTGAGCCTTGGCCTCAGGGACAACTCCAGTTCCAAACTTCTGTGTCCTTTGCCAAATTCATACCGATTGTTTTTTGTTTTGTTTTTGTTGTTGTTTTTATTTTGTCTGCCCACAGGGCAAAAAGTCCAAGTTCTTTATTGACCTGAGTGTTAGGAAATATTTTCTGAAATAAATATGATATTTTATGAATAAATGAAAGTTTATTAATTGTTGGTGTTGTTGTTGTTGGTGGTGGTGTGTGTTTCTTTTTCTCCTGTTTGTCGATGCTGGGGGTAGAAAGAAGCCAGAACCTCACAAATACTAGTACCCCTGAGTTCACCCTGAACTTCATGAGTGAAAAAAATATTTAATTATGTGTTTGTATGTGGAGTTTGTGCCCATGTGCAGGGGCCGTGGAGACCAGAGATTGCCGGATCCCCTGGAGCTGAGGCACACAGACACTCCCACGTGTAACCTGAGACTTGAATTTAGGTCCTTTGAAAGAGCAGCAAATGCTCTTAACCACTAAGTCAACTCTCTAACCCAAAACTTCATTTTATTTTTATTTTCTGAGGAAAGATTTTTTTGGGGAGGCGGGGTTTGAGACAGGGTTTCTCTGTAGCTTTTGGAGCCTGTCCTGGAACTAGCTCTTGTTCAGGCTGGCCTCAAATTCATAGAGATCCACCTGCCTCTGCCTCCTGAGTGCTGGGATTAAAGGCGTGTGCCACCGCCTACCTGGCTGAGGAAGGATTTTTTTATAGCTCAGGCTGGCCTTACTATGTAGCCAAGGCTGGCCTTCAACTTCTGATTCTCCTGTCTCTACCTCCTGAGTGCTATAATCACAGACATGGGCCACCATATCTGACTTTCTCTCTCTTCCTCCTCTTCCATTTTTCTTTATTTTCTTGCTTTCTTTTCCTCAGCATCAATATGTAGCCCAGATTAGCCTGTAATTTTCAATCTTCCCGCCTCAACTTCTGAGTTCTGGGATCAGATGTATGTATGTGCCCTTATGTCCATCAGGAATAAAACTTTTATTTTTGAAACAGAGTTTCACGTACCTAACCTCGAACCTCCTGTGTAGCAGAGTGTGACGTTGAACTTCTGGTCTTTCCGCCTTTAACCTCCTAAGTGTTGGGACTGAGAATCTGTCTCACCTGTCCCTGCATGCTGAGGACTGAACACTGGACTCTGCAAACCCTCCAGTAACTGAGCCGTATCTATAGACCTTTGAATGAAGCTTTTAAATAGGGACAACTCACATAAAAAATGGCTTCTCTGCTTGCAAGTATTATGGCTAAATCCTGTTTTTTCTGCTCCCCCCCCTCAATCCCTGTTCCAAACAGAAGATTTAGGGTTTTTTTTTGTTTTTGTTTTTTTCTTTTCCGGGACAAGGTTTCTCTGTTTGTAGCTCTGGCTGTCCTGGAATCATTCTGTACACCAGTCTTTGCCTCCTAAGTGCTGGGATGAAAAGTGTGCACCACCACCTCCAGAGTGAAGATTTAGATTTTTAAGGTCACTCAAAGAGAACAAGGAGGAGACCCTTGGCCACTGCTGTCTTTGTTTGGTCTTCACCCTTTCTCCCCACTTCACCCCAACCAGCTACCTCCCACCCCACCCCCACTGGCCCGGAGTTAGTTTGAAGGCAGGAGGCTATGACCCAGAGAAAAGAAAAGAAAGTGGTTAAGGGGGTTATAAGGCCCCATCTCAAGGGTTAAATCTGAGGAAGGAAAATAGGTGTGCATTAGTGGGAGGAGGAGGCAGCTGGGAGAGGGGCTGAGGTGCGAGCCAGGTGGAAGATGGGAGGTTCTGGCCATCCTAGGGCCCGCAGTGTACAGTGGGAGCATGTGACCTGTCTAGGAGCTTTCCGTCTGAGTAAAGGAGGAGCCCATGCTGCTTTATTGGAGCCCAGATTATAAAGGACGAAGGGGAACTATTTGGAGAATCAAGAGTCAGAGCTAAAAGATTCTTACAGATTTCAGCTAATTATGCACCTCTGGTCACTGAGGTGTGTCAGTCTCCCCCAGGCCCCTCAGCAAGACAGGACAATGCGGGGCTCAGGGTACTGGGGCAAAATCCTGGACTGCAGTGTGATTTTTAATTTGTTGGTACTAGGGATTGAATCTAGGGCCTCATATATGGTAGACAGGAGCTCTCCCACTGAGCCACACCCCAGCCCTTCACTGGGGGATTCTAGGCAGGGGCTCTCCCACTGAGCCACACCCCAGCCCCTCACTGGGGGATTCTAGGCAGGGGCTCTCCCACTGAGCCACACCCCAGCCCCTCACTGGGGGATTCTAGGCAGGGGCTCTCCCACTGAGCCACACCCCAGCCCCTCACTGGGGGATTCTAGGCAGGGGCTCTCCCACTGAGCCACACCCCAGCCCCTCACTGGGGGATTCTAGGCAGGGGCTCTCCTACCCAGCCATGGCCTTCACTGTAAACACGTTATCAGTCCTTTTGCTCTGAGGCAAGGTCTTGCTAGGTTTCTCATTCTGGGCTTGAATTTTCCACCCTGTCTGCTTCAGCCTACCTAGTAGCTGGGATGAGAGGCCTGAGCCACCAGTCCCAGCTTTAGGGTGATTTCACCTACAGACTCAGAACCCCCTAGTCTCCCATCAAATCAGCCACACCCCTCATTCTGCACTGGGGTTCCTCAGACAGCTGCTCCAGATACTAGGATGCTCTGCCCCCTCCACCAATTTCCCCAGGTGCTGGGAGGTTAGTGAGAAAAGGAGCCGCAGACGACAGCTGGCCACCACCAGACTAGCTCACATGGGCATCACTTGGGCTGCCTGTGGAGCCCGGTCCACACGGCCCCCAGGCTGGCCACAGGCCACGCAGCAGGAGGTTCCTTGAGATGAAGGAAAAAGTACATATCACTGAGGATGTGACAGACACGGGGAGGGGGGTTGAGGGGAAGGAAGGGCTCCAGATGAATGGAATCTCCCAGAGCTGAACTCCATGCCCGCCGTCTGGCCACCCCGACCCAAGTACAGACTGGCTCGGGTCCATGCACCTGCATCTTTCCTTCCCAAGGTGTCTGATGCCCTGGCACCCGCGTCCCTCCCCAACTCTTCGATGACCCCTGAATCTCTTCACTCAGTCCCTCTCTCTTTTAGTTCCTCCCCTCTTGGCAAACCCTCCTTTTTCCATCGGATCAGAATCAGTCCATTCTAGAAGGCCCCCCGAGGTCTGTGAATCTCGACTCCCTGACATCCCTGCACCAACTAGAGTCAGCAGCTCTATTCCCACCTCACCCTCAGGCCCCTTTGTACCTGGTGATGCGCCTTGGCTCCATGAAACTGGGCGAGTCACGGCGTCGCTTTCGGATGGGCGAGTAGCTGCGGGAGCGACGTCGGGTGCGGGCGGCCTCAGCCTCGGCATGCCTCGCACGGCCTTCGCTGTCTTTGTCCCTGTGGGGCCCACTCGTGGGTGAGGGATCCCCGCCATCTGGACCCCTAAGCCCGGGTTCTCCGCCATCCGCCCCCTAGGGACACTTACCGGCCAAGAGGTTTCTTGGGAGACGGGGAGAGGCTGGGGCTGCGGGTCCTTTTGTCTGGGGAGCGTGAGCGGGATTTGGACGGCGAGCGGCTGGAGCTCCAGGACCCCGGATGGGGGCCGGGGCTGCGCGATGAGCTGTTCCCCTCTGGGCCACCCCGCCGGCTGTGCGCGCCTGGAGATGGCGAGGTGCTTGTGGGCCGCGCGCGAGGGGGTCGCTCCTTTGCCCTAGAGGAGGTAGCGTGGGCCATGGCTCAGGGTTGTGGGCCTGTGGGGCGGGGCTCAGTGGCTGGCTGAGGGGCAGGGAGAGACGAAGGTTGTCTGTGGGGTGGCAGTAGGGATCCGTGAGGCCAGCACAGAGGAAATGAGGTGTCAAAGAGACAAATTAGGGAGTCCATGTGGGGTGACTAACAAGGGAGGTTCCCTTGGAGGTGATGGGGAATGCATGTGGGATTTCGAGAGGGAAACCCCATGTGGAGTGATCAGTGAGGGGTTGTATGTGGGGTGACCCCGAAGGCTGTATGTAGGGTGACCAACGAGGGGTTCCGTTTGGGGGTGACCAGTGAAAGGGTACTCCTGTGTGGTGCAGGCAGGAGGCGGGCTCACCGTTTCCCGTGTCCGCTGTGACCTCGCTCTGAGCCCGGCTCGGGCCCTGGACCCGGGGCTCCGCCGCCCGACTCGCTGCTGGAGTGAGCCCCGCTAAGCGAGCGGGACGAGCCCCGGGGCGGCGCTGGCTTTGCACGCCGGCGCCCTCTGCGGCGGGGCGCGTTGGCCGAGGATCGCGATCGCCGCCTCCTCCTCCGCCGGCGACGGCGCCTGGCCGCCCCTCCCGCCGCGCGGCCCCCACGTCCCTGAGACGACGGCGCGGAGCGCGGGCTCTGACTGTCTTTCCCACGCGCGGGCGGCGTGGGCGCGGCGGTCACCTTGTCGCAGGCCCGGGGCGAGCTAGGCTTCTGACGGGGAGAGAGGCAGAGAAGGGCACGGAGGGGCGGAGAGGGGGCGAGAGAGGTCGGGAGGGATGCACAGGGGAACCGGAGCAAAGAAGGTAGCGGATGCAGAGGACAGACACAGGGGATGGAGTGGGGTGGGGTGGGGTAGTGAGGAAGCAGAGGGGAGCGGTGCAAGCAGGACAGAGAGGTGGAAAGAAAAAGAGGAGGAGTCGAGGGGGGACGTGAGAGGGCAGTGGGGTGGGGGGAGAAAAGGAGAGAGGGCTTTCACCGGGCCTAGGCCGCGGGCTGCAGCCCCGGAGCATCGCACACACGGTTCCCGCGCCTGCCCTGCCTCTACCTCTCCTGAGTGTTCACCTTCTGGCCTCAACATAGCAGACCATGCAAGGTTCTCGGCATGCATAACACAAGAGGGACGGAGCGGTGGGGATGGGGGCTGCGGGGGAGGGGGAGCTCCAGGATGGGGCACCAGAGGGGCTGGCATTGTCCCCTCATGGGGGACAGACAGTTTCCCTCCCAGTAGAGAGAAGAGAGAGGGACGACACTGGTAGGTCAAGCCAGGGCCAGCCCACCAGGGCCAGGCTCCCCCCACCAGGATAAAGGGCATGGAGGGGGCGGGTGTCACACGGCACACAGATGGGGGAGGAGCAAGATAACTGAACTCAAAATTTAACCGAAGAAAAGGAGTCAAAACAGAAATAAAAAAGAAAACCAAAGTAATAATAATAATAACGGAAACAAAAAAACCACAAATGTCATTATATACCCAAACCAAAATGATCTGCTGGGGAACCTGACTTTTTTTTTCTTTCTGTTAATATTTGACTTTGTTTTGCGACCCTGCCGAGAGCTCAGGGGTGTTCAGTAGCTGACCAACTGTCTTTCTGTTTCTCTCTTTTCTTTTTCTTTTTCTTTTTTTTCATTTCTTTCTTTTCTTTCTTTTTTTTTTAACGTTCTGGTTTTTTTAAGTCCCTCTTGGTTAACGTCCACTTACCAATAAAGTGGCACTTCCTCCTTTAGTAGGTGAGTTGTGTAAGAGAAGGGAAAAGTGTGGCAGCATAAGTTCATCATTAGAGTCACAAAAATGCAAGAGAGACAGAGAGAGAGAGAGAAAAACGCAACCACCCCAACTCTAGGCCCAAGAGGAGGCCGATTCACCTCTAGAGAGGACCAGCCATGTCCAGCTCCTTGGGCCTCAGCCAGTGCCCTTGGCTGACATCTGGATAGGGCTGTTAATTTTTTTTTCCAAGAGTGAGGACCAGAAAGGTAAACTGACACCATCCAAAGGTCCCTGGCTGGGAACTAGGAATCTGAGAGCCTGTCACTGCCTCAGTACCATGGGGCCCCTGGACAAATTAATTTCCCCAGTTAAGGCCTCAGTTTCCCCATCCACACAATGAGGGTTTGGCTTTTTGCTTCCCGATGTCTGTTATGGGGTAAACAGTCCAGGATTCTCTAACTGTGCCCTCCCCAGCCTCCCCACCCATCCCTGCACAGAAGGGGCCCCAACCTTGCAAGGGCAGATGGTACTATTCTGTTTGCAGATCTGTCCCTGATACTACCACAATCTTTGTCCAGCCAGATTTGCTGTCTGTAACCTCAGATTTGATTGTTTGAGACAGAGTCTCACTACGTAGCCTTGGCTAGCCTTGAGAGCCACTTGCTTTTGCCTCTGAGTGCTGGGATTAAAGGCGTGCACAACCATGTATATATGTATGAAAGGGTCTATATATATATATGCAGCCCAGGATGACCTTGGGCTCCTGATCCTACAGCTGCCGCCTCTTAAATGCTAGGGTTACAAATGCATACCATTCCTAGCTCAGTTTGTTTTGGACAAGGTCTTACAATACAGCTTTGGACTTGAGATCCTTTTACCTCAGTCTCCTGAATGCTGGGATTACAGGCAAGTGTACCACCATGTTGGGCATAATTTCAATAAAATATGATAGTAAATTTTTAATATTAAGGGCTGAGGAAGGCAGAATTGGCCTCACTAAGAGCCGGGGCCAATCAGGGTGTTCCAGGTGCCAGGAGGGGTCTGAACTGAGTTCGTTCAACTGCCTCTTTGGCTCCTTCAGGATATCTTGTTGTCACAGATAACAAACTATGGTTTCCTTTGCTTGGCTCTGGATGTTTCTGGCAGAGGGGATCAGAGACCCAGACGGCTCTCTAAAGGGCTCCATAGAGTCCAACAAAGATCTAGAGCCAGGAAATGGGCCTCGTCGCTGGAAATGTACTGCCGGTTTGTGACTGATGGCTGAGGTGATCTATGAATACCAGTCCTTGCTGGTCAGCACACTGTGGGAGTCAGTGAGGCCATGAAGACTTCTGGGAGAGCTGGTCTTTTTCCCAAAGCAGAGGCAGGCATAGGTGTCCAGAGTGGATATGATCTGGCAGTCACTTGCCCCACAGATCAGTCTTCACTTCCTGAAAACTGGAGGCTTGGTTTTATTTTAGATGAGGTCTCATGTAGTTAAGGTTGGCCTGGAATTCTGAACTCTTGATATAACTGAACTGCTGATTCTCCCGACTTTACTACCTGAGTGCTGGGGTTCCAGGTGTTCTTACGCAGTTCTGGGGTTCGAATCCAGGACTTGATGCATGCATGCAAGCCAAGTTCTCTACTGACTAAGCTATATCCCAAGTCCCATTTAAAATATTTGAGACAGGGTCTCATGTAGCCCAGCCTGGCCTCAAATTCTCTATGTAACCAATGATAACCTTGAATACCTGAACATCCCTGTCTTTGCATCCCAAGTGCTGGATGACGTGCCCAGATTATACCATGCCCGGTTTGAGGCTGGTTGTTGTAAAGACAGTTTCAACAGAAGTCTCCAGGAGAACCCTCAGCTCTCCTCCCCAGCCCTGAGTGGACAACTTCTCCCACTCCCCTGGCTGTACCAGGGTTCTCTCACTGAATTTCCTTTTAGGAGGCAAGCGAGAAAGACATCTCTAGGATCTTCGGATGTATCCTATGCCCAGGGTGGTCAGCTTGTTAAGTAAATAGAGATATCAGGTAAGGGAGCCTTAGGAACGGATGCATGGTAACGACAGCTCGGGGTCACCGCAGACCCCTCCTTTAAGGCTACTCTGGTCAGGGGAGGCAGCAAGGCTATTGGTAAAGGACCATATTGTGATCAGGACCATAGTCTGTATCTGAGCTAGAGACCTGACTCAAGGAAAGGAACAGGATCATGGAGGAAGGTCAGGTCTATGATGTTCCTTCTATAGACATGCAGAGCCCCCCTCCCATGTCTTTTTCCCCCCATCAGTACTAGAGATCGAACCTAGAGCCTCACGCGTGCTAGGCAAGTCGCTCTATCACTGAGCTACAGTCCCAGATCCTAAGTTGTCACTTTTCTTTTAACAGGATTCCGCATCGCTAAGTTAGGACTCAATATAGAGTAAAATTTGACCTTGAACTTTCAATTTTTTTAACCTAAAAAAAAAAGAATCTTTTTTAAAGATAGACTCAGTTCAGCCAGAAGGTGGCAGCCTACCCCCCAGTCAAGTCACTGTTGCATCAGTAGACACAAGTTGCCTGACATTGAACTTCTCTTCTTTCTGTTTCCACCTCCAGGAGGGTTTAAGAGATGTCTGGCTTAAACCCAATGTTTCATGCACGCTAGGCAAACACTGGTGACTGAATTATATCCCCAGTCCCATGCAGAACCTCCGTGGCTTCCCACTGTATCACACTGAAAGTTGGGTAGAGTATTAGGAGCAGAAAGGTTCTGGACTGGATAGATGAATACCCCAGTATGTTTCTGTACCCAACCATTGAAGTCCAAGCCAAGACTGTGGCTTCCTACCTGGTAATGTCTTGAGGTCTCAGTTCCCCATCACTCTCCTCTGACTCCTTTAGCCTACTGACCTCACCCTCTTACAAGAACCCTTTGAAGGGATTCAAGTTGATTATGAAAATTTATGCTAAGTCTCATACTAGGTGGGCTCTGATTCCCTGCTGATAAAACGGGATGACCAGAATCTTTGTTGGGTTGGCTTATAAAAGGATCAGAACAGGGGAAGAAGGTCTGAGGTCAGATGGGAAGGGTCCAGTTCCCTGCAGCCCAGGATAGCAAAGATGGGAAGACGGTGCTGTCAGGGAGTCCTTGGGGGAGGTCAGCCCATTCATCTCTCCAGAAACTGCCAAAAAAAGGTACCAGGATCCTGCCAGAGGCTGTGTTTGGTTAGGCCTCATTCTTCCTAGAGGTCGAGTGAAAGCCAGGGGATATTGAGGTTCTTTCTTTCTTTTTTTTTTTTTTTTT
>NC_022010.1:21720823-21736680 GCF_000317375.1 Microtus ochrogaster
TGCGCCACCACCGCCCAGCTCGCTCTTTCTTTCTTTCTTTCTTTCTTTCTTTCTTTCTTTCTTTCTTTCCTTCCTTCCTCCCTCCCTTTCTGTGTGTACATGTGTGTATGTGTGTGCGTGTGTGTGTGTGTGTGTGCACGTGTGTGCAGGTGCATTTGTATGTGTGTGCATTTAGAGGCCAGATATCAATTTTGGGTGTCATTATTCAGGAGTCAGCAACCCTCTTTTATTTTTATTTTTTTTAGAATTAATATATTATTTAAATTACATTTATTGGTGTGTGTGTGTGTGTGTGTGCGTGTGTGTGTGTGTGTGTGTGTGCGTGTGTGTGTGTGTATACACTCTCACTCATACCGAGGACAACCTGAAGAGGCTGGTTTTCTCTTTCTACCATGTGAGTCCCAGGAATTGAACTCTGGTCATTAGGTTTGGTGGCAAGCTTCTTTACCCAATGAGCTATTTTAAGGACCCAGGGCTAGTCATTCAAGCTAGGCTGACTAACTAGCAAGCCCCAGAGATTGCTCTGCCTCTGTCTTCCCGGATCTGGGTGTAGAAGCACAGGCCACCATCTCGGCTTTCTAATGTGGTTTCTGGGGCTTGAACTCACACCCTCATGCCTGCAAAGCGAGCGCCCTATACACCTGTTTTCATGGCTCTGCTAATGACATCATTTTTAACTTGTCTAAGAAAAAGTTGAGGGTCAAGGGGAACAAACAACTGAAGGATGGGGAAAGGGGACAGTGTGATGGACAAGAAACACCTGGAGTGCCATGGTGTCCCCTGTGCATCCCAGGCCTTACGCCTGCTTGCCTCCGTCTTCCCATGTTTGCCCCCTTGTGGAGGTCCAGGAGGTCCTGAAGGGTGGAGTCTCCAAGTTTTCATCAGGCTAGGACATACCCGTTTTTCAGACTAGCAGTACTTATCCCCCTCGTGAAGAACAACTTCATCCTCCCCCTTCCGGCCAGCACCATAGGTAGAGTGTTCTGAGGAGTGAACTGTCCTGACCCTTCCTGGGATAAACACAATAGAACAGGTATCTAATGCTTTCCTTGAGGTTGAAGATGGAGGACTACCATGACCTGGACGTGGCCATTGGGCTATTGGGAGCTCAAACTTCTGTGGCTACCTTCAGGTAGAGCCGGAAGCGGGTGGAGGAAGGGTGGAGTGGTGATGTCCCTAGGGAGCCACTCTCCGAGCAGCCAGCTGAGCACAGGAGTAGCGATCACAAGTCTCACTCTGTCCAGAGTCACTGTGGCTACTAGTGATGGTCTCCTCTGTCTCCCAAGTGACCAAGGAACACTATTAAACTGCTCCAATTTAGAAGTCCAGAAGAAGAAAAGACACCGGGGACTTGGAGGAGGCCTTGTTCTGGGGGGTAGGTAAGCTAAGATTTTATCCCATTCTGAAATCATCCCAGAGAGTTTTGGCCAAGTAAGTTCTCAAAGTTTAGTGCCTGCTCCAGACTCTAAATCCATTCCATTATCATCACACCTAAAGCCCAGAGCTGTGAATCTCAGTGGTACTGATGCCGGTTGGTGTCCCAGGCCCCAAAACTTGCACCTCTGAGCTCTACTGTGCCGTCATAAAAAAGACTCAGTCAAAGTCTAGAGATCAGCCTGGCCTAAGTCAGCCCCAAAGGCTGCAATGGGACTTAACTTTGAATTTTATCTTCAGCCAGAAATCCCTTCCAGATCTGGAGACCAAGAGGTTCTCAGAGCCCACTTTTCTACTGCTTACTGTCTAGGTGGGCCCTGAAGGACTGGAGTGTGCGTGACCAAAGTCCCTAGCTAGGAGCTGGCAAAGATGAAGGGTGAGGGTGTTCAGCAACCACTCCAGACAGTAGCAATCAAATCGTCCCGTCCCCCCCCCCCCGCCAAGCACACAGTATGGGAAGAGACACAGAGACAGAATGTTAAACCACACACAAATGCATTCAGCCAACAAAATGAGAAGGAGGGAGAGTGAAGGAGGCCTTGGGGACCAGTGTCAGGAGGTGGATAGGAAGAAGCAGAGGTAGGGGAGATGAGAGGGATGCACCTGCGAAATCATCAGGGGTTAGGGAGGGAGAGCGATGGAAACCAAACCATAGACCAGGGGACAGCTAGGAGGTGGCTTGTTTGGAGAAAGTGCAAATGAAAAATTAAAGGAAGAAAAGGAAAGAGAAAATTAAAAACAAATCAATTCAGAGCAAAGTGAGAAGAGAGAGAGGGAGAGAGAGAGAGAACTCAAACTAAGCAGAGTGGGCGGATTTATCTGAAATGAGAGGGGGAGAGCAAGTGCACAGCTGAGCTGGGATACCTACCTTCTCAGTGGTCAGGGACAGGGATGCAACAACAAAAGAAAGACAAGAAAGTGTCTGCACGGGGAATGCAGGACATGGTGATTCCAAATGGACCCCTGCCTTGAGCCAGCAGAGGGGAAACAGCCTGCCCTGCGGCTTCTGGGTGTCGCCTCGGGGATGGAAGGGGCCACTTTTCAGGCATCTCTGTTAGATTCATTATTTATTTACTTATTTTAAAATCTTTAGCTGCAGGCTCCAAAAGCCAAGCTTTTCTTAATTCTCTACATAACCAACTCCCCGGAGGGCATGCATGCAGCAGCTAATAAATGCAGAAACCACAGGGTGGATAGAGAAGGGGCATTAACTTGGGAGAGAGGCCCAAATCAAGAGGAGAGAGATGGAAAGAGAAGATAAACAGGCACAGCAAGAGGGGGCGGGGGGGGGGAGGGTGGATAGAGAGGCCAGACAAAGAGAGAGAGGCTGGTTAAACAAGGCCAGTCAGGGAGGATGAAGAGGGCAGGACGGGAGCCACATATTTAAAAGGAAAAACAACTATAAGTTCAATTTGGAAGCTGCATCTTGCCTCTCAGATCAGCCCGAGACTTCCCTATGACGTATTTAACTGCTTTTTGAGACAGGAACTCACGTAGCATAGGATAGCCTCAAACTCAGTATGTAATAGAGGCTGGCCTTGAATAACCGATTCTCCTGCATCTACTTCTCAAGTGCGGGGATCACAGGTGTGCATCACTAGCCCCAGATCTTATGTGGTGCTAGGGAGCCAATCCAAGGCAAACACTGCCAGCCAAGTCCCCGCCCGCCACTCTCTTCCTTTTTCTCTATAGTGATTGAACTACACGGGTAGGCCAGAACTCTGTTACCAGGCTACATCCCAGGTTCTCCTTTCTAAATTTTTGATACTGACTTTTTGTTCTCAGATAAGTTACCAAGGGTGACCTTGTCTGTCCCTGGCCTTGCTATCCTTTTTCATCAGTTTTCCAGGCACTAGGATTCATGTGAACACCATCAGTCATGGCTCTGTTTTCAGATGGAGGATTGTCTGGAGCAAAGACACCAATGGCTTGTCCCCCGACTAGAACAGGTCTTCTCTCTTGTCTAGACTCCCTAGCTTGGACAGCTTTACCTGAGTTAAACTTGCAGTTGCCTTCAGACCCCTCCTCTGGGCTTTCTAAGGACATAGGGCCTGACACTGACTTCCCCTGCCTGTCCACAGCACCCAATTAGTGACACAGGACAAGTCCCTTCTCTTTGTGGTCACTCGCTTCTTGCAAGGTCCTTTATGGACTCGGAAACCCTAGTGTTGTTCATTTAAAACCTGAGCTAACTCCAGTATGTCCCCTGGGGTTAGCAAGAGGGCTAGTTGCCCTTCCTTACTAAGCAGGTGTTGTCAGTGTGGCTGTCATTCATCTCTGGAGTTGTGTTCTCTTTTAAATCCTGATCACAAGAGAAGAAAGTATATAAAGATATGGGCATGACTAATGTAGACTAGGAATTCAAACATCATCTCTGCATTAGAAGAAAGGCTTCCACAGTAACACACACACACACACACACACACACACACACACACACACACACAAGCAAAGTTCTAGAACACAGAAGAGAGAGAAAAGGAAAAACAAAACCCAAAACAAGCCCAGAAAGACAGCTTGCATTTTGGTACATTACAAAATTGTTTTCTTTTTAAATAAAGAAAAAGGAAATACAAACAAAAAACAAAGTAACAGGGGAAAATGACATAAACTCCCCCACCCTCAGCTAAACAAGATATGGAATTATAGTATTACCACGTTTCAAATGGGAGGCTAAAAAACAAACAAAGACATAGGTGGGGTTAAAAAAAACATTGAGCTTCTCTTTTTTTCCATATCTTTCTCGCTCCTTTTCTTAAAGACAGTGTCACAAGCTTATCCCCAGTACTTATGCCCAAAAACTTTTTTCAAAATGGTGAAGGTTATGGACATCCCGGCCCTCCCTCCATCTCAGAACTAGCCTCTATAACAGTCCCCTGTTAAAAGTCTTTTTTTTTTTTTTAAAGGAAAAGAGAGGATCAAGCATAAGTTGGAGACCTGGGATGTTCAGTCTCAGATTGTGCAGGATGCAAACGTAAGGGATAAGATTCTGAGCTATGAGTTGTGAGAGGAGTAAACAATGCACTTGTAAACTCCCATGGCCATGTGAAAATGGAGTCCAGTTTTGGGCAGGAGATATAAAGTGCTACATAGACCAACTGCTGGCTCCTTCACAGCCATCTAGTTACTGTTGCCTTTTTTTTTTTTTTTTTTTTTTTTTGGTTTTTTCGAGACAGGGTTTCTCTGTGGCTTTGGAGCCTGTCCTGGAACTAGCTCTGTAGACCAGGATGGTCTGAAACTCACAAAGATCCACCTGCCTCTGCCTCCTGAGTGCTGTACTGTTGCCATTTTGTCTGCTTCCCCCCCTTCCCCCCCCTCCATGTCTAGTTACTATATCCATTTTGTTTACACATATACACATGTGTTGCAAGGAGCAGTGGACAGGGAAGTTGTTCAGATTCCCAAGACCCACAGAAGGGATCAGAAATAGGATGGGACTTACTTTCATCCCTGGTTTGGAAAACAAACCCGTGTTTGGGGATCTTAAATGAGGTCACAGATGAGAGACTGTTCAGGTAGTCTCTGTGCTCAGGAAGTTTCGGATGGCCATGCTTCTTTTTAGGTTAGCCCATCAGTTCTAGCCCTTGCTGGTTGCTTTAAGATACCCCATTGTGCCATCTCACACTCTCAAGACAGATCCAAGGGACATCAGTGACCTTGACTGGTGGCCTAACCAAAGCCCCAGGAGCTAGGCCAAGAACCAGGTATTCTTTTAGGATAGTCTAGAGGCAGGCTTTCCCACAGAAATCCTGAGAACAAAAGCTTTGTGCCCTACCTCCCTTCGCCTTCCTCTCTGACGCCACAGGAGGAAGAGTAGTTCAGAAAAGGAAGGGCGTGAAAGAAAACAAATAAACAAAAAAAGCAAAATGAAACTGACAAGTACAGGTTCATGTTAGCTGCTGAAACCTGGGGTCTGGGGAGGGGCTGTTTGTCACTCGGATGAGGCATCTTGGGCAATGCTTCGCGGGTGTGGGAAGGACCCAGCTATTCTACCTCAAGTTCTTGAGCACACCCAGTGGCCCTGTCAGGGCCGCAGCACCCTCTCCTCCAGAAGCCTCAACCTCATACTCTGATTGGCAGATAGATGGGGTCTATAGACCTTCGTGTGGCCCATGCGGGAAATAAAAACGTCTAGTGTTTTGTTCGGGATCCTACGATTACCTCACCTGCCTGAAGATCTAGAGGTGACTGTGTCCCTTCTTAGGATGGATGGGGACAGTTTTGTGGTGGGGACCGTAATGGTAGGAGTGTTTTGGGTGTCTCGGTAGTGACAAGCCTGGGAAGTGAAGTTGGCAGGTTTGAGACACCAATCCAAACTGGGCAGTGCTAGGGCCAAGGACAATAAAAGCTCATTGCAGGTCCCAAGAGAAGAAGAAAAGGCTAAAGAGGGGTTAGGGGAGGGAAAGGACTTAGAGAAGGGGTTAGGGCTTGGATGTCACATGACACTCACTGGAGTTTGAATCACTTCTCTCCAGTTCCTGACTGCCGTGTTTACTGCCCACACCTGTTCCCCGGAAGGCAAGAAACCTCGGTTCACCTCCAGCGGCGTATCCCAACTATCCCTATGGTCAGGCCTTCTCTGACCTTCGCTTTGCCAAACACGAAAGTGGCCCAGGCCTGCAGGTCCCCACCCCTAACCCCTCACCAGACCACCAGGTCCAGGTGGGAACAACATCCAACTGAGCATTCCAGGTAACTCCAGGCACCCGATGCCCCTTGCAGAGCACAAGGGAGGACTGGGAAGGGAGAGAGTGTCGAACGGGTCGCCCGGTGACCCATTAACGGCCCCGCCCCTCCAGCTACCCGCTCCTACCCCCGCACGACGCAGCCCGCAAAAGCGGAGTGGCGAACCCTCCGCAAAGCCAAGCGTACGTACATCGGGCGGGCTGTGCGCCGAGCCGGGGCGGCCCCCGTGCGTTCCGCTGCGTTGCCTGCTGCCTCCGTTCTGCTGGGGCGACCCCCATCCGCTGCCGCCCGATGGGGACGGCGACCGGCTCCCGCTGGATCGCTGGCTGCCAGTCTTCCGCCCGTCATCTCGATGCTTGGGGCTCAGCCTGGGGGAGCGGAGGGATGGGGGGGAGCCGGCGTGGGACGCCCCCTCTGCTTGATTCCCAACTCGCGCTTTCAGGGAGAGAGCAACCCGAGCGAGCCAGCCCTGCACTGCCTTGAATTCCCATTTAGGCTCTTCCTCCAGGTGGGCACTAGCTTGCTTCTGGCTGATGAACTTTGGTCCTGGGAACTACTCCCTCCCCCGCGCACCCCGGCCCTTAGGGGACACAACACTCGCTTCCGTCCCCAAGTTACACTAAATACTTTTTCTTTTTTTGAGACAGTCTCGTGTAGCACAGGCTGGTTTTCAACCCTACGTCTAGTCTAGAAAGACCTTGAACTTCTGATCCTCCTACCTCCATCTCTAAAGTGCTGGAATTGAAGGCGTGCACCCCAACACTTGGATTATGACCCTGGGGAGAGGGGAGGTCAAACCCAGAGCTTCGTGCACACCAGGCACACAGCCTACCAGCTGGGCTAAATCTCCGCCCCCCACCTCACCCGCCAACCATCACCACTGGAGCCCTCCCCAGGGTTCAGCCTACCTGCTGGGTGATCCGGAATCGCTGTAGTGTGAGGTCACCGAGGGACTGTGGGAAGTGACGCTGCTGTGGTGGTGAGACCTTCGGCCTGGGGACTCAGCGTGAGGCCTGGTGTGGGCAAGGGGAGTCAGCCGGAACTGAAATGTTATCCACTTTGACCGTGGTGTTGCCTGGCCTGACCTCGGGGATTTGGTGTAACTGAGGAAGGTCACTGTGGGGTCAGCCCCACCCCCAGCACAGGCTCCGACAAAAAAATTACCTAAATGGGGTTGGGGCTGGGTGTAGGGTCCCTAAAAGTCATCAGAGAGTTAGGGAAAAGAGCCTTTTCTTGGTGACAGCCCCAACTTCCAAAGATCGTCTCATCTTTTACCTGGTCTTCTTAGAATGGAGGGTGTGGGTTAAAGAGGTCAAAGGGCAGAAAGGATGGATGGGTGGCAAGGAGGCTAAGCGCCACCAGTCCTAAGTGGCCACTGGCTCACAGGGCTTCCCCAACCCATTTGAACGATTAGGGGGGCTATCCTTTTTAGCCCAAGTTGCCCTTGGAGGTTTGAGTCTAGGTAAGTTCAAGAGGTTGTTTTTTTTTTTTTTTTTTTTTTGGTTTTTCGAGACAGGGTTTCTCTGTGGCTTTGGAGCCGCCTGTCCTGGAACTAGCTCTGTAGACCAGGCTGGTCTCGAACTCACAGAGATCCGCCTGCCTCTGCCTCCCAAGTGCTGGAATTAAAGGCGTGCGCCACCACCGCCCGGCCAAGAGGTTGTTTTTGGGGGTGCTAAAAGGCCAGGTTTTCTGGGGCAGGGGGAGGAGAGTGGAGGGTTCTTACCTCTTGCGCTCTTTGTTTTTTTCTTTTCGTTTGCTCTTGAGGCTTCGAGATCTGCAGGAGGCAGAGACCAGGTCTGAGCACCACCGTGGCTGCAGAGTGACCAGAGTGACCGTAGAGCTCTGGATTCCAGCTGAGCTGGACAAGGAACTCCAGTTTGCTCCTCTGAGACCTAAACCACCCTGGCACATGGCCAGGCTTCATGCAGAGGGGTGTGCATGTATGTGGTGCTGGGGCAGAATCCGTGGAGTTCACATATAACTGGGCCCTCTACCACCAAGCCATGCACGCCCAGTTTGTAACCTTCTGCTTTCCATATAAGCAGGATCTCACTGGAGATCTCTTATCCCCATGTAGCAACTACTCTGATACCACGAAATCCTTTCCCATCCCAAACAAATACAACAAACACCAAGATTTAGGAAAGGGCTGGGGTAGAGGGGTTCAGCTTGCTTTGGTCGTCAGTTCCACAGAGAAGCTGATGTAAGAGGGACTAGCTCAAAAACCAAACCAAACCAAAGAAAAAAAAACAAAAAACAAAAAAGGGGGGGCGACTAGCTCGCCGTCCTGGTGATCCGGGCTGTACATAGGATAGTTGCCACCAGGGGGCAGCAGAAGCCCAAACCATCCTTCCACCCTGGGAGGGAGAAAGTGGGCAGAAATGGGGAAAAGAGGAAGGGTGGGGTGGAATTATTTCCATACTCCCAGGTATGAATGGCCTTTGGTAAATTCCTCCAAGGGAAGGGCCTGGATACTCTGTCCCTAGTCAGTGTTGTAGGGAGGAGTCCGACTCCTGGGGTAAGGGCACAACTGGCCTACAGTTTTTTTTTTGTTTGTTTGTTTTTTGTTTTTTTTAAATTATGTGCATTGGTATTTTGCCTGCCTGTATGTTGTGTAAGGGTGTTGGGTCCCCTGGAGCTGGAGTTGTAGATGGTTGTGAGCCTGTATGTTGTGTGAGGGTATTGGGTCCCCTCGATCTGGAGTTACAGATGGTTGTGAGCTGCCATGTGGGTACTGGGAATTGAACTCGGGTCCTCTGGAAGAGCAGTCAGTGCTCTTAATCGTTGAGCCATCTCTCCAGTCCCCCTGGGCTACACCTTTTGATCCCTGATACTGAGTTTATTAACTTCTGCCTGGCTTCTTCTTTTCCTCCAGTCAACCCAGAAGCCAGTACCATGGCCGCCTGGCAGTCAGCCCTGTAGAGGGCTAACAACCGAGGTGCCAGAAACTCCAGGACTAGCCCCAGCCTGGCCACCCCCATCTTCTACCCACTGAGCCATTCCAGTTCACAGAAATGCTTTGTCCTGGCCTGCCCCTTTCTCTGCAATTCGGGGTCCCGAGGCTTCCACTATGCCACGGCTTTCAGCTCTTTCTGTACATATTTAGGGCTTTTACACGGAAGCTGAACTGAGGCAGGCAAAGGCCGACCTGTGCTCGAACTGCTGGTGTGGAATATGGGACTGGACTCGGCACCCCCCCACCCTTCGTGGCTTTGGTCCCTCAGGGAGTCTGGCAACCTCTGTGTGCCTGCTCGGGAAAGCATAGCTAACCTGTATCGTCTCTTCCTCCGGGACCCAGAATCAGACCTGTGGGCGATAGACAAATTCTTCTGAGTCTCCCTGGGATCGGCCACCGAGGGGCACAGCCCAGGTCCTGAGCCCAGGGAACGAGACAAGCTGCAGGGGCAGGGGTGTGGGGAGGAGAGGGCAGATTACCTATCTCGGCGGTGCTTCTTCACACCCTTCTTCTTCTTGCGCAGGGGGGAAGCACTCCCACAGCTGTGAAGATAGGGGTGGGCACTCGTGAGCTGGGGGTGGATAGGAGAGGATGGGTGTGGCTGAAGGGGCTTGGGGTATGGAAGCCGGGAAGAGGTCCCAGGGTATGAAACCCAATGTCTCTTGTATAGAAAGCCAAAGACGCCTAAATTGATACTATTGTGCCTGTCCCTTAGTCGCCCTTTCTCCTTTGTGTGTGCTTGCGTGTGTGTTTGCGTGTGTGTATTTGTGTGTGTGTGTGTGTGAGATCTTCTTCCACTAGGTAGGTCCAGGTGACTCTACTCAGGTCATCAGGGTTGGTTACAGTTTCTTTGGTTGCTGAGCCATGTCACCAGCCCCCTATTCTCTCTCTCTCTCTCTCTCTCTCTCTCTCTCTCCTTTCTTTCCTTCTTCCTTCCTTCCCTCCCTCCCTCCCTCCCTCCCTCCCTCCCTCCCTTCCTCCTTCCTTTCTAGCTTTCCTGGAGCTCACTCTATAGACTAGGATGGCCTTGAACTCACAGAGATCCACCTGCTTCTGCCTCCTGAGTGCTGAAACTAAAGGCTGCGCCATCACTACCCAGCTGCCCCTGTGCTTTCTGAGTCGGGGTCTTTCTCTGACTTCTGAGACATGCCACCTTGGCTAGGCCGGCCAGTGAGCCTGCTCTTTGGTTCGTTTGTGGTGTTGTTTATTTGGTTATTTTTGTTTGCTCATTTTGGAGACAAGCCTTGCTGTGTAGCCCAGGCTAGCCTTGAACTCATGGTTCTTCTACCTCGGTCTCTCAAGTGGTGGGATCACGAGAGGGTGCCCCTGTCATGTATAGGGAGAAAGAAGAAATGTTTCTTCTGGTCTGGTTTCCTTACAGGGCCTCACACTAGGCTAACTCACCGGCTCTGAGTGTCCCCAGCCCTTGGGATTTCTGGGACAGGTATGCAAACACTGGCGCTGGCAAGTTCAGCGTTCAACCCCTGAGGTGCCAGGCCGCTGTGTCTTCCTTTCCCACCCACAAGTGCCTCCACCCTGGGCCCCAGGTCCCCCCACCCCGTCTCTGTTTCCCCCATCACTGACCTGCATTCTGACTCTAGTCTCCTCTTTTTGCTGAAGGTGGATGCCAGAGAGAAAGGACAGACAGATGGACCCGATTAGCTAGCTAGTGGCCCCAGGACAGAGGAGGGGGAGGACATAGAAACGGGGGAGTTGTAGTTGAGGGCCGGTAATGATCCCCTTCCCAGGGTCACCCACACTTGGGATGGGGTTTACTTGAACAGTGGGAGGAGAGTTATGCCCAGTGGAGGTGGGGCTTAGAGCGGGACAGGGCTTAGCGAGTGGGCGGGGCTAGGAGATGGAGGGGTTAGTCTTCAGGATAGGGCTTCAAGTGGGTGGAGCTGGTTTAGGTTCCCGGATCCCAGGTGTAGCATCTGTGTCCCTCCACATCCTCAAGGCCCCTCCCCGCCTTGCCCTAGGACCATGCGCCGCTCTCACCGGCTCCTCCGATGACTGCCTTTCTTTTTCTTCTTCTTCTTGGGAGGGGGCGATGCGGAGCTGCTGGACCAGTGCTTGGTCCTGGGCGAGAAGGGGCGTCGGGGGCGGTAAGGGAGGCGGCCCCGTGTTGCCCTCCCCTCCGCCGCGGCGGCCGCTCACCTGTACCCCCGGTGCCCGCGGTAGCACGCGACCGGGCAGTCGCAATCCACCGGGCCGTCGTCCTCATCGAAGGGTGGGTACTCCAGGCCCGGTTCCAAGCCGTCCATCCTCCGCGGGGTCTCTGCCATGCTAAGGAAAGACAGGCGCTGCTCATTCGCCTCCGAGGAATGGCCTTCCAGCTGCTGCAGCCTGGGTATGGCGCCATGGCCCGGCCTATATCCTCTGGGTTATATGTGGCTGGGGATAGGGGGAGGTGCTTGCAGACCAGGGGGCTTGCCATCCTCAGTCCTGGAGGCTCTGATGAAGATTCGAGTCGCCCAGGCTCCTCGGTAGTGGTTTGCAAAGAGAAAGAACCCTCAAGCCTGGTAGTGCAGGCCTGTTACGTCAACTATTAGGAATGCTGAAGCTGAAAGAATTCAAGTTCAAGGGCTGTTGGACCAACCTAGCTAAGAATAAATAATCAGATAAATGGCTGGGGCCGCAGCTTCGAAGGCCGGGACTCAGCTGTTTAACGCTGGCCTGTAGGGAAGCCCTGGGTTCCAGCCCCAGTAACACACGCTCACACCCCCCACCCCCTCCCACACACGCACATGCATGCACGCACAACCAAACCAACCAAAAAACCAGGAATGCAGAGTTGGTAGAATGCTCGCCTAGATTTCATGAAACCCAGGGTTCCCTGTGCAACTGGGTGTGGTAGGGCACTCTTGTAATATCCCAGTACTTGGGAGGTGGAGGCGGGACGAGTTCAAGGCTATCCTCAGATACATAGGACGGTCCAGATCATCTGGGTAGCCTGAGATCTTAACAACGAAACAATTAGATCCGTCCCATTTATTGAGCGCCTTCTTACCCTTCACCAAGTCTCCTCCTAGTAACCGTTAGCCCTGTTGTCCCTACTGCCCTCCCTTTTCCTCACAGGATTCCCTACTCTTTCAAAGAGCCCCTCCCCCATCCACCACTGACATCTGCTTCTCCAGATCCCTGATCTCACCCTCTTCCGCCTGCACCTCCTTTCCCTCCTCTTTCCTTCAGCTCTGGCCTCAGCCCCTGAAATATTCATAGCCTCTCCTCACCCTCCCCCCCTCAGCAGCCTCCAGAGGCCTTCTGAGCTTCGAAGCTCCAGCTGCCGGTTGTCTTCATCAATCACGGCTGGCGCCGGAGGGTGAGGGTGAGGGTGGGGGCCTCAGCTCTCCGCCGCCTCCAGCTCCGAATCCACTCCCCACCAGGCTCAGGCTCCCAGCTCCTCTGACAGCGCCCCCGCCCCCAGGCGTCCTCTGCTGCAGATGCCTGGTTTGTGGTTGCCTGATCCTCAGGGAAGAAGAGCTATCCAGTCATTTCATTCGTCTGAGGGACTCACAGGAGCCCTTGTCATGAGGGCTCTGTCGCTAAACCATTGTGTGACCTGGGACCTGAGTAGGTGAGTAGGCCCCTAACTGAGCCTCTTCTTCAACTTAAGAATTCTTTTTAAAAATAACTGGAGTATTTTCTTCCCCCCCCCCCTTTTGCTTCTTCTTTTTTTTTTTTTTTTTTTTTTTTTTTTTTTTTTTTTTTTTTTTTTTTTTTTTTTTTTTTTTTTAGTGTTTTCCTTTTTTCTCTTTTCTTTCTTTTTTTCCTTTTTCCTTTTTTCGATTTTTTTTTTCAAGACAGGGTTTCTCTATATAACAGTCCTGGCTGTCCTGGAATTCTCTTTGTAGACCAGGCTGGCCTTAAACTTACAGAAATCCGCCTGCCTCTGCCTCCCGAGTGCTGGAATTAAAGGCGTGCGCCACCACCGCCCGGCCATTTATTTCTTTACTTATGTGCGGGAGTGGGGTCACATGCGCCGCTGTGAATGTGAAGGTCCGACACAGCCTGCTCTCATCCCTTCTCTACTTCCGTCGTGTGGACTCGGGAGCAAACTCAGAGAGTTAGGGGTGGCTCCTTTATTCTCTGTGCCATCTCAGTGGCCCCAAGTTTCTTCCTTTCTCTTTCTTCCTTTTTCTTTCTTTCTTCCTTTTATATTTTTATTTTTAAATTGACCGAGACTACAAATGACCTTCCACAGACCTGTCTCCACAGTAATGGGCTCCAGAGCAGCCCCTTCCCCTCATCTCCATCTCCCTCATCATCTGTGCGGGTGGGGACAGTTCCCTGACTTCAGCAGGACACCCACACCCACGCCCCCTCTCTTGGAGGCTGTCCACACACAACTCACCCCTTCCCGTACAGAGGAGGGAAGCCAGGACAAGAGTACCAGCTTTGAGTTCTCAAAATAGATTTGAATCTATAAATGACTATTTTGGCTGACCGCCGGGGACCTTATCTGCACAGGAAAAGAGAATCCTCTGGCTTGGAGCAGAGGATTAAGGAAGATTGTCCATCCGAGGCTCCTGACACACAGGCCTGGTCCATGACCCGGGCATTCCCTAGCAGTGATTACTTTGCAGGGGACATCTGCTGGCTTACTCATCACAGAGGCCTCTTCCTGGAAGGGACTCTGGAACAGCACAGAAACGGTGGAAGGGAGGGAGACTGGCTGTGGTGACGTGGGGGGGGGGCAGGGAGGCTAAAGCAAGGCATGGTGGCACATGTAATCCCGGCACAGGAAGAGGAGTCAGGAGGATCCCAGGTTTGAAGTCTGCTGGACTATATAGCAAGTTCAGGATAATCCTGAACCAACCCTCAAAAACCCTGTCTCAATAACTAACTAACTAATGACTGACAAGATGCCTCAATAGCTAAAGGCTTGTGCATTCAAGCCTGACAGTATGAGTTCAATTCCCAGTGCCCACACGGTGGAGGGAGAGAACTGACTCCTGTGAGCTGTCCTGAACCCCCAACACACATGCTGTGATATACGCATTCTCTATCCCTCTCCTTTCTCTTTCCTTTGATTCTCAAAAATCAATTTAAAAAGTAAGAAATAAAAGGGCTGGGCCTCAGCAGATAGCTTATCACACAACCATCAGACTGGAGTTCGGATTGCCTGCACCTGCATAAAAGCCAGGCATGGTAGCACACAGAGGAAGAGCAGCCCTGGTGCTTTAGCCAGCCCAACAGACATGATGAGTACCAGTTACAGAGAATCTCTGCTGGAAAAAAAAAAAAACTCAGGTGGAGAAAAATAGAGGAGGACATTCCACTGTCCTGTGACTTCCACATGCACACACATGTACACACGTGGGTGAGAGCGTATGCTTGCATTCATGAATGCTCATGCCTATATCAGCTCAGGAGAGTTAGAGGAAACATGCTCTCAAATTGAAAAGTAAAAGGATGGCTGTGAGTGTGGCTCAGTGGTAGAGCCTCCTCCTAGAATCCCCCAGTGAGGGGCTGGGGTGTGGCTCAGTGGTAGAGCACCTGCCTAGAATCCCCCAGTGAGGGGCTGGGGTGTGGCTCAGTGGTAAAATTCTTCTTTAGTGTGAGACCCTGAAATCAGTCCCTAGCACATTGAAAAACAATAATTATGACCAGCTTGTAAACACTAGGCTGTCCCTGTCAGTCTCGGAGCCACGACACATATTTGGGAG
This sequence comes from Microtus ochrogaster, assembly GCF_000317375.1. Lineage (NCBI taxonomy): Eukaryota > Metazoa > Chordata > Mammalia > Rodentia > Cricetidae > Microtus > Microtus ochrogaster. Next base: position 21,735,569 of record NC_022010.1, read on the forward strand.
GCTTTTTGGGGGGATGAAAGAGAGAATAGTGTGATCCTTCTACCTCCACAGAACCAACACCCTCACATGCCTTAATTCAAACCTCTCTGCTCTTCCTCATCTTGAAACAGGTGACTCCCTCCCTTCTGCCCTTGTCTCCCTCCTCTGACGTGTCCAGCCCCCTTGTGCTCTAAGGTCCATCACCGCCCACACAGCTTCCCAGCCACACAAATGCCTGACATGCAAAACACAGTCTTCAGTGAAACTGGTAAAGGCAAGGGCAGCTCCAGTCGCTCGTGGGTGAGCTGGTGGGAGGTGGGAGCTTCAGCGGATACAGACTTGAACACGATGATGGCTATTTACAAAATCAAGTTGCTCCCTTTGGGCCATGCCTGATACAGGACCTCTCTGGTCTTTGTAACTGCCCAGTTAGGCTGGCCCCGAATATCCTTCATGTGCCCCTTGCTCCCAGTTTCGTCCCCTTCTCTTGTGCTTCCTTCTCTGATGGCTCCATCTCCAAGGTGTCTTCCTATATAACTCTCAACTTTATTTGAAGAAATTTATTTCATGCGTATGATTGTTTTGCCTGCATAGATATATGTGCACCGCGTGCAAGCAGTGCCTGCAGAGGCCAGAAGAGGGCATCGGATCCCCTGGGACTGAAGTTAGGGATGATTGTGAGCTCGCAGGTGGGTGCTGGAGCCGAATCCTGGTTCTCTGCAAGAATGACACATGCTCTGAGCCATCTCTCTAGCCCCTCTGCCTTAGTTTTGGGAGACAAGGTCTCTCACTGAACCTGGAGATCTCTGTTGGGACTAACTAGTTAGCCAGCAACCCTGGGACCCATGTGGTTCTGCATCTCCGGTGCTCAGCTTGCAGATGCTCACCGGCACACATGGCTTTTATGTGAGTGCCGAGAATCCAAACACAGCTCCTCACACTTTTGCAGCAAGCATTTTACCCACCAAGTTACCATCTCCCCAGCCCGTTTATTTGTTTATTTTTTTTCGAGACAGGGTTTCTCTGTAGCTTTTGCTTCCTGTCCTGGAACTAGCTCTGTAGACCAGGCTGGCCTCGAACTCACAGAGATCTGCCTGCCTCTGCCTCCCGAGTGCTGGGATTAAAGGCGTGCG
>NC_022010.1:21736780-21738484 GCF_000317375.1 Microtus ochrogaster
CCCAGCCTGTTTATTAACATTACTTTTTAACTTTTGTGTTGCTGTGGCCTCGTGCGCCGAACACTAGACTTACTTAACATGTTTTGCTCTTAAATCCATGCTTGTCACCTAGCTGATGGCTCATCATGTCCATGGAATCGGAATTGGGAGTGTCATTCCACCATAGAGGTGACCAACATAGGCATAGACAGTTGGCTAGGACATGAAAGGGTGCATTGAGTCAGACACAGTGGCGCTCACCTGGGATCCCAGCATTTGGGAGGTGGAGGCAGGGGGATCGGGAGGTCAGCAAGTTGGAGGCCAGTCCAAACTGCATGAAACCCATTCTCAAAGAAACTCAAAGCAGAAGGGGGATAGCTCAGGCGGCAAAGGGCTTGCTATGCAAGCAAGAGAACCCGAGTTCAACCCCAGAAGCCATGAAAAAAACTGGTGTAAGGGTGTGCTCAAGTGATCCCAGCAGCGGGGAGGGAGAGACAGGAGGATCTTTGGAATATGCAGGACAGACAATCTAGCCTAATGGTGAGCTCCCAGCCAGTGAGAGATTCTGTCAGAAAATATAAGGTAGATAGAAATCGAGGAAGATAGCAGTGGTTATCTGTGGCCTCCACATATATGTACACACACACACACACACACACACACGAGGTTGCTTCTCACTGGCTATTCTTTTTTTTTTTTTTTTTTTTCATTTTTCGAGACAGGGTTTCTCTGTAGCTTTTGGTTCCTGTCCTGGAACTAGCTCTTGTAGACCAGGCTGGCCTCGAACTCACAAAGATCCGCCTGCCTCTGTCTCCCGAGTGCTGGGATTAAAGGCGTCCGCCACCACCGCCCGGCCTCACTGGCTCTTCTTCATGCCAACTTTTTTTTTTAATAAAAAAGAGGGTTTGGGGTAAGTTTTATTACATTTATTGTGTGTGTGTGTGCGGTGTGGTGTGAATATGTGTGTTACAATGTGTCTGTAGAGCTGACTTGCTGGATTTTATTCTTTTTGTTTGTTTGTTTGTTTGTTTGTTTGTTTGTTTTTCAAGACAGGATTTCTCTGTGTAGCCCTAACTGTCCTTGAACCCACTCTGTAGACCAGGCTGGCCTTGGATTCACAGAGATCCACCTGCCTCTGCCTCCCAAGTGGTGGAATTAAAGGCGTGCACCACTACTGTCTGGTGATTTTATTCTCCTTATCCACTATGTCAGCCCCAGGGATCAAACTTGGGTCATCAGGCTCAATGGCACACACCTTTACCCACTGGGCCATCTCACTGGCTGGTGCGCCACCACTGTTTGCTTGTTTGTTTTCCATTAGCCAGGAGCATATCGGTCCAAACAGCAGAGGAGGGAGCCTAGATAGTGGTGGGGTTCTGGGCTAAGGGTCTTTCTTCCTCCTTGTCCACTGTGCCACCTGGCCTTACACAGGCGATGGCAGAACAGGGGAGGATCAGGGTCGCATTCTTTATCTCGTGCCTCATGGTGCAGGGCAAACATCCATCCTATGTCTATTATGATAATTGCTAGTCCGGGTGCCAGACAGTATAGCGAACACTTTCCATGTATTTATCTCATTTAATCATTGAGCATTCAGAACAAGCCTTTGACATGGAACCATCATTAAAATTCCTATCTCACAGATAAAATGATGAGGTACAGGGAGGTCACACCACGTCTAAAATTAGACGTGTTGAGAAAATGACTGGATTTTGTTCACACTGT
>NC_022010.1:21738621-21743973 GCF_000317375.1 Microtus ochrogaster
TCTCTCTCTCTCTCTTTCTCTCTCTCTCTCTCTCTGTCTCTCTGTCTCTCTCTCTCTCTCTCTGTCTCTCTTTCTCTCTGTCTGTCTGTCTGTCTGTCTGTTTTTTGGAACAGTGTCTGACTGGTGAGATGGCTTGGAAGGTAAAGGCACTTTTGCACTTGCTGCCAAGTCTGCTGACCTGAGTTCAATTCTTCGTGCCCACATGGTGGAAAGAGAGAATCGATCCCTAAAAGTTGACCTCCATATGCATGCCATGGAACACGCATATATTCACACACACACACGCACACGCACACACACACACACACACACAGTGTAAATAAACAAGGCTATGGGGAGGTTGTGGACTTTGGGAGGTGGGGCCAGTTGAAGGACATGGGCCATTGTGGGGAATGTCTCTGACAGACTTTTCCTGCCCTTTCTTTCTTTTCTCTCTGCTAGTTTCTGGCTGCAGTGGTGTATGCCATCTATTTCACAGCGAATTAACCCTCCAATACCACGAGCAAAGCAGCTCGAGTTGTCTGTGTCACGTACTTGGACCACAGGTCTGGAAAGGTAACAAACAGACTGAGCTCCCAACACCCAAGGGATACACCTTCCAACGTTTCCAGGGAAACGTGTCCAAATAACATGGATCATATTCCGCTTTCTGGCCAAATCCTTCTGGCTTCTGGCGGGTCATTTCTAGAGGTGCCAGCAGTATAATATTCTGATGATGGTGTGGAGAGAAGATTGTCACAAGAAATGATGACTCGAATCAGCCCGTTAACCCAAGGGTGAGGAGCGGCCGCTTTCTAGGAGCGATGCCTCCTCTGTCGTGAAGCCAGTGTGATCCCCTAGTGACCCCAAAGGCTCTCAGGGTGGAGCCCTTTTATGCTGGGCATGCCTCCATTGTTTAATTTTTGAAATTAAATTTATTTATTTTATTTTGTATGTGATTGTTTTGCCTGCCTGTTTATGTGTACATCATATGCATGCTTTAAGCCCAGAGAGGTCAGAAGAGGACATCAGATGCCCTGGAACTGAAGTTAGGGATGGCTGTGAACCATCATGTGGGTGCTAGGAATTAAACCTGGGTCCTCTGGAAGAGAAGCAAATACTTCCAATCACTGAGCCAACCCTCCCACCACCTACGCTTGTCAATTAACTGTAGGAACTTACCTAACATGCCCCCAAACAGTAGTCTACAACTCACGAAAGGTCAAATTTGGAGGCCTAGGCATATAAATGCGGGAACTGGGGGCTGTACAGAGTCTGGCAGTTGGCAGTTGGTAGGCAGCGTGGAGACAGCCAAGCAGAAGGAAATAAGTCAAAGATAATTGAGCATATGGTATTGTTGGCAGTACGTAGATGATGGCGGTGGCCACCTAGCAGTGATGTGTGTTTGCCGTGTGCCAGGTGTTGATCCTCACACTGACATTCATTTGTGTTTTTCTCATGCTGGGAATGGAAACCAGAGTCTTCTGCATGCTACATAAGGGCTTTAGAGCTGAGCCACGCCCTCAGAGCCTTACTGGGAGAGGGGTGTTCTAGGCAAACACTCTATGGCTCATTCATACACCAGCCCTTCCCTGGGGATTCTAGGCAAGTGCTCTACCACCGGGATAGCCTATGAGATGGGCATCAGTATCTTCATTTTAAATATAAAGATATGAAGAGCCGTAAAAGTCAGGGTCTGCCCAAGCCATACTGCTGGGGTGTGGTACAGCTGGGATCCAGCAGCCAGAATGGTATCCTTAGACTTAGAATCCTTACAGATGTGTGGAGTGTCTGTCTCTCTCACTTAATACATCAGAGATGTGAAAACTGGCTCAGAGGCCAGTTCCTAGGCAGGTATGCGGTCAGTGACAAGCCTTTCTCCCCCTTATCCTTCGGTTTCAGCACCGCGGACAGCCCCCAGCCTCTGAATGGTGAGCAAGGCTGGGTGTAGTTGCGGCAGTTCTATTATTAATGTCTTTATTGCCGGTTTATGTGTGAATGCGTGTGGTGTATATGTATGTGGGCTATGTGTGCATGTGTGGGTGGGTGTTGGTGCCTGTGTGCATGGGCACAATGGTAGGAGGAGGGCAGCAGTGTCTCGCTCTATCACTGTCTCATTTTCTGGAGTCACTAAACCTGGAACTAAGTTGGCTGTCAGCAAGCCCCAGAGAACCTCCTGCCTCTGCCACCCATAGCACTGAACTTCTGATCCTCCTACCTCTTGCCTCCCAAGTGCTAGGATTACAGGCACGTGCCATCAAACACAGTGTCTTTACTGGCGTTGTAGGCACCGAGCTAGAAGGCTTACTACATGAGTAAGGAAACTGCAGCTTTGTGTAAAAACTGGGGAAGCTGCCAGGCGGTGGTGGCGCACGCCTTTAATCCCAGCACTCGGGAGGCAGAGGCAGGCGGATCTCTGTGAGTTCGAGACCAGCCTGGTCTACAGAGCTAGTTCCAGGACAGGCTCCAAAACCACAAAGAAACCCTGTCTCAAAAAAACAAAAACAAAAACAAAAACAAAAAAACCCCAAAAAACAAAAAACAAAAAACTGGGGAAGCTGCACTGCATTAGTAAAACCAGTAGTGATCCGGTTCTCAGGGCGGGGATAAACTTCAAGCAAGTTGAGTACATGCTTGCCTAACATGTACTGGGTTCTACATTCCACCCCCAGCATTGCACAAAATTGAGTGTGGTCATGCACACTTAGAATCTCAGCACTCTGGTGGTGGAGGCAGGAGGAACAAAAGTTCAAAGTCAGACTGGAAAGATGACTCGGTGGTTAAGAGCACTTGTGCTCTGCAGAGAACCGAGTTTGGTTCCTAGCTTGTGTGTTAAGTGGCTCAGAACTGCCTGCAACTCCAGCTCCAGGGAATCTGACGCTCCTTGCTGGCTTCTGTGAGTATATGCACATGTGTGTGCATGCACGCGCGCAAGCACACACACACACACATAACCTTAAAAGTAAATCTTTTTGTTTGTTTGTTTTTGAGATAGGGTCTCACTATGTAGCTCTGGCTGTCATGAAGCTCTCTCTGTAGACCAGACTGACCTTGCCTGCCTCTGCCTCCTGAGTGCTGGGATTAAAAGTGTGTGCCACTATGCCTGGATGTAAATAAATAAATAAATAAGTAAATTCTTAAAAAAAGCAGTTCAAGGTTATCTCCAGATACATAGCAAATTCCAGGCTATCTTGGGGCATGCGTCACACACACACACACACACACACACACACACGCACACATGCACACACACCACCCTGTTTTAAAATAACACACTGATTGAACATGTTGTTATGTGAACAGAGAGGAGACCACAAAGGAAGGTGCTAGGAGTAATGCAGACTGGCTTGAGCTGGAGGGTTGTCACCGAGAGCATGTTAGAAGGTAGAAAAGGCAAAACCCAGAAGCCCTGTCCTTCTCACTTATGGGAGATGAAGGAGGAAAGGGGCATTTTTATTTTCATGAGAGGCTCTAGGCTGTGATAGGCCCCAGATGTAAAGGATATGATCTTGTGGGGCTGACAAGACAACTCAGGAATAAAGGTGCTTGCTGCCAAGCCTGTGGTGTGCACATGGTGGAAGGAGAGAACTGGTTCCCCAGATGTTGTTTTCTCACCTCCACACTGGAGCTCACACACACACACACACACACACACACACACACACACACACACACACAGTGGTAAATGTAAAACAAAGAAAAAAAGGTAAGGAAAATATTCTTCCCCTAGCAACTATTAATAGCCCACGGAGGCCCAGAAACCATTTTCAAATTGAATTTGGCATTTTTGTTTATGAGTGTGTGTGTGTGTGTGTGTGTGTGTGTGTGTGTGTGTGTGCACCATGCATACGTGCACGTGTGCCAATGCCTGGGGAGACCAGAAGTGGGCATTGGATCTCCTGGAGTTGGAGCTACGGGCAGGTGTGAGCAGACCAACAAGGGAACTGGGAGCAGAACTCGGATCCGCAGGGGAAGTTATGGATCTCAACTGATGAGCCGTCTCTCCGGCCTCTGCTCCCTTCTTTGGTGACCCAATGAGTTGCACTGAGGTCGCATAGAGGATCACGAGTGAGGAATTATTTATAGAAGCATATGTGTCTCAACAGTGGTACATCATTAAAGAAAAATTAAAAAAATAATTTATTTCTATTTCATGTGCATTGGTGTTTTGCCTGCATGTATGTTTGTGTTAGGGTGTCAGATCTTGGAGTTACAGGCAGGTGTGAGCTGCCATGTGGGTGCTGGGAATTGAACCCGGGTCCTCTGGAAGAGCAGCCAGTGTGCCGTAATTGCTGAGCTATCTCTCCAGCCCCATGAAAACGTTATTTTTCATTGGCCGTCAAGATGAGTCTCTGGATAAAGGTACCCACTGCCAAGTCTGGTGACCTGAGTTCGATTTTCAGCACCCACATGGTGTAAGAAGAAAAGTAACTCCCGGGAGTTGTCCTCTGACCTCCACAAGCACATCCTGGCAAGCATGTACACTCACATGCTCATGCAGATGCACACACACTTGTATAAGCACATAAGTACACACATGCAAACACACACACATGCGTACACATGGAGAGAGTAAATACGTGTTAAAAAAAAAACAACAAAATCTCTCTTCTTTCCCTAGCAATCATTAACTGCTCATAGAGCCTCAGAGAGTGTTTTCTTCTCTTTTCTTTTCTTTCTTTCCTTCCTTCCTTCTTTCCTCCCTCCCTCTTTTCTTTCTTTCTTTCCTTTTTCTTGAGCTCACTCTGTAGCATGACATTCCTCCTGTTTCAGAATCTAGAATCACTGATTAGGTTTTGGTGGAACTAAAGTAGATAGATTTGGGCATTCAGGAAGATACTTGCTCTTGAGCTGGTTCCACTGGCGAGAGAAAGACCAGAAACCTTTCGCCCAGCCTCTTGCACAGCCTCAGAACTGAGTAGAAAAGGATCATTAGCAAGGGGGTTACCCTCAGACTGTATCCTGTAGGATTAACTGAGTAATTTTCTGGCGTGGAGATGGGATATCTTTTGCCATCTCTCCAATTCAACATGCACCGTTTTCTATACTTTTTATTTTTAGTTCCCATGCTTGAATTTAGGACCTCCAGCATGCTAGGCTAGTGCTCTAATGCTGAGCCCCAACTCCACACCGGAGGCTTCAAGGCAAGCATTCTACCACCACACAACTGCAGCCCCTCACTGGGGGATTCTAGGCAGGTGCTCTACCACTGAGCCAGACCCCAGCCCCTCTCTGGGGGATTCTAGTCAGGTGCTCTACCACTGAGCCAGACCCCAGCCCCTCACTGGGGGATTCTAGGCAGGTGCTCTACCTCTGAGCCACACCCCAGCCCCTCACTGGGGGATTCTAGGCAGGTGCTCTACCACTGAGCCA
>NC_022010.1:21744073-21774617 GCF_000317375.1 Microtus ochrogaster
CCCTCACTGGGGGATTCTAGGCAGGTGCTCTACCACTGAGCCAGACCCCAGCCCCTCTCTGGGGGATTCTAGGAAGGGAATCTACCTCTGAGCCACACCCCAGCCCCTCACTGGGGGATTCTAGGCAGGTGCTCTCCCACCGAGCCAACTCTGTGCCCATTGGAATTTGGGTTTCTAGGACACATTACACGCTTACTCTGGAGTTCATTTCACAGGTGGGAATAACCAACCCACAGATTAAGTTGTAGCTTGCCTGTGGTCACACTGTTAGTCAGGGGCAATGTTGGGTTCTGAACATCTCTGATGCACCCTGGTTTGTAGCCATGATCCTTGGTCTGACATCTGGGCCCTCCTGCTGCTGACCTATACAGGACCCAGGTGGGCAATAAATGGCTCTCAGGGACCTTAGGTGTGTGCATGTACTCTGGTTCAGGTCAGAACTTCCTATGAACAGAGTCCACGATCTCTCCTTCACTCACCCCAGCCCGTAATGGACAAGCTTCCCCGCCCAGGCACCCAGCTGCAGCATGAGATGCCCCCTCCCTCTCTGTCACCAGGCAGTACTCACATGTGGGCCCCAGGCCGGTCTTCCCTGGTCAGTACGCCCTCTTTCTCCATCAGCATCTGCCGGAAGGTCCCAACCTTCTGCCGGATCTCCTCCTCTAAGTACCTGTGGGGCACAGGGACCGGGAGGGCTCGCTGCTAATTTTAGGTCACTCCTTCAGCTCACTCCCACCTGCTCTCTAGTCCTTGGTCACAGTGCATGCTCTCATTGGCAACTGCTTTTTTGTAGGAGTTCTGTTATTCTCTTTCGATGTATCCTCTCCCTCCCCCTTCTCCCTGCCCTCCCCTCCCCACCCTACCTTCTGCTTTCTTTCAGCCCACCCTTCCCTCCCTTGTTTCCCCTCTTTTCCCCTTTTCCTTCCCCTCCCTCCTGCTCATTTGTTCTTCCTTCCCCCTTCCTCTGCTTTCCTCCCCCCCTTCCACCCTTCCACCTCCTCTCCTCTCTCTCTGTATTCTATATTTCTCTCTCTCCTTCTTTTCTTACTAATGTTTATTAGGCCCATCTAACAAACATTGAAAAGTTTTAATTACTATTTCATGTATGAGTGTTTTGCCTGCATGTACATCTGTGAAACACATGTGTGCCTGGTGCCCAAAGAGGCCAGAAGAAGACAACAGATCCCCCACACCTGGAGTTACAGATCCTTGTGAACCAGTATGGGTGCTGAGAATCAAACCTAGGTCCTCTGGAGGAGCATCTGGTGCTCTTAACTGATGAACCATCTTCTCAGTTCCTCATTTTTTATTTTGTAACAGAGTCTTGCTATGTTGATGTGGGATTCCCCTCTGTGTTCTGTGAATGGCATTGGTTAATAATGAAACTGCTTGAGCCTGTGGTAGGGTAGAAAAGAGCTAGGCGGTTTGTGGGGGGGAACTAAACTGAGTGCTGGGAGAAAGAAGGCGGAGTCAGGAAAAGCCATGTAGCCCCACCTGGCTCACACATACATTTTTAAAAATACTTTTTAATGTTTTATTTAAAGGGCTGGCACATGCCTTTTAGCCCAGCACTCGGGAGGCAGAGGCAGGAGGATCTCTGTGAGTTCGAGGCCAGCCTGGTACAGAGTGAGTTCCAGGATAGCTAGGGCTTTTACATAGAAAAACCCTGTCTTGAAAAAAAGTGTGTGTGTGTGTGTGTGTGTGTGTGTGTGTGTGTGTGTGTGTGTGTGTGTGAATGTATGCACACATATTCAGGTGCCCACAGAGGCCAGAAAAACACGCATTAGGTTCCTTGGAGATGGAGTTGAAGGCATCCTAAATCGTCTGAAAGCTCTGAACTCTGTCTTGTGACTGAGCAGCCAGGTTTTTTTTAAGGCAGGATCTTACTATGTAGCCTTAGCTGTCCTGGAACTCACTATGTAGACCAGGCTGGCCTCGAACTCACAGAGATATACCTGGCTCTGCCTTCTGAGTGCTCGGATTAAAGGCATGCACTCTCATCCCTGGCCTTAGGTCTTTGTTTTTGAGACAAGGTCTCACATAGTGCAGGTTGATCATAAACTTGCTGTGTAGCCAAGAATGACCTCGAATCCCTGATCCTGGTGCTCAGGCTCTGCAGTGCTGGGATGTCGTACAATGCACCACATCACCTGGGTTTATGTGGTGCTAGGAATGGAATCCAGGGCTTCATGCATACTAGGCAATCATTCTACTAAATAAGTCACACCCCAGTCCAAAGTCTGGGTTTTTATTGAAACTTGAGGTATCTCGTTATAGGGGCCAAGGGCTCTCTCCAGATCCAGTAGATCCCAGGCAGGTGCCCACATTCAGGCTTGTGTTCACTGTGAGTTGGTAATGTCAGACTAAAACCAACAACTATCATGGTATTCTTTAAACTGTCTTTCAAGTTTATTTCATTTATCTAAGAATATTTTTGGTCACTCAGAAGGCAGCCAGGGAGATCTCAGCTAGTTTGAGGACAGTCTGCTCTGCATAGCAAGTTCCAGGTTAGCCAGGGCCACATAGTGAGACCCTGTCTCTAAGTTATATATTTGATGTACATATGCGTGCATGTGTGTGAACCTGCATACACATGTGTGTGTGCATTTGTGTGTGCATGTTAAGCATTCATGTGTATGAGTGCATCCATGTATGTGTGTGTGCCTGTGTGCACACCTGTGTGTCTATGTGATCATGTGTGTGTGTGTGTGTGTGTGGTGCTTGCACGTGCATGTGACTGAAGACAGGAGTGACTTCTGAGGCCAGCATTACCCATTGCAGTAACTAGTTCAAGGGGAAGCCTCAACTTACAGTGTTAAGGGTCATGATGACTTAGTAGGAACTGTAGGCAGCCTGGATAAGGACCCTTGTGTTTTTTGCCTGACTTGGCATCTCTATACATTTTATAGATTGTGGAAACGGAGGCTTTGAGTTGTCCTATCCAGGGCATGGGGATGCATCTCTGTGGCTCCTGTGAGTTGGGGCTTAGTCTAGAGCATCAGAGACAGTTTCTGGATTGTCTGAACTGACAGACAAATGGAAGGTGGGACTGGGTTTGTGGCTCCACTTAGTTGGTCCAGACCCTACCTCCTTGCTGGATGGGCTGCTCTTCAGATTCAGCCCCAGGCTAATAGGTACCCAGGTCTCTCTGAACACCTCCCACCCTATTCCAACCTTGCCTTCTTTCTGCTGGGACCTTATCTGGCCCCACCCACATCAGCACTGCAGACTAAGATCAACCTTCAATCAGTCTCCTCAGACGTGGGACCCGCCACAGGCTTGATCAGACCCTGGCCACATCCTGGTCTCTCACCGTGCAAAGCCAAGCAAGCTCCCTGCCTAGTCCAGTCCTGCTCTAGGCCACACGTTACCATGCTGTACCAATATCCTGGGCACAGCTCCATCACTTCCAGGTCAGGTCGCCTCAGTTAGAACAGCTAAGCCCCTTGTTGGTGTACCAAACTCCGGAGTGCAGCCCAAACACATGTCCACCCCTGCCCTACCTCCCCCACTTCCCTCCCCATAGCCTACCTTGTCCAGCACGCTCTAGCCCTGCCAAACCAAGTCCCTGGACACAACTCTGCCAAGTTCACAGTCACATCCCTGTCCTGGTTCCACCACCTCACACTCCAGTCACAGCGCCTTCCAAGTCCAGACTAATATAACCTCAGCACTCCTCAGGGAAACAAAGCTCGACTATCACCTGCCCACGCCCCCTTGGGGAGTTTAGCTACACCCCTACTCCGTCCTTCCTCACCAAGCTCCAGAGCACAGCTCAACCACTTACACCCACACCCCTACTCTGGCTTCATCCTATCTCTTCCCAACCGGACACTCTGCCCAGTCCCGCCTCTCCCTCTGCACCCAGGTTCTGGGCACTGCTGGATCATTCTCTGGTCAGAGTCGCTGCATAGACTGGCCAGGCTCATCACAACCACATACCAACCATACCTACCCTGTCTAGTCCCTCCCTACCCGCTTCTTCACCATGCCCAGAGTACATCCCAGCCATACCCCTACTGAGTACTAGGTACTCAGACTCCGGTCTTGCCCCGCCTCACACTTCTCTGATTCCACCTACCGTATCCAACCACGCCCCCTGCTGTCTGCCCCGCCCTCCTGCCCAAAGTCCCAGAGTGTAGTGTAGCTTAACTATGGTCCTACCCTTCCTCGTCCTAGCCCCGCCCCACCACGCCCTAGCCCCGCCCCTGACGACTCCAGCACTAAGTCCTGAACACAACCTGACCTCGCCCCACCTCATCTCCCCTGGCCCCGCCCCTCTCGTCCCGCCCCGCTCACCCCTGTTCCTCCATCATCTCCTGCAGCTCCATGCACTTGAGCTCCACGCGCCGCTTGCGTTCGTGGTCCAGGATCTCCCGGTGCGCGCGCTTGACCAAGCCGGGCTCGGCGGCGCGCAGCTCCTCCTCCGGGCGAGGCCAGGTCCCAGACGAGGCGCCGGGCTGCGGGAAGCCGTTGGCGGCGTCGGGAGGGGATGGCATGCCGGCAGCCCCATTGTTTACAGTGGAGGACATGACAACGGTCCTGGGCGGCAGGCCCTGCGGCACAGACAAAAACACAAGGCGGGGTGGTCACCTCTCAGCCATACGCAAAGCTTTCACTATACGACTTAATCCTGAAGGTTTAGGGCCCATTCGGGGCTCTAATCCGCTTGCTCTTAGGCTGTAGAGGGAGGGCTGACGACAGGTTGGCACCGTCACTTCAGGACATGAATGTTTTCACGATTGTCTTTTCCCATCTGTAAAGTGCAGACTGGGTCTTTGTGTTTTGTTTGTTTCCACTTCATTTTTTTTTTCTTAGACAAGTTTTCCTATATCCCAGCCTGGCCTCCAACTCTTTATGTAGTCAAGTATAACCTTAAACTTCCTTAGGAAACCTGACTCGGTCTCCTAAGTGCTGGGGCTACAGGCACGTGCCATCCCACTGTGGTGAGATGTGGTGCTGGGGATGGAACCCAGGGCATTGTACATGCTAGGCAAGCGCATTACGCACTGCCCCAGTCCCCCCAGTCCCAATGAACTTTAAAAAAAAAAATCTTCTATGGAACCAGACACACGGCTTGGAGGGTGAAGGCACCTGCCGCCTAGCCTGATGGCTTCAGTTCAAAGCTGAGAATGCAAATCATGGAGAAAACTGACCTACACACACACACACAATACAAAAAAATGTTACAAAACTTCTTCATCTCTTTCTTCATTCCTTTCTTTTTTTTCCCCTTTTGTGTAGCTCTGGCTGTCCTTGAACTACCTCTGTAGACCAGGCTGGCTTCAAACCCAGAGATCTGCCTGCTTCTGTCTCCTGAGTGCTGGAACTAAAGGTGTGTGCCACCATACATAGCCTTTGAATATGAATACAAATTTTCAAAAAGAAAAACCCATCTTATTTTCTGGTGTTGGGATCAGACCCAGGACTACATGAATGACAGGCTAGCAGCCTGCCACTTTAGTCTTTAAAATATATATATTAGTGGTGCCTACGTTTAATCCCAGCATTAGAAAGGCAGGCAGTTTTCTGAACTTGAGACCAGCCCGATTTTCAGAGTGATTTTCGGGACAGCCAGGGTTACACAGAGAATCCTGTCTCAAAAACCAAGCCAAAACAACAATAATCAAATAAGCAAAAATAAGGTATTACAGGGCTCGATAGTGTGTGCCTTTGATCCCCAACACTTAGGAGGCAGAGGCAGGCAGATCTCTGAGGTCAGCCATGTCTACAGAGTGAGTTCCAGGACAGTCAGGGCTACAACGAAAGACTCTGTCTCTAACAACAACAACAACAACAACAACAAAATAACATGAAATAAAATAAAAGATATTAAGACTTATTTTCTTTTATGCGAGAGAGTTTTGCCAGCATGCACGTATGTGTAGTGCCCATATTGCTTAGCGCTTGAGGTCAGAAGAGGATAATGGATCCCCTAGAACTGGATTTATGGGTAGTTGTCAACCACCATGTGGGGACTGGGAATCAAACCCCAGTCCTCTGCAAGAGCAACAGACAAGTCCTCTGGTTCACTGAGCCATCCTTCCAGCCCAGCTTCAGCCTTTCTGATTGTTTGCAGTTCTGGCATTCAAACCGAGGTCCTGGTACCTGCTAGAGAAAGTGCTTAATATCTAAGCTCCACCTCCAGTCAGCAGGCTCATAGCCTGGGTGCTGTTCTGACTCTCGTCAGTGTTCTGACTTCCGGTCTGCATCCACGCAACCCTGCAGAAATGGAGGTTTCCCCAGGTTTTATTCCCTTCCTACTCCGGGTGCAGTTTCAGTCTCTACCGCATCTGGCTAACTTTTCCAAAGCTAACATCGCAGGGGGTAGTCTCAATAAGACTATCTCTTCCTTGTTCTGGAAACGCTGCCCCCAAAGACTGCCCAAGGTGACATGGAAAATTAGCTTTCCCAGCAGCCATGTCCTCTTGCGTGCTAGGAGTGGAGTGGGTCCAGAGGCAATAAGTGCTAGGCCAAAAGTAGAACACACACACACACACACACACACACACACACACACACACAACCTCTATCTTAACAGAGGGAACCGCCTCCTAAGCTATTCCCGGGTCCTTTCTCCAAGGCTCTGCTAGTTGCTAAGCAACTGAAGACCTCATTCTCAGGGTGTGAGATGTGAAGGATACAGGGAAGGGTTGGGCAAGTGCAGTTAGGAACCATCTCAGCAACACCCTTTCCTCTCGTCCCACTTTGGATGGATTTGGGGCTTTGCACATGCCAGACGAGCACTGTACCATCTGAACTACAACCCCAGTCTCAATTAGCTTCTTTAAAAAGGCCTGGCTACCTAGCCTGGACAGATCGCTCAGCACTTAAGAGCGCTTGGTGCTCTCATAGAGGACCTGGATTCAGTTCCCAGCACCCATATTGGGCTGTTCACAGCAGTCTGTGATTATAGTTACAGGGAAACCCCATACCCCTTCTAGACAAGCAGACACACAGAAATAAGCTTTTAAAAAATTCTTATTCTGGGGCTGGAGAGATGATTCAGAGGTTAAGAGCACTGGCTGCTCTTCCAGAGGTCCTGAGTTCAATTCCCAGCACCCATATGGTGGCTCACAACCATCTATAATGAGATCTGGTGCCCTCTTCTGGTGTGCAGGCATACATGCAGGCAGAATACTATATACTAAATTAAATGAAATATTTTTTTAAAAAGGAGGAAAAACCTCTTATTCTGGGCCTGAAGAGATGGTTTAGACATTAGGAACACTGGCTGCCCTTTCAGAGAACATGGGTTCAATTCTCAGCACCCACATGGCAGCTCACAGCTGTCTATAATGCCATTATATGAGATCTGGCTTCCCTTTCATGGATATACCTACAGGCAAAACACCAATGCACATAAAATAGCAATTAATTATTTAAAAATTCATATCTAGCTGTGTGTGACACATTCCTTTACTCTCAGTGCCTGGAAGGTGGAGACAGGTGGATTTCTGTGAGTTGGAAGCCAGCCTAGTCTACATAATAAGTTTCAGGCCAGTTAGAGCTACATAGTAAGACCCTGTCTCCAATAAATACATAAATGAGGATTAAATTTTCTACTCTTGCTGAGAACCACATCTATGGGAAGGTAAACAGGACTGTCCGAAGAAACTCACAGTGTTGCCATAGCGGTAAGGGAGACTTCAGGTCCTCTCTACGTCCTTATGAATCCCAGCCAACAAGGTTCTATGCCAGGCTCCTCTGCTCTTAGCTGTGTGACCTTGAGGATATCACTGCTCCTCTCTGAGCCCCTGATTCCTAACTGTGGATAGGTGAACCACCCACATTCTGCGGGCTAGGCCAGTTCCTGGGGGCTTAGAGAAGGAAGTTGTTCAAAGTGGTTAATTTTAATTGTCAATTTGATGTAATCTAGAGTCATCTGGGAAAGGAGTCTCAGTGAGGGACTGTCCAGTTTAAGCTGGCTTGCCTCTTAAAGGGGTTATCTTAATTGCATTCATTAAAGTGGGAAGACCTGCCCACTGTGGGCGGCACCGTTTCCTAGGCAGGGAATCCTGGACTGTTGAAGAGTGGACAGTGTGAGCTGCGCACTGGCACGCAGGCTCCAATTCCTCGCGCTCTGCTCTTGGCTGGGAATATGATGAGACCAGTTGCTCCAGGTCCCCAACACTCGACCTCCCTGCACCGATGGACAGTAACATTGAATTGTGATATTTTCCCCCTTTAAATTGCTTTCTTCGGAGGTAATGCTTTTTTGACAGGGTCTCATTATGTAGCTCTGACCTGGACCTTGCTTTGTAGACCAGGCTGGCCTCAAATGTACAGAGATCTGCCTACCTGTGGCTCTGAGTGCTGGGATTAAAGACACGTAACACAACTTTTGATCTTTGTCAGAGTATTTAGCACAGCAACAAGGAATTAAAACACTGTCCAAATCCGTCTCTCTTCATCTCCAACCTTGTTAATTCCCACCCCTGCCCATGGAATAGCCCTGAATCCCAAACCCTGTTCTACTCAGGTACACACACACACACACACACACACACACACACACACACACACATGCATGCAATAAAAATAAAACATAAAAATTTGATCCTGCCGGGCGGTGGTGGCGCATGCCTTTAATTCCAGCACTCAGGAGGAAGAGGCAGGCAGATCTCTGTGAGTTCGAGGCCAGCCTGGTCTAGAAGAGCTAGTTCCAGGACAGGAACCAAAAAGCTACGGAGAAACCCTGTCTCGAAAATAAAAAAAAAAAAATAAAATAAAATAAAAATTTGATCCCTCACCTCTCTCTTATGGCTCCCATTCATCCACTCATTCTCTTCCCCTGGTATCGTCTCCATCTCAGATCCTGCCTGGCCTCCCTGCCCCCAGACCCCTATCTTCCATGAGCCCCCTGGAAGATCACCCGGGGCCACATAGGCTGAGTCACACCTTGACTTAGATTTGAGATGCCCTGTTATCTTGTCTTATCACTGTGGCACAGTCCCGCCTCATGGTCCAGGCACATACATTGTCCCGTCCCCCCCCCCCCAGGCCTGCCAACGTCAGCTCACTCTCTCATCATTCTCTTTGTCTGTGAGATGCATTCACCCCATACTCCACACTGACCTTGAACTACCAGGCATCCCAGGTCGGCTGCCCATTCACCTTGCTCCTCCCTCAGCCTCCAGAGCACTACAACTTCAGGCTTTAGCCACTAGGCCGAGTTCCCAGGATGCCCTCTCCCAGACTCCTCATCAACGCTCATAGACGCCATCAACTCTCAGGAGACTTTTCTTCCCTGCTGGCTGGCACCATCCCCTGGAACCCCTTGACACTCGCTGCTGTCACTGTAGATTGGTAAGCCTAGAGTAGCCTTGGGGCTTCTGAATCCCGACTGCCAGTCAAGTGCCTACGTGAGAGGAGCTCAGTGAGAGGGACTGAAGAAATCAAAGGCCGTTACAAAGGGCAGATGGGAAAAGAACACATGGCACAGTCGGTCCTGCTGTCGCCACACTCTCCCCTTGTTCTGCCTTCTTCTCCTTAAATTACTGTGATGGGGATGGAAGCCAGGGTCCTCCCCATGCTTGGCAAGCTGTCTGCTCCTGAGCCACGCCCCCAGCCCCACACTGGGGGATTCTAGGCGGGGGCTCTACCACTGAGCCACACCCCAGCCCCACACTGGGGGATTCTAGGCAGGTGCTCTACCACTGAGCCACACCCCAGCCCCTCACTGGGGGATTCTAGGCAGGTGCTCTACCACTGAGCCACACCCCAGCCCCTCACTGGGGGATTCTAGGCAGGTGCTCTACCTCTGAGCCACACCCCAGCCCCTCACTGGGGGATTCTAGGCAGGTGCTCTACCACTGAGCCACACCCCAGCCCCTCACTGGGGGATTCTAGGCAGGGGCTCTACCACTGAGCCACACCCCCAGCCCCTCACTGGGGGGATTCTAGGCAGGGGCTCTACCACTGAGCCACACCCCAGCCCCTCACTGAAGGACTCTAGGCAGGTGCTCTACCACTGAGCCACACCCCAGCCCCACACTGGGGGATTCTAGGCAGGGGCTCTGCTGCAGAGTTGGACTCCCAGACACTCGCAGTAATCTTATAGAAAAGCGTTCTAGCACTGAGCATTGCCGCCATTTTGAAACTTCATCTCTTGTCACATTCTATTCTAAACCAGCCTCCAGCCCCTCACCCTTCCATTTGGGCTTGGCTCAGGTAGTTCAACTAGGTTAATTTTTTTGTTCTCTTCTCTACCCAAGGAGTGTCTACTCATCCTCTGGAGTCCAGCTCAAATATTACCTCCCCCTGAAAGTTTTTCAGTTCGTAGGAAATCTGAGCCACTCCCCTGCCATTTTAGTCTGAACCTCTGATATGGCACTGAGGTTCAAGTGTTTGCATCTGGCTGCCATGCCTGCCTATGGGCCCCGTAACTGGGGCACTACCCTAGCTTCTCAGAGCGGGTCCCACACTCACAGTGCAGGAGGTTCCTGAGAGCTGTAGGGAGAGACTTCTGAGACTTCAGCCCCTAGAACACATCTTTACTTTCTCTCTTTTTGGAAGTCAGATGCTTGAGATAGAATCTTGGTCTGTAGCCCTAATTGTTCTAAAATGATGTATGTAATACGGGTTGACTAACTTTCACTGATCCTCCTGCCGGCTTCAGCCTCCCAAGTGCTAGGATTAAAGGCATGGGTCATTGCACCTGGTTGACAGGCGTTTTCATCCCCTGCCCCTATACACCAAAAAGTGTCTCATGTCGCCAAGACTGCCTTTGAAAGCACGTGGAGCTGAGGATGACTTTGAACTTCTGATTCTCCTTCCTCACCACCCCGAGTTCTGGGATTAGAGGTAGGTGCCACCCATGTATGATTGGCATCATCTTATAAAGTCATGTGAGCCTCCCAAGGAGAAGGTTACACTGTACTGATGTGAACTAAAACACCTATAACAGTCCTGATCCTAAAATCTAAAATGAGCACCTTTGGGGGAGATCAACATGACCCTTCTGTGCAGGATCATGTGATGGACTGCAGCATAAACACAGAGACACTAAAAATACTGTTTAGAATGACCCACAGGGCTAGCGGGATGGCTCATCAGGTTAACGGTGCTTACGGCCAAGACTGACGATCTGACTTTGAGCCTTGGAACCTATGCGGTGGAAGGAGAGAGCCTACAGTGCTCTCAGTGTCCTCTGACCTCCGCACGCGCACTGTGGCTTGTGTGCCTGGGCACACACATACACAATTGAAGTTCATTTAAAATGCAGAATAATCAAAGATATATATGAAACATAAAGAGTTGGGCATGGTGATGCATATCTGTGATCCCAGCTTGGGAGGCTAAGGTGGGAAGGTTATGAATTCAAGGCCAGTTTGGACTACAGGAGTAAGTAAGAGACAGGGTTTGTCTCAAACAAAACAAAAAACAAACAAAACCCCCCAAAACAAAACAGGGCTTGGGCGATAACTCAGTGGGCAGAATGCTTGCTTTGTAGCCAGTATGACCCAAGTTGGGTCCCCAGAAGTCTCTTAAAACGTCAGGTGTACTAGTGTATACCCCACCTTGTGGGGAAGGCGGACTCAGGACTCAGGTAGAACTTTGGAGTTCGCTGGCCTACTTGAGCTCCAGGTCAGTGAGAAATACTTTCTCAGAAAACAAAAACAAAAACCAATCAACCAAACCAAACAAGCAAAAAACAAAACCCAAAACCCAAATTGGACACTGCCTAAAGAAATGACACAAAAGGCACATGGTGTTTATATAGACACACATTCTCTCTCTCTCTCTCTCTCTCTCTCTCTCTCTCTCTCTCTCTCTCCAAATCTGGGAATGGAGATATGGTTGTTAGAGTCTTGCTTAGCATGTGTGAAGCCCATGGTTCCATTCCCAGAACCACATAAACCAGGTTTGGTGGTGCATGCCTGCCATTCTAGCACTTGGGAGGTGGGGGGCAGGAGGATCATAAGTTCAAGGTCACCTTGGGCTACCTAATGAGTTCTAGGATCCACGACACACAACCCCATCTGAGACAAAAAAAGGGGGGATGGGTGGGATACAGCTCAGTGGTTGAACGCTTACCTCGTCTTCACAAGGCTCTGAGTTAAATGCTCACACACATGAAAACATTTCAAAATCTGCAAAAATACAGTTGAAATTAAAAAATTTCTGGGCCCTACTATTTTTTGATGAGGGAGCTATACTCTATCTTTTGTTCTATTAATTCACCTGTATTCAAAATAGAGGTTAAATAACATAATTGCGTAGGTGTATATTGGAGGACCACAGTGCCCATCCTGTTCCAGCATGCTTGCTTAGTGAGTGGATGGAACAGTGACACCCTGAAGATCAAATTTCCTGAGGACACAGTCTGGAGGAGCTCACAAATATAGTCACAGTCCAAACGACCGAACAGATGGAAACAAAGGAACGAATGTGTAAAGGTAGAGAAGGATTTTGGGAAATAGTACATGTGGAATCTCGCTCCCCCCCCCCACAACTAACTTTCTAAAATTGGAATGGGTTAGGCAGTGTTTAGAAGTAATATATTTAGGAAGCATTGAGGGATTTTCATTGATCATATACCCAATTTAAGTCAATATGACAAGGAGGATGCCAGAACTCCAAGCTATCTTCAGCTACATCAACAAAAGTATTGAGAAGCCAGCAGATGAGAAGACACAGGTAGCCAGAATCACCATTGTCACACGTCTGAGGGACCGCAGAGGGTTCAGGTCACATTGGGCTGGGACTTCTGCTAAGAATTCTGATAGCTGTCGTCAGATTTGGCAAATAAAAACATGGGCTCCCTCGTTAAATAAAATTTGAATTTCATGAAGTTCATATTTGGGACAGGCTTCTAAAAATTATTCATTGTTTCTCTGAAGTTCAGATCTAATTGGGTGCCCTGTATTTTATATGTCAATCAACCTGTGATACATCTGAGATCCAAATCTCGGGAGGTGAGATTATTATAGTTCCCTAGGTGATGCGCTTTTGTTTTTTTTTTTCCCCTCTCTTTCTTTCTTTTGACAGAGCCTCACTTCATAGCCAAGCGTGGCCTGAAACTCTCTCTTTTAAGATAAAAAAATTTGAAACTGAGTCTCAAGTGCCCAAGTTGTCCTTGAACTAACGATTGCAGCCAAGGATGATCTTGAACTTCTGCTCCTCCTGCCTCCGTCTTCCAAGTGCCAGACAGATTTTTTTTTTCTCTAAAACTTTTGATCTTTCTGCCTTACCTCTGGCTTTTCCTTCTAAGTTGTGGCCATGAATGAAGGTTTGCGGAATACTACCTCAGGACATAATGGCTTGCAAACAGCACGAGCTGTCTTTAATATTGGCAGTCTGTTGTCGGGGGAGTTTCAGTCCTGCCCAGTTCCCACAGTCGTTAGGTCCCAAAGAATCACACAGAGGTCTACATTAGTTATAAACTGATTGTCCTATTAGCTCAGGCTTCTTATTAACTCTTATAACTTATATTAGCCCATTATTCTAGTATATGTTAGCCACATGTCTTGGTACCTTTTTTAGTTGGGCGGGTCACATCTTCCTTCTTCTGTGTCTGGGCAGGACTGCAGAGGAATGGGCTTCCCTCTTTCCAGAATTTTCCTGTCCTCATTGACCCGCCTCTACTTCCTATCTGGTGGTCCTGCCTCTATTTCCTGCCTGGCTCTTGGCCAATCAGCATTTATTTAAAACACAATCGACAGAATATAGACAATTGTCTCACACCAGCAGTCAGCAGTGTTTGTTCTAGTTTGGACATGAAGGGTATTCGGAGCTCCTGGACATCAAGGGAAGTCACTCGTGGCTTAATTTTGGAGCCCCATAACAGGGTAGCAAAGTAGCAGAGGGCTGAGGAAGTGGCTCAGTAGGTAGAATGCTTACTTAGCCTGTGGAAAACCCTGCCTTTGATCCTCGGCCGCCACATAAGCCAACCAAGGCGCTCCACACCAGCTGCGATGCTTGCCTGTTACTGTCAGCACTCAGGAGGTGGAGGCAGGAAGACCAGAAGTCTGAGCTCATCTACAGAGCTACGGAGTGAGTTCAAGTGGGTCTGGGCTACATGTGACCCTATTGCAAAACAGCATAGGGAAAAAAAAAATCCATCAGAGTGAGCAAAGTCCTCGAGTGTTTGAGGAAGACCCAGGGAGGTTGAGAACAAACTCAGGGCAGGCTAGAGAGTCTTTGGAAGAGTTCACAGAGGTTCCAAACCATCCAACCCCTCCCCACAGCCTCCCTCCCACCCTGCCCTTTGCTGGTCTCAGCAAACTGCTCTCTTCCTTGCCATCAGGACTTCAGGACCACGGACAGAGCACACGTCGCAGGCGGGGTGGGCATACGCAGTTGAGGGGAGAGTTTGGAGTATGTTTTTTTGTACCTATGACTTTCTTGCTTAGTTGGAACAGAACTTACCCTGCCTTTCCCTGCCCCTGCCTTCTGGAGATTTCCATACGCAGGGGGACTCTCATGATCCGAGACCTCAACACTCTCAAGTGTGCAAGTTTCCATGCTTGCTTCAGCAGCACATATACCAAAATTGGAATGATACAGAGATTAGCATGGCCCTTACCCAGAGGGATTTTTTTTAAAGCTTGAATTTAGTTTTATCTTTAACTATTTTTTTTGTACTGGGTATTGAACTCAGGATTTTGTACATAGTTCTTCTACCTATTAGTCATACCCTAGCCACTGAACAACACCCCCAGTCCCTCTATGGAGGGATTCTAGGCAGGTTCTCTACCACTAAGCCACACTCCAGCCCCTCACTGGGGGATTCTAGGCAGGGGCTCTACCACTGAGCCACACCCCATCCCTCACTGGGGGACTCTAGGCAGGGGCTCTACCACGGAGCCACACCCCAGCCCCTCACTGGAAGACTATGCAGGTACTGCAGACTCTATCTTGAATTCTAGCAGACTTCAGCCTAGTTGATGAGGAGAAGTTAAGTTGCTCTGGGACGTACTTTTTCCAGTCTGTAGAATGAGGCTGTTATCTAGTAGCTGGGTGAGATCATTCCTCCTTTCTTTTTTTTCCTCAGGGATAGGCTTGCAATAAAGGGGGAACTGAAGCCACACCCCATCCCCTCCTCCTAATATAACAGCAAACACTGTCCAGGGAGAGTGTGCTTTTGTCTGCAATGGTCAGGGAGGCTGTTGACTGAATGATGGCCAGGTGTGGCTGCAATCCCAGAATCCCTCAGGAGACTGAGGAAGGAGTATGAGAATTCCAGTGCCAGCCTGAGATACACAGTGAAATGAAGGACATCTTGGGCAGCTTATTATGGGATCCTGTCTCAACAACTTCAAAATAAAATGCTTGACAAGGCGGTGCATACCTGTAATCTCAGTACTTGGGAGATGGAGGCAGGAGGACCAAAGGTCCAAGAGTGTCTTTGACTATACAACACTTTGAAGCCAGCTTGGACTACATGAAACATCAAACAAAGAAATAAACAAGGAAACCAGTTAGAAATGGGGAGGGGCTCAGTGGATAAAAGGGCTTGTCACACCTGCCTGAGGCCTCAAGTTCAATCCCTGGAATCCACGTAAAGGTGGAAGGAGAGAATCAATTCCATAAAGGTGATCTGTGGTCCTAGCACATCCCCCATCATATACACAATAAGAATAACATGGCTATTGAGTAGGGGTGGGGTAGAATACACACACACACACACACACACACACACACACACACACACATATACTTGATGTGGGATTCTCCTCTGCATGCTATGAATATGTTTTATACCACTGGTTAATAAAGAAGCTGCTTTGGCCTATGGCAGGGCAGAATACAGGTAGGTGGGAAAACTAAACTGAATGCAGGGAGAAAGAAGGCAGAGTCAGAGCGATGCCATGTAGCCACCAAAGGAGAAAGAGGCTAGAGACTTACGGGTAAGCCACAGCCTCGTGGCAATACATAGATTAATAGAAATGGGTTAATTTAAGAGATAAGAACTAGCTAGAAATATGCCTGAGCCATCTGCCAAACAGTGTTGTAATTAATATAGTTTCTGTGTAATTATTCAGGTCTGGGCAGCCCAGAAACGAAAGTACAGATTCTGTTTATGTATATTATCAGAGACATGCTTGGTGCGTCTGGTGAAAAACCAAACGTAATGAAATCCCCCAAGGTTCAACAACATTTTGTCAACGTGTTTTATCAAGCTGGCAAAGAGAGCCATCTCCATCACCATCGCGGTGGATCACTCACGTTCCTAAGGGCAAGGTCCTGTCAGCTCCTCCCCTCATGCCATGGGAACCCTCAGCTTCTGCAGCCTGGGAGCAGAGAGTAGCACAGAGCAGCAGCCACAGTGACTGGTGCCTCCACTGTGATCCCTGCCCATGATGGCACCATAGAGGTCAGGACTACTACGCCCTGAGCCTTGGAATCTGTCCTTCAATGTTACTCATGGCGTGGTTGCTCTAGCGCTCTCTAGAGGAAAATCCAGGAATGAAGGATGGAAAAGAGATGTTTAAACCGCTGTCTTTGTGGGGTTTGGTGAGGGTGAATTGGAATGAGTGAAGACTGGCATGATGGTGGGAGCTCTTCCTGGAGGAGTGTGACTCCCCCTTCTCTTTCTCATTTTAAAAGCTGCATTTATCGTGTGTGTGTGTGTGTGTGTGTGTGTGTGTGTGTGTGTGTGTGTGTGTGAGCGCTTTCACTGTGGCACAAATGCGGAGGCCAGAGGACAACTTGGGAGAGTTTGTACTTTCCTTCCACCATGTGGGCCTTGGGAATTGAACGCTGGTTGTCAGGCTTGCTGGGAAAGTGCCTTTACCATCTTGCTGATGTCTCTCTTTTCTTTTTTGACGGGGTCTCGTGTAGCTCAGGCTGGACTCAAACTGTCTATGTAGCCAAGGATAACCTTGAAATTCTGGTCATCCCATCTCCACTTCCCAAGTGCTCGGATCACAGCTTCATACAAGATAGGCAAGCAGTCTACCAGCTGAGCTACATCCCAGCCCTGCTTTTCCCCACCCCTCTTCCCATGCTAATTCGCTTTTGGCACAGGGTCTGGCTATGTATCCCTGGCTGACCTTGGATGTGCAAGTTTTCTGCTTTGGACTCCAGAGCACTGAAATTACAGGTATGTGCTGTCACCCAGCCCCTTTGTCTGTAAAATGGGGCTTAACGTAAGTCCTTCCTCTCAAAGAGGTTATGAAGAGCAAAGAAACTGATCTGTGTACAATTTATGTGCCTGCTAGCTGTGGACACCTACAGTCCCAGTCCATGGGAGGCTGAAGCAGTAAGACCATGAGTTCAAGTTCAGCCTGTGATATATGGTGAGTTCCAGGACAGACTGGGCTGCTGTACAGTGAGACCGTGTCTCTGTCTCAAAACAAACAAGCATGAGTACATTGATGGGGATGTGGCTTAGTACCATGCAAAAAGCCCTGGTTTTGATTTCCAGCAGAAACCAAGTGTGGTGTCCCCAAA
Organism: Microtus ochrogaster; assembly: GCF_000317375.1. Classification (NCBI taxonomy): domain Eukaryota; kingdom Metazoa; phylum Chordata; class Mammalia; order Rodentia; family Cricetidae; genus Microtus; species Microtus ochrogaster. The sequence continues at coordinate 21,761,474 of NC_022010.1, forward strand.
CTTGCAACCCAAGCATTCAGGAGGACACAGTGTTCAACACTGTCCTCAGCAACAGAGGGAATTTGGAGCCACCCTGGGCTATATGAGATGCTGAGCTATGGAGAAGGAGAGGAGGAAAAAGGGAAGGGGAGGAGGGAGGAGACGCCACAGTGAGCCGCAAGAGCTGGAAGCCAGGAGAAGCTGGCATCTCCCGGCAGCAAGAGGGTTACAGTGGCTTCTTCCCAGCCGCCTTGGTGTCTCTGGGGAAGAGTTGGAGCTGCTGTTTGTTACCCAACCCTCCAGAAGACGCTGCTGCAGCTGGGAGGAAAAGACCAAACTGCTTCCTTTCTATTATTCAGCGACTGGATCTTCCTGGGGCCCCTGCTGGAGCCGGAGGAAAATCTTGGTGGGAGCTTCTTCCACTAGGGCACCTGGGCTGGAGCCAAAGTGGGACCTGGGGGGGGGGGAGATAGGCAGCCTGGTTTGTGCAGTGCAGGGACCTCAGTGCTGTGCCTTGACAGCCGGCCTCATGGTCCCTTCTCCTGCCCTCCTCTGTTCAGTCCAGATCTCTGTCTAACCACCTGGGCTGGGCCAGGGTTTGGCCCCACCCCTTCCCTGCAGCTCCAGTCTCTGCTGTTGAATACGGATGATCAGATGATCGGATGATCATGCATAGCCTAGGAGAAGCATAGGCTGTCCTGAGAGTATGTGGGTTTGGGCAACCTGTCCAGAGATAGGCTAGCTCCCATCCCTCCTGCTATATTCTGCACTATTCGGAACCACCAGCCGATACCCTTCCTTGTGTCTGGAATGCCCCACCTTCCATTCATTCTGCCAAAATGGGCAATGTCACCTCTTCTCTGAAGCCTCCAGTGACTTTCTAAAATATGTCCTCCTGGGGGATGTGCCTCTGGGTCCACCTTTTGGCTTCTGCTCTTGATCTGCTGTGCTCTATCTCTGGCTGAGTGGCAGGCATATTTGCTTGTCTGTTTATGTGTTATTTATTGTCTTGTGTAGCTCAGGCTGGCCTTGAACTCCTTCTGTACGGCCTTGAACTCCTGATTCTTCAGCCTCTCCCTCCCTCCTGAGTGCTGAGGTTACAAGTGTTAATCAACACACCCAGTGTCCGCTGTACTCAGAATCAAACCCAGGGCTTTGTGCATGCTACCGCTACCAGCCACGCCACATCCCCAGCCCTGTTTTTGAGATAGTGTCTCACTAGGTAACCCTGGCTAGCCTGGGATTCACTTTGTAGACCAGGCTGGCCTCGAACTCACAGAGCTCTATCAGCCTCTGCCTCTCAAGTGCTGGGATTAGAGGTGTGTGCCACCATACCTAATTTCCTATTTTGGACTTGACTCATGATTCGTGTTTCTCAGTCTCTTATGTGTTGGGATTACAGACATACACTACAATGCCCAGCTTGGTCGAGATCTCTCCAAGAATGGTTAGTAAGTCTATCTTCCTGTTCTTAGTGTCTGGTAGGGGCCTTCACACAGGGCAGCCAGCTGTGGCCATCTCAGTGCCTGGAGATGGAAGCAGGAGGATCAGCCTTGGCTCCATAGTGAGTTCAAGATCTACTCATGCTGCATGAGACCTTATGTCAAAATAAACGAATGAAGCAAAAATCCAACCTGGGGCAGGCAAATGGCTTAGTGGGGGAGGCTGCTTGCCACCAAGGCTTACGACCTGAGTTCAGCCCCCAACACACACGGTGGGAGAGAGAACTGACTCCTGTAAGTTGTCCTCTGACCTCTGCATGTGTGTGTCATGGTACACGCCAACTAACTAACTGGCGAACTAACTGTAAGAAAAATCTAGCCCGTGGGGCTGGAGAAACGGCGTAGCAGTTAAGTGCACTGGCTGCTCTTCCAGAGGACCAGGGTTCAAGTCTCAGTACCCACATGGTGGCTCACAACTGTCTATAACTCCAAGATCCAAGATCTGACACCCTCACACAGACACACATGCAGGCAAGACACCAATGCGCATTAAAGAAAGAAGGAAGGAAGGAAAGAAATGAATGAATAAAGAAAGAAATCAGGCTGTGCTTGCAGTGGTAGGGAACTCACTTCCTGTGTGTTACCACTGTCACCTGTCATTTCCAGGGACTTCAGCGGAAGCTGTCCTTAGTCCTTGCTCCCAGCGTCCAGTCTGCATACTTCTGACTCTTGTATCATCCCCGTCACAAGGCTGGGAAGCCAGCCCAGCGTCTGAATGAGACAGGAAAGACTTGTCTTCTAGCCAAGCTCCTCCCCCTATTCTAGAGCTTCCAACTTGAATCCCAGAGCAGAAGCTGAGACGGCAGATTCCCAGAGCCAAGGTGGCCTCCGCTATGTGCTTGTCGAGGAGAAACTACAGTCTGGGTCACGCAACCCAAGTGACCCCAGTGCAGACAACCGAAGTCCAGAGTTGGCCATACAGAGCTTCATATGGGACAGACCCCACCACGCCAGGAGTTCAGGCGAGCATCATCAACCAGGGGCGACAGATACTCTACACTCCAGGCTTACAGACCCTGGAATAGACCAGAACAGGCAATACTGCTCTTGAACCCCACACAAACCCACCCAAATCAGCAGACAGCTATTGAAAGCAGAGCTGGGGGGCTGGAGAGATGGCTCAGCGGTTAAGAGCATTGCCTGCTCTTCCAAAGGTCCTGAGTTCAATTCCCAGCAACCACATGGTGGCTCACAACCATCTGTAATGAGGTCTGGTGCCTCATTACAGACAGAACATTGTATACATAATAAATAAATACATATAAAAAAAAGAAACCAGAGCTGGGGGCTTAGGGTGTGGCTCGGTTGCTACTGCGCTTGTCTAGCATGCACGAAGCCTTGGGTTCCATCTCCAACACAGCATTACATCACTTGTGATCCCAGCACTTGAGAGGTAGAGGCAGGAGGATTAGCGTTTCAAGGTCACCCTCAGTGGTAGTCGAGATGGCAAGTAAAGGCACTCGCTTCCAAGCCTGAGTTTGGTTCCCCAGAGCCCACATGGTACAAAGGAGAGAAGTGACTCTCATTCTCTAACCTCCGCAAATGGGCCTTGCTATGGCGTGTGCACTTGCGCATACGTGCACATATTTGTATATGCACACATGCATAAAAAGGTAATCCTCAGCTGTACAGGCAGTACAAGGCCAGCATTGAAAAATGAGATCCTATCTTGGCTTGGTGGTGGATTAAGGTGCACACCTTTAATCCCAGCACTCGGGACCCAGAGGCATGCAGATCTCTGTGAGTTCTAGGCCAGCCTATAAGAACTAGTTCCAGGATAGCTAGGGCTATTACACAGAGAAACACTGTCTTGAAAAAAGAAAGAAAGAAAAAACTGTGATCCTATCTCAAAAATAAAATAAAATAAAGGGTTAGAGAAATGGTTTAATTGGCAAAATGTATGGGAAACTGCCATCTCAGATGTGGAGCTGGAACCGTGGCTCAGCAGTTAAAAGCATTTCCAGGCCTTCCAGAGGACCAGAGTTCTGTTCCCAGCACCCTGAAGGGCAGTACACAACCATATGCAACTCCAGCACCAGAGTATCCAGTGCCTCCAAGTGTCCAGTGCTTTCTGGCCTCCGAGGGCATTCACACACCTGTGCATGCACACAAACCAATTGAAAAGGTCTTAAGGAGAAAAGCTGGACATGGTTGCCGGGCATGGCGGCGCACGCCTTTAATCCCAGCACTCAGGAGGCAGAGGCAGGCAGATCTCTGAGTTTGAAGCTAGCCTGGTCTACAGAGTGAGTTACAGAACAGTCAGGACTACACAGAGAAACCCTGTCTCAAAAAACAAAAACAAGCAGGCGGATCTCTGTGAGTTCGAGACCAGCCTGGTCTACAGAGCTAGTTCCAGAACAGGCTCCAAAGCCACAGAGAAACCCTGTCTCGAAAAAAAAAAAAAAAAAAGCAACAAACAAAAATGCAAAACCAGGTAGTGTGTATTTGCGATCCCTGGTGAGTCCCTGTTGCTTCCTGCCCAGCTAGACTGCCTGAGCCCCAGGGTCAGGGAGGCCGTGCTTTTAAAATAAAGAGGGTGCCATGTGAGAAACAAAATTTAGACTGTCATCTAGCCCCATACACAAGTGCACAAAATGTGTGTGCACCCCCCCACACATACCTGCACATACCACACATGCACACTCGCACATACCACACATGCACACTTGTACATACCATAATACACACCTGCACATACCATTCACACTTGCACATACCTTCACATACCACATACACACCTGCACATACCATATACACACTTGCACATACTACATACACACCTGCACATACCATACACACACCTGCACATACCACATACACACCTGCACATATCGTACACACACACACCTGCACATACCATACATACCTGCACATACTGTACACACACACCTGCAAATATCACACACACCTGCCCATACCGTACACATACACCTGCACATACCACACACACACACACCTGCTAATACCATACACGCACACCTGCACATACCACACACACACACCTGCTAATATCACACATACACACCTGCACATACCACACACATACCTGCACATTCCACAATACACCCCTGCACATACCACACACATACGTGCACACGCCACACGCATACCTGCACATATCACACACACTGAACAAACAAACAAATATATAAATAAATGGAAGTTGTTGGGAGGTGATGTGTCAACTCTGAAGCTATTGGTAGGAGAGGCGAGTACTGGCCAGACAGCTGGTGTCTCCCTTTGGAGAGAGTGTTGGTGGAGTCTGGGGCAGATGCCGCCTCCATCCACATAACCTCACTATGGAAAATTCCCTCTATTGACTTGCCTCTAATCAGGCAGGCTGCCCTGGGCATCCCCCTCAGGTTCCTGCTGGGCCAGCTGAGATCAAAGAGAGAGCCAAAGAGAGTTGGGTTGGGGGCTGGAGCATCGCCTGCCTTTCCTATTGATCCAGATGCAACTCTCGTTGCTAGGCAACAGTCTCCAGTCTCTCCCGGTCCTTCCTCCCCCAGGGGCGGCAAGATTGGGCAGTAAAGGGAGTAAGAGAGAAAGAGACATCACGTTCGTTCCCTGTGTCTTTCCACACTAACGATCTCTGTAATCAAGCCTGGAGTCCTCTTCCTGCTGGGGAAGCACTTCTGTGCCGGGATCTCCATTTTCTCACCAAACAGACCCCTTTATCTTGCCACACATTTATATGCATCTCTGGTTACTAAAAATCCACACACTCACTGCACCAAACGGGTGTGGGGGGGGTGTAGTCTTCTAGGAAGACCAGAGATTCACCGCGAAGGTTCAGAGAGAGGGAGGGGAGAGATGAAGGGGTCAATAGAAAAATCAAGGCAAGACTCGGGCTCAAGCAGGGGCAGACACATCTGTAATCCCAGAATTTGGGAGGTGGAGGCCAGAGCGTCAAGACCGCGGTCCCAATAAGGCAAATTCACACAAAAGAGAAAATTCACCGAAACGAGACTGCAGGCTCCTGCGTCCTTTCTCTGCTTTCCACTTGGATTTGATGATTTGATTTGGGGGGAAAGTCTCTGAAGACAAATTCACACTCGCATTTTTGAGTGGGCTGACTTTTTTTTTCCTCCCTTCTTAAAACGTGGGATGAATTTCATAGTAATTTCTCTTGTTGTTGTTTCAAGTGCTGTAATCTAAAACGGTTTTTTCAACATGTTTTTTCAACAGGCGTCAAAATGCACTGTGGGCCTAGGGGGCTGAAATTGACTAAACAGTGCAAATCAGCCCCTGTCATCATGGTTCCTACTTTGCACATTTTATCAGCTCTATTCTGCTCATCTTTCCTCAGGTTTTATTTTTTGGTGTTTCATGACAGGGTCTCTCTGTGTAGTCCTTGCTGCCCTAGAACTCACTCTGTAGACCAGATTGGCCTCAAGCTCAGAGATCCAACTGTCTCTGCCTCCCAGGGATTAAAGGCATGCACCACCACCTCCCAATGACTTGGCTTTATTCTTTTTTTTTTCTTCACCTTTCTGGGTTTTTAAAAAAGTTGGGTGTGTGTGGCACACTCCAGCGGTTGTTATATGGTGACCTACTTATAGCGTATTTAGAATTAGGTCTCTCTTCAGAAGGACTTCCCTTACGGATGGGGGAAGGAGAGTTTTCCTCTTTCCCTTGGTTCCTTTTTATTTTATTTTATTTTTTAGTTCGTGCACATTCCAGTGAAGGTTTGCCAGTGGAGGCCATAGATAACCCCAGACACCATTCCTCAGGAGCTGTCCACCCTGGTTTGTATTTTTATTTTTTAATTAGTTTTTTGGGGTTTTTATTTGTTTGTTTTTCAAGACAGGGTTTCTCTGTGTAACAGACTTGGCTGTCCCAGAACTCACTCTGTAGACCAGGCTGTCCTTGAACTCACAGAGATCTGCCTGCCTCTGCTTCCTGAGTGCTGGGTCACCAAACCTGGCCTACCTTGGTTTTTGAGATGGGCCCTTCACGGGGAATACAGCTCATCAACAAAGCTAGGTTTGCTGGGCAGTGACCCCAGAGATCCTCCTGTTTCCATCTCCCTTGCGCTGGAGTCACAATTATGCCCTGCCACGCCCAGCTTTGGGCATCAAATTCAGGCTCACACATGTGTAGCAAGCACTTTACCGACAGATCCATCCCCCAGAGGCCCTCCCCACTCCCCCACTCCCCAGCCCCGGCTCTTTCTTTCAAACTTTTCTTTCTTTGATAGGCTGTGTCCCTCTGCAGCCCAGGCTAGCCTCAAACTATGTAACCCAGGAGGTCACTGAGCTTGTGACCGTCATGCCTCAGCCTCCCAACCACCATCCCCAGATATCAAACCTTTTTTGTTTCGTTTTATCTGAAGCTGGAGGATGCTTTCGTTACAATGTTGAGAGAGAATGAAAACCACTACTGGGCAGGCAGGCTCATGGCCCCGCAGCTGATGGCGTGGCAGGCAGGCTCATGGCCCCGCAGCTGTTGGCGTGGGGGTGGAGAAGAGGAAGGAAAAACGGCGCAGAGCAGGGGGAAACCGTGCTCAGACATGGGCTGGTGTATCAGAGAGAAAAGGAGAAAGAGCAACACGAGAACTTATGTTCTGAGCTCTAACTCATAAAGCAGGCAGCCTCAGCCAGGCTGCGTGGTAGAGGCGCCGTACGCAGCTGCCTCAAACCATTTAAAAAAATAAATTGATTAAAAGATTGTGTGCTGCCGGGCCGTGGTGGCGCACGCCTTTAATCCCAGCACTCGGGAGGCAGAGGCAGGCGGATCTCTGTGAGTTCGAGACCAGCCTGGTCTACAGAGCTAGTGCCAGGACAGGCTCCAAAGCCACAGAGAAACCCTGTCTCGAAAAACCAAAAAAAAATAAAATAAAATAATAAAATAAAATAAAATAAAAGATTGTGTGCTCACACTCACACACTCACACACGCACACGCACACACACACTCACACATGCTCACACACACACACTCACACATGCACACACACTCACATGCACACATACACACACACACACATGCCATAGCAAACACACGGATGTCATCTGACAGCCTGGAGGATCCAGTTCTGCCCTTCCACCGTGTGAGTCCCAGGGGCTTGAACTCAGGCCCTGTCGGGCTTGGTGACAAGGAATTTTACCCATTGAGCCATCTCACCAGCCCCAAGCCCTTTCTTAAACATCCAAGGGAGAAGAGACCACCAAAGCACTCAAAAGCTCAGCAGGCTACCCTGGAGGGGCTCGGACAGACCCAGGACGGTTGCTGGAAGCCCTTGGTCCCAGCCTTGCCTGCCACCTGCTCAGTCTCAGCTCTAGAGCATTCTGACAGTTCCTTCCGAGACCTCTGCCCAGTGCTCAACACACACTTCAACTCTGAGAGGCACGGCTTTTCAGGGTCCTTGACAAATGGCTACAAATTAATGTCAATTAATCTGATTATCCTAAATAGTTAATTAAGCAGTTAATTAACAGCATCGTTGACAATAACCCATGGATCCCTCGGGGATGGAAAGTGGGATTATGAAGGAGGCCCTTGATTCTCTGGGAAGGAAGGGGTGAGTCTCTTGATGTCACGCCGGGGGAGATGGGTACTCGTGCCTTCCTATGTCTGCCTTTCTTGCTTTGCCATCAACAAGGAATCTCCATCACCACTTGGGAACTGACTCGTGCAGTGAGCTCTGCCTAGACCCTGGCCAGGGTGGAAGGGTGATAATGAGCTGGTTCTACAAGCACAGGTCTGTCATCCCCAGAGACCAATAGCTTCAGGCCTGCCTGGGCAACTTGGTGAGTCTGTCTGCAAGTCAAAAGCAAAAAGAGTGCGGAGGATGTAGCTCAGTGGAAGAGCTCCTGCTTAGAATCCCTTCATGAGGGTCTAGGGCTGCTGCTCAGAGGGTGGTCACTTGTTCAGCATGCACAAGGTCCTGGGGTCAGTTCCCAGTAGAGGAGACTTCTGTGGGAGAGGCCAGGAGAGGAAGGGAAATTGCATCTGTCTGGCTAAGGTTCCAGAGCCGACTCTCTGTTTCTGATGCCTCCTCCTTCCCAGAACACGTGCCTCATAGCTTATCACCTTCACCAGGGCCATGAACTCCTCAAGTTGCAGAGTAGCCTGGATGGGAATGGCCAGCCTCCAGGCCCCTCAGAAGAGGAGGGAATGCGCCACCCTAATGTCAACCTATGCAGCATGGGGACCTTTGACAATGACACATGGCTCAGGTCCTTGCCTTTAAATGGCACCGAGCCCAAGCACCTGGGTCTGAGCCGAGGCCCATGCCTCGGTTTCCCTCAGGTGGGAACCCCTACTTTGTAGGGTGTTGTGAGGATGAGAGGGATGCATGAACCCAGGCGGCAGATCCTGGCACCTGGGAAATGCAGAACAGCGAATCAATAAGAATGAAGAATGAGAGTAGAGATGTCGAGGGCCGAGGAGAGGAGCCTCAGGGACACACAAGAGACACCTTGACTCGATATACCTCACAGAAGCTGTCTGAGCAGAGCCTGGAGATGAAGGAGGCAGAGGAGGAGGAAGGAGGGCATTTTGGGCAGAGGGAACCACATATTTAAGAATGGGACAAGAATTCTCAACTATTCAAAAAGAACTTATTTTGGAATGCAACCCAAGGTCTGGTGTGCACCAGGCAGATGCTCTACCGCCGAGCCACACTCCCAGCTTTGTAATTTTTGTTGAGACAAGGTCCAGGCTGGTTTCGAACTCTCCATCCTACAACTTAGTTTCCTAAGTATTAGAATTATTCTTTTAGATTTTTATTTTCTCTTAGCTTTCTGGTGCTGGGAACCCAGGGCCTTTCTATGCTACGTAAGTGTTCCCTATGCTGGGTAAGTACTCCCTATGCTAGGTGAGTGTTCCCCGTGCTAGGTGAGTGCTCCTTGTGATAGGTGAGTGCTCTATTGCCGAGATCCATTTCCAAATGCTCTGCTTCCCAACTCTGTATGTGTACTAGCATCCGGGTGCTTTAATATTTGACCCTTTTCCAGGCAGTGATACAACCTTTAATACCAGCACTCAGGAGGCAGAGGCAGGTGGATCTCTGTGAGTTAGAAGCCAGCTTGGTCTATAGAGTGAGTTCCAAGAGAGCCTAGGCTACACAAACACTGTCTCAAACAAAACAAAACAAAATTGACCCTTAGACTTGCTCATTTAGGTTGGGTCGTAGGGATTTTCATATCACGGACTCTTCTAGAAACATAGAAGCAGGTGTGCTGTATCATCAGATCATGCTGCCGTGAATTTGGGTGTCCCGGATTGGTCCCAGGTCATGTGACTCGTGTCCTGAAAACGTATTTCCACCCTCCCAGTCTCCATCTGTCTAAATCATGCTCGCCCTTCTCCAAACAGTTCTGTCCAGTGGGTCCTCGCTGGGAATGTTCTTTGTGTTCTCTGATGCCTGCGGGAGAAACACAGAGCCTCACATCCACACCTGGCACTACTGTCCTCACAAGCTGCCTCCGTCTCCTGCAGAAGTCCCAGGCTCCTTGGCCCCGGGCTTCCCTCATCTCTCTTCCTCCTTCAGGAGTGCCCTTCCTTCTGGCAGACCTGCCTGGATTCTGTGAGGTCCGTCTAAGTTGTCAGGTCAGGCAGCCCTATCTTGCTCAAAAGCCCGACACTCCCGTCTAAGCCATGTCACCCGCAGAAACATTACCCACTCTAGAACAAAAAGGACATTTTGTTTTTGCAGTGTCGGGGATGGAGCCTCAAGTCTGGTGTAGGCTGGGCAAGAGTTCTACTATGGAGCCATGCCCAGCCTTTCACTGGGGGATTCTAGGCAAGTTGTCTGCTGAGCAAAGGGCTTCAGTGCCAAGATGGTCCCGCATCCTCCTTCATCCAAGTCCTACATGGGCCAGGGGGTGACAACGATTACGGAGCCGCTGAGTGAAGGAGGACACCAAGCAGAGCTTTGGGGACTGAATGGAGATAGGAATGAGCCCACTAGCTCCCCACTACTCCAAGGAAGCAGGCGGAGAAAGGAAGAATTCCCAGTGCAGTGGGGAGCATGTCTGTAATCCTAGCACTTGGGGGCAGAGGGAGGGGGATCAGGAATTTAGGGTCAATCTTGGCTATGTATCAAATTCAAAGACAGCCTAGGATACGTGAGACCTTGCCTTCAAAACAACAGACCAAAATCAAAGCCAGAAAAATAAAAATAAACAAACAAACAAAACCACGCGGGGCTGGAAAATGGCTCAGTGGGTAAAGGCACTTGCAGCTAACCCTGCCAACCTGAGTGGGATCCTCAAAATCTACCTCCTGTGAGTTTTTGCCCTCTGAGCTACACAAGGCACATGTGCCCGAGCATAGTATGTGAAAATAAAAATCTAGAAGAATCCAAATTACAGACAAAAAATAAAAACAAAGCAAAAACAGACAACAGGACCGGAGGGGCTGGCTCAGTCAGCAAAGAGTTCACCAGCCAAGCTGAGGATCTGAGTTCTAACCTATCTATCTATCTATCTATCTATCTATCTATCTATCTATCTATCTATCTATCTATCTATCTATCTATGTTGTTGTTTTCTAAGAAAGTGTGCTTATCATCTATGTGCTAAGAGGCAGACATGAGCAGATCCCTGGGGCTTCCTAACCAGGCAGCCTTTCCTACTCGGTGAGCTTCAGGCCAGTGAGAGACCCTGTCTATAAATAAGTAAATAGGCAGATAAATAAATAAGACACCAGCTGACAATTCCTCTGCCAGTCATATGTGCATGCGCACATGCACACACACACACACACACACACACACACACCACTTGCAAACAACGAAGAGGTGTTCTTCGGAGGATACTGAGTGGGTGTTTGGGACCAGATGATGGGAGAGGGGTGAGATTGGCCATCAGCAGAACTATTTGAGTGTCCCAGCATCCATCTCTTCCAGAATACTTCCGGGACCTTTCTGGGGTGACTGCTCTAGCAGCCCTGAAGGCCACACTGCTAACCAGGGGTCTTTGTCAGGTGCTAAGGGTTGTATTATCAACCGGGGATAAACTGAAGACTCTAGCCTTGGCTTTCTCCCCACCACTTAGGTATTCCTTTTTCTCTCGGAGATTCTAGTCTGGGCACGTGCATACCCATCCCTGTCAAGTCTCCTGGGGACTAGAACCTGCCTCTCTTCAGTTGTGCGGTCGCTTCCTGCTCTAGTGAACACTAGCTTCTCCTTCATTGAACAGTAGCTCCTTCCTGGCCTTGGTGTTGGTATATTTCTCCTTTCCTCCCTCCATCCTCCTCCTCTTCTTTCTTCTCTCTCTCTCATCCCTCTCTCTCTCCCTCCCTCTCTCTCTTTCTCATCTCTCTCTCTCATCCCTCTCTCTCATCCCTCTCTCTCATCCCTCTCTCTCTCACTTCTCCCTTCTTCCCTCTCTCTTTCTCATCTCTTTCCCCCTTCTCTCCTTTCTTTCTTTCATTTCTCTCCTCCCTCTTTCATCTCTCTCTCTCTCTCTCTTCCCCTGTCTCTCTTCCTCCCCCTCCCCATCTCTTTCCCCAGATTTTTGAGAAAGTCCTCCTGTGTACCCAGTCTGGTTTGATACTCTGCATCCTCCTTCCTCCACTGCTGAGATGGCAGGCGTGTCCCACTGGCCCTGGCTCACCAAAGACTTTCCACCCCGCCATGCCATTACCCTTGCTATTCTGAGTGTCACTCCTCTGGCACCTTCTTTATCAGTCTCCAGGGCCCAAAGAGGCATCACCTCTCCCAGGGGCCTCCTTCCGCAGCTCACATCGCTGTGTCTAGAGCGTCTGTCTCGCCGAACCTCAGAGGCCCGTAACTGTCAGTTCCCTCAACCGCTCTAGGGAATCTTCAAGGTCAAGGTTGGGGTGAGATTGATCTCTGTGTCCTTGGGACTCACAGGTACCCAGGAACAAAGAGACACTCGCCAAGTATGGACTGTGTCAAGCCACCCACTCGGACAGCGACTGCTGTCTTTGGTATGCACTGGATCTTATCCTTACACAGTTGCTGTCAGACTCATCATCTGTGACTTCTTGTGCACCAGGAGGAAAATACCCTCTTAACAGGGTAGGAGATGGTCCTGGGGATGGAGGCTGGCTCAGGCGAAAGCAGAGCCTAGGAGATGGCTGTCATCTGACTCTAGCTCTGAACTCTTTCCTCTGAAGTCTGCAGGATCCGTGCTCTTCCCAGGGGATGTGAGGCCTATTCCCCAGCAGCAGTTTTGGACACTTGCTTTTGTAGTGTCTGGCATAGGGCGCTGACAAACTGGAGCAACCTCACCTTCTGGCTCATCTGTCCCAGGCCCCAAAGTCATTCATTTCAAGGAGAAAACAAACAAACAAAACACAGCCGCCCAGACCCTGAGGCTGGACCTGCCGGAGACAGGAGGGTCACCTGTGAGGCGAGGCTTTCTGCTCTCCTTGGCTTGCTGGAAAGCAGCCTCGCCCACATCCACTCTTTTTATGGACTCACAGGGGCTCAGGTTCCAGAATGAGGTGAATAGTATGCTTTTGAACAACCCCTAAAGGCACCTAAGGATGCTCAGGCTGGAGAAAAAAAAAAAGGACGCAGACTTTTCCCAGCAGCACATTGCTAGTGACTCAGTCTCATGCAGCTGTGAGCACGTAGGAAGAGCCTGTGAGGAGGCACCATGGCCTTAGTGCTTATCCTGGGGTGGTAAGAATCTCTCTCTCTCTCTCTCTCTCTCTCTCTCTCTCTCTCTCTCTCTCTCTCTCTCT
>NC_022010.1:21774717-21776584 GCF_000317375.1 Microtus ochrogaster
TGTGTGTGTGTGTGTGTGTGTGTGTGTGTGTGTGTGTGTGTGTGTGTAATGAGTGGAACCCAGGACTTTGTGCATGCTATCAGATGCTCTACCAATGAGCCACACCCCAGCCCCTCACTGGGGGATTCTAAGCATGTGCTTTACCATTATCCAACCTTGTAAAATTTGCCAGCTGGTGGTAGTTCATGCCTTTTTTTGTTTTGTTTTTGTTTTTCAAGACCGGGTTTCTCTGTGCAACAGTCCTAGCTGTCCTAGAACTCTTGTAGACCTTGTAGACCAGACTGGTTTCAAACTCACAGGGATCTGCCTGCCTCTGCCTCCCGAGTGCTGGGATTAAAGGTGTGCACCACCACCACCTGGGGTAGTCTATGCTTCCAATCCCAGGATTTGGGGCAGAGTCAGGCGGATCTCTGAATTTGAGGATATCCTGGTCTACAGAGCAAGTTCCAGGACAGTCAGGACTACACAGAGAAACCTCATCTGTAAAAGAAGAAGAGGAGGAGGTGGGGGAGAGGAAGAGGAAGAAGGAGAAGAAAAGAAGAGGAGGAGGAGGAGGAGGCATGTTAGGTAGTACTCTTACTGAGCTACACTTCTTGGAATTGCAATTGCCAGTGTGCACCTTGGCCTGCTTGAAAATGGACCATTTGTAAAATCAAAGGATTCAACACATGCTAGGTGTGGTGGTATATACCTGTAATCCTAGCACTTGGGACTTGGAAGGCCGGAGGATTGCCACAAGTTTAAGTTCAGCCTAGGCTAGCCCATGACCCTGCTAAAGAAAGAATTCAACCCAATTTATTTTTGCGTGCCTGTATCTCTCCCGGATAATTCTGGGAATGGTGGCAGAAAAGGAAGCCCCCTCCCCGCAAAATGACAAAGCTGTCTGCACTCCAGGATCAGGGAGCTTGGCTCGACCTTCTCATGGCTTTCAGAGGCCCCAGCAAGATACCGAGAGACCCAGGCTCTGCCTGCTGGCTTTGGCTGGCACAGCAGCCTCTGCAGTGGGCAGGAGTCCAGGGCGAGGGCGGCAGAGGCTGAAACTAGGCTGCCTGCTGAGGAAGCATCACCGCAGGCTGGCAGCTTTTAATGTGGTGGAACCCCTAGGGGCTCGGTGGGCTGCTCTGGAGCCAAGGTCTGCATAGCCATTGAAGGGCCTCAGCCCAGATCTTGATCGCCTGCTCGGATATCCCCAAGAGTCCCATTTTGGATGACACAGGGCTAAGAGGACCAGGATGCAGGTGGAACTGTCGTCCTCTTGTGCCCATGACCCAGAAGAGAGTGAAGGAGCCAGAAAGCATGGTGTAGCCCATGATGAACAAGGCTGGTCCAGACTGCAGGTGCAAGAGCTGGTTAAGAATTTCTTCCTATCAAGGGCCTCTATACCTCTCACCCTGTCTCTAACCTCCTCACGTCCCTTCCTCCTCGTGTGTGTGTGTGTGTGTGTGTGTGTGTGTGTGAATGTGTGTGCATGCATGCGTGTGCATTCACATGTGTACATGTGCATTTGTGTGTGTGCATTCACATGTGTGCATTTGTGTGTGTGTGTGCGTGTGTGTGTGTGTGTATGATAGTGCGTGTGTGACAGTCAGAGTACAGCTTGTGGGACTTGGTTTTCTCATTCCACCTTGTGAGTCCCTGGGATCAAACTAGGTGATGAAGCACAAGCCTTGACCCACTAAACTATCTAGCCAGTCCTCTTCACCTTGTGCTTTGAGGCAGGGTCTCTACTTTTTACTTGGGGCTTGCAAGTTGGTCTAGGCTGGGTAAGGAGTTCCAGAGATCTCTGCCTGTCTCTGCCTCCCTGGTGCTGGGATTACAAGTGGGCACCATCAGCTTGGCATGCATATATATATATATATATATATAT
>NC_022010.1:21776684-21794039 GCF_000317375.1 Microtus ochrogaster
GTGCGTGTGTATGTGTGTGTGTGTGTGTGTGTGTGGGTTCTGGGGATTGAACACAGGTCACCATGTTTGCACCACAAGCTTTTCTACCACTGAGTCATGTCCTGAGCCCTGACCTCCTCTTCCTCTCCATGTTACAGCCAAACAGGGCCACCTCCAGGAGTTCCTCCTCCTTGCCAAGCTTTCTGCCCCTTGGCAGGTCCCTATCACTGATCTCCTCTTCCTTTACTAATCCTCCCTCCCTCAGCTTCCTGGCCCTTCTCTTGGTCAGTGTCAGAATCAAGCAGGTCTCTCTTTCCTCCTGGCCTTCTTGCATTAGGCACCCTAACAAGGCACTCCTGTCAGGCCCAGCCCTCCCTGGTGTAATTCAGCAAAATGCCTTGCTCTCCCTGATTCCCCAAATCGCTCTCAGCCAACAGTTCCCGTTGCTTCTGCCCCATGTGCAGAGTGCTGGGAGCCTCCTGGCTTCAGGAACAATCCTGGTAGATATACGAAGGGCATTTTTGGTGTTCTACTGGTCACTCCAAATTCAGACTAGAGAGGAGTCTAATCTTGGCTCAGCGTGGTATCTGGGACCCTCAGAGCAGCCAAGAGGCCTCTCCAGGTTACGCATCCCCCTTTGGAAGTTGATTCTGTTGTCAGGAAGTTGCTTGGCTGCAGCAACTGATAGATTAAACCTTGAAACACTGGGAGGTAAGTTCTGCTGATAGAACCACAGGCTTCCTGACATGAGTGTGCATAAATACACGTGTTTATATGCATGTGAAGGCCACAGGTGATGTCAAGTGTCTCTCTCAAGTGCTCTCCATCTTTTTTTTTTTTTTGGAACAGGGCCTCAGTGACCTGGCGATTGCTGGTTAGCTAAATTGGCTGGCCAGTGAGCTCCAGGGATATGCTTGTTTCCATCTTCCTAGTGGTTGGATTGTGGATATATACCACAGCACCCCAGCTTTTTCTGTGGGTGCTGGGGATCTAAACTCAGGTTCTCATGTTTGGATAACAAACACTACTGACTGAGCCTTTCCTCAACCCCCAGATTGTGTGTGTGTGTGCATTTGTCTGTGTGTGTTAGAAGGGATTGAACACTGGTTCACTTACTAAGCAAATCATCGACCATTGAGCTGTATCCTTTGACTTTGACACAGGGTCTTGCTAAGTTGTCCCAGATGGTCTTGAATTCATTATGTTGCCCAGACTCACCTTGACCTCAAAAAAATCCTCCTACCCCAGCCTTCCAAACAACTGGAATCGCAGACCTTCACTACCAGGCTTGGCTTGATAATACAGATTTATAGAGTAGAGAGATCTTAAAAATCCTGATGCTAGGGGCTAGAGTGATGGCTCAGTGGCTAAGAGCACTGGCTGCTGTTCCAGAGAACCGGGTTCAATTCCCAGCACACACACAGCAGTTTACAACTGTCTGTAACTCTAATTCCAGGGGATCTGACATCCTCACACATACATACATGTGGGCAAAACACCAATGACTATAAAAAACAAATAAATAAACTAAAATAATCCTGATGCTGATGAGAACTTTGGGTGATCATCTCATAAGAATCTATCACTTTCTACACAGGGACACTGGGAGCCAGAGTTTCAAAGGGACTTGTTGAAGATCATACAAGAAGTCAGGACTGGAGCTGTGCTCAGAAACGCCCTTAGATTCCCATCCCCAGCCCTGCAGTTTTCTTACCCCTGACTTGTGCTAGTCTGCAGTACTCTAAGAGATGGTTACCCAGGGGAGCATGGAGAACCAAGGACAATGTTGTGTTCTGGAAGTCACTCTGGGCCCTGGGGACAGAGGCCTTAGATGGCACTAAGACCTTGATAAAAACCGTATCATACTTCTGGGTCTTGTTTGGATCCTCTGCAAAGGGAAGACAGTAGACCAGATGAGTGTGTGTGTGTGAAAGCTCATAGCCACATGATAGCTCAAAGCGTAGGTTAAGGAAGAGACACAGGTCGGGGGATTTAGTTCAGTACAAACTACTTGCATAGCATGTGCAAGGCCTATCCACCCCTAGAACTGCAAGAAAACATAAAAAAAAAAAAAGCGAACCAGTAATCTCCTTTCTCATCAGCGCCCTAACCTACTTCTAAGATGGGAAAGCCACGGTGCTGGCCCCGGAGTGAATTATTTGTGGGCAGAGGAGATGTGCATAGAGAGGGAGGTTGACCCCAGCAGGACTGCCAGCTGCTCTGACTGGAGGCTGTGTGAGGAGGGGAGAGTTAACCTCTCAGAAGGGAATGGGCAGCCGCTGGCTTGCTGAGGTCAGCAAGAGCTTGTCCGATGGAGGAGGTAGGGTGGAGGTATACTAGTGACCAGATGGGACTCCTCCTCCTTAGGGGGGCACCATGATGGAGGGCAGGTTGCAATAGGGGTGCACAGATGCCAGTTCAAATATACTCTACCACCAAACGTCCCAGTGACCTTGGGGCAGCCACCACCCTACCTCACTGTGTGCGCCTCGAGTTCCACACCTGTGAGATGACGTCACAAGTCAAGAGACTGACGCTTATCTGGACCATGAGAGCCAGAAGTTGGGACAGGTCCTCAGCAATACTTCTGCCCCAGGGAAGATAGCTTCAGCGACTTTGTGACCTTGAAAAAGTCAGCCAAACCTCGTTTCTTAGCTCCGAAAAAGGGACCAATGAGATCTTTCTTGGGAAGCATTGGTGAGGATTAGCGGGGTCCGCTACAGCCTTATGCCAAGCATAGACTCTGGTGGATACCCTCAATTAATATGGTTCCCAAAGGAGATGTCTTTGGGGAATCAAAAGATATACTTCAGACACCTCTGTGTATCTCTGTAGAGAGTGTTTACTTTTGTAATCGATTTGCTAACACTTCTCTAACATCTTTAGTGTCATCTAACATCTTAGGCATCTTACAGTTTACTTTTTTGTTGTTGTTGTTGTTTTTTGAGACAGGGTTTCTTTGTAAAGCCCTTGGCTGTCCTGGAACTCACTCCACAGACCAGGCTGGCCTCGTACTCAGAGCTCCGCCTGCCTCTGCCTCCTGTGTTGTGGGATTAAAGGTGTGCGCCAGCACCTCCTCGCTACTTTACACTTGTTTATTTGTGGAGGGAAAGACATGAGTGACAGTGCCCATGTGGCCGTCAGAGGACAACTTGTGGGATTTAGTTCTCTCCTTCCATAACGTGGGACTCAGGGGTCAAACCTAGATTGACAGGCTCGATGGCAAGGGCTCTCACTTACCCACCGAGCCATCTCAACTGACCTTACCGTTTAAACAGCTTCCCATCCATTATATAGATTATCCCAGGAGTTTAACCACAAAAGATTCTGCCCACTCTCTCAGTAAGTGCCCCGAGAGTCACCCTCACCGACAAAAGAGATTAGCACTCCGCCTGTTTATACATTAGGAGGCACACGCAGCAAGGCTAAGGGGTTTACCTGAAGTCACATAACCTACATTTAATCCCATGCCCTTTTGAATTCAGAGTCCTTGACTCTCAATCCACCCACCACTCACCTCTGAAAACCCAATCTTTGCTCATCTTTCCAGAACGCCTCCTCCACCCGACCCAGGAGAGTGGGATAGGGTATAAAGTCAAGGAACCCCAGAACTAGGGTTCTGTGGGAGCGATTTCCTAGTCAACATAGTTCTATTTCTGGTTTTTGGGAGGGGAGGAGGTCTGGTACCAGTCCAGGTCGTGACCTTAAGATGATCCTCTGGGTAGAAGAACTCTTGCTGCCCCTCAAAGTAACTAACTGCCTTTTGCTTTTGATACAAGATAAAAGACTAGTCCAGGTGTGGCCATGCTCAGAGCAGTTGTCGGTGGAAATGAGAAGTTATGGCTGGGGTAGGACACAGACAATGGAGTGCCACATCTGACCTGAGCGGCCTTTCTCCAGATCTTCCTGGTCTGCCCTTATGGGGACAGGCTGTCAGGAACAAGAACTGCAGGAGGTATCACCCTGTCCAGGCACAAGCCCTTGGAAGGAAGTGAGAGACGCAAGCCAGAGGCTGCGTAGTTCCTCACAGTCCTTTCCCAGAAACCTGCCATAAGGCGAGACCTGCCCAGGGCCTTAACAGTTCTTGCAGAATGTCCTTCTAAACTCCCTGTGGCTATTTTCACATCTGCAGCCTCCATCCGCTCCCCGGCGTGAGAATAAATGCCAGTCTGTGAGAGACCCAATTCTCACTGCCAGCTCCTGCCTCCCCCGGGCATTTGGGTAGCTGGGAAAAAGGCCAGATTGTCCCTTATACAGGCACCCCCCTGCTGGACAGAGGCTCAGCATCCAGATTTGGGTGGGGGTAGCCAGCTCTCCCCACCTCTGCAAGTGATGGGTGTCTATAGTGTCCCTGCATCTGGGTCTCCTATCCCTGGGGAGCAGGTGAGTCTCCTAAGTTGGGGGGAAGGGCAACTGAATGAAGGCCTTCTTAGCATGTTCATGGACTGGACCGTGGTCAGTTTATGTCCAGGAGAGTCTTCCCCTTGACCCTTGAATTCACACTTTCTCCATCACCTAGGTGAAAAGAACAGCATTCTCTATCTCTAATTCTACCTTGCCTGACCCCTCGGACAGATAACTCCAGTAATCACCCCTCAACACTGATCCTGTCTGCACATCTGGGTCCCCCAGCAGGGGAGGCCTGAGCTCCAACCCAGCCCAGCCCCTCTGGGAAACACCCCCGCCCCATCGGAGGCTCTTACCTCCCCGCTGACCTCTACAGTCTTCTGGGTGCTGGAGCCGGGTTTCCAGGTCCCGTTTGTTCCCGGTCTTTTGCTTGGCAAGGCAGCTCTGAGGCCTCCTCACGGTCCCGCTCCCCCGTCTTCCCTCGGGCGCCGCTGCCGATTGCTGAAATGCTGGACAGCGCACCACCATCGAGGCGGCCTCCTGAGCTGCTTGGTGGCTAGAGCGTCCCGGAGTTCGCGGTTCACAGCGCCCTCTCCAGGCCTGGAGTACCTCATGCTGCGGATGCGGGACCCAGCAGGAGGCGGGGAAGTCTATTCCGAGCGCTTCCGAAAGCAAAAGCAGTTATTCATTTGAAACTGGACACGGTCCTCCCTATCTAGAATCCTTACCAGCGCTTTTCCTGAAGGCCGGGTGCAGCCAGACAGCTAGGGGACACTTCCAAAGACGTCCTTTGTCATTATGTCCTGGCGGCTGGGGCAGGCAGGCTGTGTAGGGGTGTAAAAATAAAACCCACTGGGGAGAGAATTTTTTTTTATCCTGTCCACCCCCTCTCCTCTCTCCCTTTCTTCTGTTTCAGTAGTGTCTCATGTACTCCTGGCTGGAGTACTCATATTCACTACGTAACTGAGAGTGACCTTGAATTTCTGATCCTCGCCCAGTCAGTACTGGGATTATAGACACTCACCAAGTACCATACCTGATATACACAGTGCTCGGGATACAATTCAGGGCTTCGTGGATGATAGGCAAGCACTCTACCAACCAAGCTCCATCCTCAGCTGAGGTTCTGGGAGATAGACTATTGCTGTGTGTCCCAGGCTGGCCTCAAACTCACAGCAATCGTCATACCTGTGCCTCGGACCGCTGAGGGCTGGGATTACAGGTGTGGGCCCCCAGGCCTGGCAAAAGGAGCTTGAGAGTGGGATGACTGGGCCTTTGGTTCCTCTAGGCTGGAAGTCATGGGATCCTGAGTTCAAGCCACTATTCAGTGGCTTTGTGTGTAGCCTTCAGCGGCCTGTCTGCTCCAACAACTGTCCTGTTTTCGCCTGCTCACTGGGCATGCTGAGCACGAGAAAGCCAGCAACAGCCAGGGAGGGATCCCAGAGATTGTTCCCTAGTGTAATACGGTTATCAGGTTGATGACGATTCCTGCATCAGCCACACTAGGGGTTCCTCACAGCTATCTCCGAAGGCAGCATTAGACATGCCGGAACCGTCTAGAAGGGACAGGACTTGAGGGAGGAAAATCAGAATGTGAAATTTAAGATGGAGAGATGGATCAGCAGTAAAGAGCACTTGTTGCTCCTGCAGTGGACATGGGTTCTGTTCCTGTAACCACATGGCGGATCACAACTGTCTGGAAGCCCAGTTTCAGAGTGGACCCAGGTTCTGTTCCCATAACCACACAGCGGATCACAACTGTCTGGAGGCCCAGTTTCAGAGGATCAATTACCTTCTTATTTGTGTCTTTCTTTCTTTTCCTTTTCTTCCTTTCTCTTTTTTTTAATTTTTTAAAATGAGGTCTCACTGTGTAGCCCTGACTGGCCTGGTACTTGCTGTGTAGACTGGGCTCAAACCTACAGCGACCTACCCATCTCTGCCTCTGAGTGCTGGGATCAAAGCCGTACTTTTAATGCCAAACCTGACTCCCATCACCTCCATAGGCACTAGGCACACAGGTATACACATGACACACATACATGCAGCATCATACACACGAGAGAGAGAGAGAGAGAGAGAGAGAGAGAGAGAGAGAGAGAGAGGTGGATCTCCATGTGTTCTTGTGAGCTTGCTTGTGTGTCTGGCATGCACGTCTGTAAGTATATTCGGCCATCTGTGGCTGCCTGTCTTACTGGAGCCTGTCTGTGTGAGCCCTCCTTCCCACCCCTCCTCCTTCCCACAGGTTTCTGTGTCTTTGGGGTGTGTGTGTGTGTGTGTGTGTGTGTGTGTGTGTGTGTGTGTGAAGATCCTTACAGAACAAAGGTCGGGAGTGGGTAAAAGGGCAGGCTACAGCTGCTACCGCCAGCTCTGCCACCCCAGAGTCCCAAGGGTGACTCCTCAGCCAGTCTTCCACCTTCCTGTTGAATTAATATTTCATCAGCTGGGGCTTTGGGCTGGCCAAGCACCAGTCCGACTGCTCTCTCCTTCCAGGGAGAGTCTGCCCTTCTGTCTGTCTGGGCTTTCTAAGGCAGAGCAAGTGGGCAGCGGGCAAGTCTACGGCTAGGAGAGGACCCTCAGAGGGCCTGCAGCCTCTCACTTGAGGAGCCACAGCTGAGGGTGTGGAGCGGACTGGAGGAAGGCCAGGGGAGGTGCAGGGATGCAGTGCCCTCCCGTCTCAGTGCAAAGATCATCCCTTAAACGAAGTTGGCTTAGTGAAAGCTTGCCGCTGAATCTTGGCCCTGACCAGCCCTGGTTTCTAGTCTTTTTTTGGAACTTGAGACTGGGAACCATGCCCTGGCTGAGCATCCATTCTCCCTTCCTTCCTTTGTCTAATCTCTGCAGCTCCTGCTGCCTTGACTTTGGGGGGCAGGGCGCTGCTTCAGGGGAATAGCAAAATTGGACGTGCACTCAGTCTTCCTAGCTCCCTCAGAGCCCTTAGCCTACCAAGAATAGGAGAAGTGCCCTGAAGCCCTGGTGACCTTATAGTCTCAGACACCCCCCTTCCCTGGCAGGCTCTTTGTGTGGTGGTTTGGATCTGAAATGCCTCTCTCCAACAGCCTCTAACTTAGAAAGCCTGTTCCCCAGCTGATGGTAGTGTTCTAGACGCTGTGGAACTTAGGGGCTTGGAAAGAAAGCTCAGCAGGCAAAGCCCCTTCAATCCTAGAGACTCACATAGAAGAAAACTGACCCCAAATAGTTGTGCTCTGGCCAGGCTGTGGTGGCACATGCCTTTAATTCCAGCACTCAGGAGGCAGAGGTAGTGGATCTCTGTGAGTTCAAGGCCAGCCTGGTCTGCGAAGCCAGTTCCAGGACAGCCAGAGTTGATACACAGAGAGGGGGAAAAAAGGTGTTCTCTGACCACCTCTCTCTCTCTCTCTCTCTCTCTCTCTCTCTCTCTCTCTCTCTCTCACACACACACACACACACACACACACACACACACACACACACTGTGTATATACTAAGGTGGAGAGAGATAAGCCGATATTCATCTCTGGCTTCCACACGCATATTCTGGTACATGCACGTATCCACCCCATCCCCAACACACACACACACACACACACACACACACACACACACACACACACACACACACAAAATAAAAGATAAAACAGAAAAGAGCAGGATGGGCGGGAGAGATGGCTCAGTTGTTAGAAGCATTTGCTTGTCTCCCAGAGGACCTGAGTTTGATTTCCAGCACACAAGCCAGGCAGCCCACAACTGCCTGTAACATCAGCTCCCGGGGATCTGGCGCCCTCCTCTGGCCTTCTTGAGCACTGCAATCATATGTACACATACACACAGAGAGAAACACATGTAACTATACATAACTAACAGTAAAGCTTTTGAAAAGAGAAAGTAGAGCAAGCTGAAAATGAGAGAGCATGCGGGGCATAGAGGAGCAGCTGCAGGGTGGCCAACTGCTTCGTCCACTGCTGTGGCCTGGGGCCACTTCTTCCTCCTGGACAAGTCTTATAAACATCACTTACACCCTGCACTCCCTCTACCCCACATCCCACATCCCACACCTCCCGTGTCCACATACAGCTGCCTTGCATGGGGGTGCCCCCACCAGGGAATAGACAGTGACCTCTCCCTTAAGGTCTGGAGTGCACACCTGGATCTGTGTTCCCTTGGGGACAGGGCAGGCAGGGGAGGGGTGGTGGGGCTAGCAGCTGGGGCTGCCAGGGAGTATGTGACCCAGTTTCATCTCCAGCATCTGTCTGCTGGCAGAACCGATTTCAGTCACCTGAGCTCACTGCACACTCCCGCATACACGTGACAGACTCACAAGCATCGCACGCGTGTTCTCCTACATACCACGTATGTGGATCTCACACACACGCCCCACCCAGGCCTCCCTCCGGGATACACTCTTCCGGCATCCCAATCCCCCTTTCCTGTATCGCGTCCATGAATATATTTAGACCCTCTCTCCATGCCCCAAATTCAAGTCTCAGCCACACCTCACACCCTTGCAGCCCCCTACATGCAACAGCAGCCACACACATGCACAGCACCCATGCCCACAGCAGGCTGCTGATGCACCTTGCCACCGAGTGAGGTGACTCCTAAAGACAGTTTCTATTTGTTGTTTGCTTTTATTACACCTCTCTGTCTATCTGTCTGTCTGTCTGTCTATCTATCTATTGCGTGTGTATGTGTAGAGACTGTGGGGTGGAGTTCTCTCCATCTTGTGGGCCTCAGGATCAAACTCAAGCCATCGGACTCAGTGGCAAGCATCTCCCCTCTCCTCCCCACTACGCCAGCTTGCCAGCCCAGCTCCTCCTATGAAGTTCCTACTGAACGTTGTATACTCTGTTCACCCTCGCAGCAATGCACCTACCTCCACGTCACTGGTGCAGAGTTGAGGCTCAGAGAGGGAAATCAAGATTATTAAAGCTCCACAGCAATACAGAGTGTGGCTGCTCACACCTGCAAGACCCACACTCGGGAGACTGAGGCTGGAAGGTTGTCGTGAATCCAAGACCAGCCTGGGCTGTATTATCTCTCTCTTTGTCGCTGTCTCTCTCTGTCTCTGTCTCTCTGCTTTTGTGTGTCTCTTTCTCTGTGTGTGTGTACATGTGAGTGCAGTTGTCTGAGAAAACCTTTGGATCCTCTGGAGCTGGAGTCACAGGCAGTTGTGAACTGTCCGATTGTGGGTGCCAGGAACCAAACTCTGGCCTCTGGGAGAGTGCTCTGTGAGGCCAGGTCTCTCGCTGAACTTGGAGCTCACGCATATGGCTAGACTGAATGGCCCTGGGACCCTGAGAATCATTTTGTCTCCACTTCCCCCGTACTAGGTTTAGGCGAGCGGCACCATGCTTTCTGTGTGCTCTGGGGCTCTGAACCCAGGTCACCACTCTTGTGCAGCAAGTGCTTTTCCAGCTGAGCCCTCTCCTCAGCTCCCACCCACTTCGATGATGATAATCTACACAGGTCTGTCGCAGGGTGAGTGACACTCCTCAGAGGTCTCCCTCAACACTGTGGGACAGCGGTCAAAAAAGCCAGGCAAGGACTTTGTAGAGCGCCATTTCTGGAGTTTATTCAAACGGGCAGCAGTCGTGGTGTGGGGACACGGTGATCTTCCTGCCTCCACTTCTCCGGTGCAGGAATTATGTCTGCCTGCTACACCTGATTTTACACTCTGCTCTGGGGGTAACCAGCTTCACGAATGCTAGGCCGGCCCTATCAACCAGGCCCACCTTTTTTCTTTGTAAGTTAATGATCTCGGGTGTTTTGTTACAGTACTAGAGTTCTGCCCCAACACCTTTGTACACAGCACACACATACACACAGGCACTACATCCACACTTCACACCATGCGCTCACATAAATCACACCAGTGTCATACACACACAGATATATATCACACGCCTAGACACACAAGTATCACCCATCACACTCAGAGACTCTCCCCAAGCCTGTGAAAAGAACATTGCCAATCCCCCCTGCCTGGCCCCAGCCAGGCAGCCTCCCTCTGGCTGGAGCTGGAGCAGAGTTAACCTAATTACCAGGTCTGCCTGGTGCACAGCTCAACTCCAGCCTGGCTGGGAGCATATTAAAGCCAGCAGGAGCTGCGGAGGGAAAGCCAGAGGAGAGGGCTATTTTTAGGTCGCAGGTGGGTTTGTTGCAGGGCTGGTGATTGAGAGGGGAGGGGGCTAAACTGTGTGATGGCGGCTGAGGTCAGGGCGCAGGCTAATCTGAAGGAGATCTGTTGGAACTAAATGGGAGCCAGGCCAGCGATGGGCTCCCCAGGGAAGTGGGGAGGGACCAGGAGTTGGTCTGGTTCTGAGACAGAGCTGTGCCTGCTGCGGCTGGGGACCAGGACAAACCACCCACAATAGTCTCTAGGGCAGGGAAGGGTGGAAATGACTGCTAGACGGGTGGAAGACCTGAGCGTGATTGATAGCCCGCAGCCTAGTATCGACAGACCCAGGCAGACACATACAGATACCTATACACACACAACACACATGTGCACACAAGATAAACACACATGTAAGCATACACACAAAGGGGGGTAGAGATGCAATATCAGGTCCCCAAGAACTGCTAGTCAGGAGTGTAATCTCCTGGGGTGCACCACTCTGGGAGTGACTGGTTCCTCCATCCAGGCCCTGGTCTGGGGCTAGCCCCTTTTGGTCCATAAGAAGGGCCACTAAGACCCCAGGTCTCAGGAAAACTTTACACACACACACACACACACACACACACACACACACACACTCACCACTTGTTAAAAAAAGAAAGTTGGGCTTGGCAGTGCTGGTGCACGCCTTTAATCCCAGAATTTGGGAGGCAGAGGCAGGTGGATCTCTGTGAGTTCAAGGCCAGCCTGGTCTATGAAGGGAGTTCCAAGACAGCCAGCACTACACAGTGAGACCCTGTCTTGAAACCCCTCCCTCTCAAAAGAGAAAGCTGAGGGTAGCTCAGTGATTGAGTGCTTGCCCAGCATGTGTGAAGTCCTGGGTTCAATCCTCACACTGAAACAAGCGAAAACACAAATAAATAATGATACAACGATTCCAGAGCCACTGTGTCTAAAACCACGCACTAGCAAGGTTGAGTCTTTCTGGAAGCTTCTAACCTTATTTTTGCTTTGATTTATTCCTGTGTAAAGGTGTGTGGTATGCATGGATGTGCGTGTGTTTGCACATGTGTGTGTGTGTATAGGTATGTGTGCATGTGTGTGTCTGAGGCTGGTGCTGGGAGTCTTCCTCAATCATGTTCCACCTTATTCAGCGAGTCAAGTTCTCCCTACCGAACTCTGCCATGGCTCAGCTAGCTAAGCTGCTTGCTCCGCTGATTCTGCACCTTGAGTGCTGGAACTAGAGGAAGGCCACCATGCCTGCCTGACATTGGCATGGCTACTGGGACTGGAACTCGGGTCCTCATATCTGCCTGGAAATGCTTGATCCATTGCCTCATCTCAGCTTGCTTACAGCCTTCTCCAGCAGAGGGTGGCCTGCATTCCTCGGCTTGTAGCCCCGCTTTCCATCTTCAGCGATTGCAGTGTAAGATTTTCTTTTGTTTGTTTATTTATTTATTTATTTATTTATTTATTTATTTATTTATTTAGTATACAACATTCTGCCTCCATGTATGCCCACACACCAGAGGAGGGCGCCAGATCTCATTTCAGATGGTTGTGAACCACCATGTGGTTGCTGGGAATTGAACTCAGGACCTCTGGAAGAGCAGACAGTGCTCTTAACCACTGAGCCATCTCTCCAGCCCCAGTGTAAGATTTTCACATTTCTCCATGACCTGTATCACTTCTTCCCGGGTGGACATCCTCACTTGGCTCCCCCTAAAGACCCTTGTGATTCCACTCAGTCCAGGTTCAGTTCCCAAGCACCCGCCTCCAGATGGCTCACAACCTCTTGAATGCTAGTTCCTGCAACTCTCCTGAACGCCGAGGGCCCCAGGCACACACAGGGTGCACACACATACAAGCAAGTGTGCACACATACACATAAAATAATAAAAATCAATAAACCGTGTTTTTAAGAAAAAGATAGTTTATTCTGAAGCCAAACATGAGCCAAATGGTTCTAGTAATACAGATACAGGTAACTCCAAATTCCAGGTTCCAACTGTGGTAACAGACCAAGGGAATTTTTAGTGACAGAACAAAGAAAGTAATAAGTCAAGACACTTCTCCTGTGCATTGATGGAAACATCTGGTAGGTGGGGCACAGGAAGGAAGCGAAGCTGCACTGTGGGCGTCAGACACTATCTGACAGCATTCTTCGCCTTTGAGCTGGTGGAAACTAAGGGTCTGTATATTCTAAAGTACCTTCCTAGTGGTGAAAAGGGTGTTAGATTACATACAGATGTGTGCTGTAGAATAATATTTCATCTATGTAAAGATGTGTTACATTTGTTTGTGCTGTAAGGATGTGTGTTTAATTGTGCAAAGATGTGTTACTGTTGTTTCACCTTGCCTGCCCAAGACACCTGATTGGTCTAATAAAGAGCTGAACGGCCGATAGCTAGGCAGAAGAGGGAGAGGCGAGGCTGGCAGGGAGAGATAATAAATAGGAAGAAAAGAATCTAGGCTTGGGAGAGAAGAACGAGAGAGAAGAAGAGGATGAGTGAGAGAGGGGCACACCTGGGACCGGAAGCCAGGAAGCCAGGTGGCCACCAGCCCGCCAGTCACAAGAAGCAATGAAAGTGAGACATACAGAAAGAAAGAAAAGTAAAATGAAGTGTAGCTCATTGTGGTGACAAGTCTGTGAGTGCCCTGGTGTGGGAGATATATATTTCCTCTGGACCCCCAAACTTCAGTTTGTTTCTAGGAGATTTTAATAGCACAATGCTCAGCTGCTTTGGGACAATGGTCTTGTATTGTTTTTAATAAAACGCTGATTGGCCAGTAGCCAGGCAGGAAGTAGAGGTTGAGTGATGAGAACAGGAGCATTCTGGGAAGAGGAAAGAGCCAGTCTGCAGTCGTCATCCAGACACAGAGGAAGCAAGATGAGACTGCCTCACTGATAAAAGGTATCCAGTCACAAGGCTAACACAGACAAGAATTATGGCCTAATGTAAGTTATAAGAGTTAATAAGAAGCCTGAGCTAATTAGGTCAACCAATATATAATTATAAAAGAAACCTCTGTGTGTTTCTTTTGGGACTGAAAGGCTGAGGGACCAGGTGGGACAGAAACCTCGGTCCACACTCAGCAGTTAAGAGCACTGACTGCTCTTACAGAGGACTCAGGATAGATTCCCAGCACCCACATGGCAGCTTACAATCACCTGTTACTTCAGACCTAGGGGATCCAGTGCTCTCTTCTGCCTCTCTGGGCATTGCACACTCATGGTCTCCATACATACAACATGCAGGCAAAGCACTCATATACACATAAAATCAAAATATAATCTTTTAAAGAATTTAATAAAGCTGGACACAATGGCACACCCCAGCACTCAGGAGACTAGGGTAGAAGGATCATGGTTTTAGGGTAACCTGGGCTACATAGTGAGACCCTGCCTCAAAATATAAAACCAAGGGAGGGAGACTGGAGAGGTGGCTCAGTGGTTGAGAGCATTTATTAGTACTTTTGCAGAGGACCTGAGTTCAGTTCCCAGTGCTCACATCAGAAAGCTCACAGCCACCTGAAACTCTAGCTCCAGGGGATCTGTCGCCCCCTTCTGGACTCCAGGGAGATCTGCACACACATGCACACTCCACGCCCTGCAACATACATATAATTAAAAATGAAATCAAATCTTTTATTTTAGATGGATACCAGAAGCGTTTAGGTACCGATCAATGGACTTAGGGACCCTCATGCTGCTGCCAGGAGTTACCCCTTTAGTAAATGGGGCTTTAGGGGAGATCTACAGGCAGTGGCCTCAGACAGAGCAGCCACAGATGACTAGCAGGTTATGGTGTGACTATCTCACCAATAGGTGAGCTGTCCTGGTGTAACTATCTTCAAGAGGGCCTCCACTTTTGCCATCTGGTGCAGCCTGCCCCATGGTGACCCCATTAGACGCCATAGTCCAGAATGAAGAGGATGAGAAAGAGAATGTGTTCTAGTCAATTGGCTTTGGTTAGATGTTTGCCCTCAAGCAATGGGGGTCCCTGCTCTCGAACACTGGCAGAGAGAAAGGAGACAGTAGCCACTCTTTAAAAAAATATTTAATTATTTTTATGTGTGTGTATGCCTGCATAAGGTTATGTGCATCACAAGAGTGCAGTAGCCCCCAGAGGCCACAAGAGGGCGTCGGATCCCTTGGAACTGGAGCTCAATCAGTGGTAATCTGCCCTACATGGGTGCTGGAAATGGAACTCAGGTCCTCTGGAAGAGCAGTAAGTTGTAAGCAGTAAGATGGTGAGCCATCTCTCCACTCAACAAAAGCCTTTTACAGTGGGATATATATCTCCCTCTGCAGAAGGCTGCAGGGCAGGCCCGAGTGCCATCCCCCAATCCCATCCCCGCCCACCCAGTAGCTTTCTCCTATCCTGGGTTTGAATCTCAGCCCCCCCCCCCTCCTTTGGATGTCAGCAGTGTCCTTGTCCAGAGCATCAGAGACTAGAGAAACCCAAGGTTAGTCTGGCCTCCCCCTACAAACCTGCAATAGAGACTCGGAGCTTTGCTTTGCAATTTGTGAGGCTCTTTCTTTGACCCTCCCTTTATTGTTCGTTCTGACTCTGTCTGGTGACTGTCTCCTCCCTCCCGCCTGGATGAGCCAAAACCAGACAGCACTGCTAGCCTGATTTGGCTCTGGAATGCTAATCTCACTTCAGAGTGACCTAGCCTTGCCAGGAAGCTAGGCGCATCGGCCTCTCTTGCCCTCTTCTGGCCACAGAGGGAACTGCAGCGTCTTGACCTAGAAGCCTGGGTTAGGTACTCCCTGCTTTCCCAGGCCTCATTACACTGCTTTTCCTTTCATTTTCTAGCGCGACTGTGGCTCCTTCCCGACTCCGGCAATCTTCTGCGACTCATTTGTCCTTATCGGGGCTCCCCGCTCCTTGGTGCTGCTAAGGACTGGCTCTCGGCTTCACGTACTCGTTAAACACTCTAACTGCCTCCTTCACCTTTCTTTCCTGGTTGTACGGGAGAGTTGGTCTGGGAGGGGGCCAGCCTTGGGGTGGCAATGAGCAGCATAGAAAGGGGTGAGACTACATCTCTCAGCCCCCATTTCCACTCCCCTAAAAACCCACCAGCTGTGCTGGGAGATGGCTGGGTGGGTGAAGCGCATGTTACGTAAGAACGGAGGACCTGAGTTTGAAGGATGCACACCTAAGCCAAAAGTGGCAATATGCCCTTGAAACCGCCACAGTGGGAAGTGGTCGGATGGAAATGGGGATTCCTGGCACTTGCTAACCAGCCAGCCAGGCTAAACAATCAGGGAGCTCTGGGGCCAGTGGAAGCCCAGGAGGGGCTGGCGGGATGGCCCAGCAGCTAGACGTACATACTCTTCTTAGAGAACGTCCAGTTAGCCCCCTCCCTGCCCAGCCCTGTTGACATACTGTTTCTCTGGTCTCCAGGATGAGAGCCACACCCTTCAACGGGGTATGCCAGTCTCACCAAATGAGCCTGTTTCTCTTGTCATGGGCCTGCGGCTCCAAGGCATGTGCTCAGGACAGCTACGAACCCTAACACAAAATTGTAAAGTTACTTAAAACATTAAGATTAAAAAGAAAAAAAAACCCTTGGTTAGGTTTGTGTTTGTGTGCATGTGTGTACAGGTGTGTGCCCAAATGTGCACTCATGTGTGGAGGTCAGCTTCAGATGTTCCTCAGAACAGCTTGGCTGTCTGCACTGTTTCCGAGACAGTTCTCCTCACGGGCCTTCCCTTCACTGATCTGGCCAGGATGGCTGGTCAGCAACTCCGGGATTATAAGCACACATCGCACCTGGATTTTTGTTTTAGTTTTGTTTTTTGAGACAGGACAGCTCTGGCTGTCCTGGAACTTGATTTGTAGACCAGGCTGGCACGAACTCACGAAGATCCATCTGCCTCTGCCTCCCAAGTACTGGGATTAAAGGCGTGTGCCACCACACCGGGTTCACACCTGGATTTTTTTGTGGTTCGGGAATTGAACTCAGGTTCTAATAATCATGCCTCTAACACTTTACTAACAGGGTGTTGGATGTCTTTATTTATTGTCCTCTATTTCATTGTCTTGAGACAATGGATCTCAGTGAATAGGAAGCTTGCTTTTGTCTAGGCTAGCTGGTCTGCAAGTTCTCGGGACCCCAGTCCCACGATCTGGGGCTTACAGATATGCGCAGCCACGCCCAGCTTGCTATATGGGTGTGTGGGAGGATTTGAACTCAGGTCCTTCCTCTTGCTTATACAGAATAAATGCTCTTACCCACTGAACCATCTCCCTCTTGAGGCTTTTGAGCATGAACTTTGTAGCTGGTAAGGCCATGTGTGCCTCAGGGTTAGAAGTTTAAAAGTCGCTCCTTTGGCAGCTGGAAATGCTGAGCCAGCCCAGCGCTCTCCTCCATGTGAGAAGCCAGGGAAGCCCCACGGCTCTTGCTCCCACCTGGGGCTGTTTCCTCTGGCACCCTGTGGTCCTGGCTCTTCACCTGCATTTTTCCTGCTAATTCTCAGACCAGGAGCCAACATGAGCATGGTGAAATACACCTGTGGCCTCAGCACCAGAAAACTGCAGCAGGATTTTGACATCAACTTGGACTACATAGTGAGACTCAGAAAGCCGCCAGCGAGCGGCCATGAAGCTAATTTTCCTCCTCACTCCATTCTGCCATGGATTTAAAGTGTAAAGTTTAATGAGGCTGATTTTCTTTTCTTCTCCTCCCCTTAGTTAAGACAGTCTCTTATGCACCCCTGGCTGTCCTACAAGTATGTAGACCAGGCTGGCTTCCAACTTGGACATCCACCTGCCTTTCCTGGGATCAAGGCATGCACCACCACCGCCTGGCTACAATTTCTGTTTCTAATTGTACAGAAGTCCACTAAGTTGTATGGACTTTGGGTCTAGTTAATTTTTGGTTTGTGATGTTTTTATTATAAGATTTTTTTTAAAGTTTTTTTT